>NC_134435.1:14745852-15050206 GCF_030867145.1 Opisthocomus hoazin
TCTGCCTCTGTGTGAGCAGTGCCATGGGCAGATGAGGCTGAGCAACAGTTTTCCAGGCTAGCTGATTCTGGCTGTGAGCTATCTGTAGATGTTAGCATTGTAGGAGCAACGCTGCCGGAGCCCCCCTGCACGGACTCCCAAAGCTACGTTTTAAGTTTGACGTGGCAAGACAAGCAAGCAGCCCCAGTGTCTGTGCCTCTGTGCGAGCAGTGCCATGGGCAGATGAGGCTAAGCAACAGCTTTCCAGGCTAGCTCTTTCTGACTGCGAGCTATCTACAGACGTTCGCATTTTGGGAGCAAGATTGCCGGAGGCCCCTTGCACAAACCCCCAAAGCTACGTTTGAAGTTTGAGGTGGCAAGACAAGCAAGCAGCCCCAGTCTCTGTGCCTCTGTGCGAGCAGTGCCATGGGCAGATGAGGCTGAGCAAGAGCTTTCAAAGCTAAATATTTCTTCCTGCGAGCTATCTGCAGATATTCGCATTGTAGGAGCAGGGTTGTCGGAGGCCCCCAGCACGGACACCCAAATCTACGTTTGAAGTTTGAGGTGGCAAGACAAGCAAGCAGCCCCAGTCTCTTTGCCTCTGTGTGAGCAGTGCCATGGGCAGATGAGGCTGAGCAACAGCTTTCCAAGCTAAATGTTTCTGCCTGCGAGCTATCTGAAGACGTTCGCATTGTCGGACCAGGCCTTCCGGAGGTGCCGGGCACGGACCACGTAAGTTACGTTTTAAGTTTGAGGTGGTAAGACAAGCAAGCAGTCCCAGTCTATGTGCCTCTGTGCGAGCAGTGCCATGGGCAGAAGAGGCTGAGCAACAGCTTTCCAGGCTAGCTCTTTCTGGCTGCGAGCTATATGCAGATGTTCGCATTTTAAGAGCAGGACTGGCGGAGGAGCCCGGCACCAAACACCAAAGCTACGTTTGAAGATTGAGAGGGCAAGACAACCAAGCAGCCCCAGTCTATGTGCCTCTGTGCGAGCAGTGCCATGGGCAGATGAGGCTGAGCAACAGCTTTCCAGGCTAGCTCTTTCTGGCTGCGATCTATCTGCAGACGTTCGCATTTTAAGAGCAGAACTGGCGGAGGAGCCCGGCACCAAACAACTAAGCTACGTTTGAAGATTGAGAAGGCAAGATAAGCAAGCAGCCCCAGTCTCTGTGCCTCTGTGCGAGCAGTGCCATGGGCAGATGAGGCTGAGCAACAGTTTTCCAGGCTAGCTAATTCTGGCTGTGAGCTATCTGTAGATGTTAGCATTGTAGGAGCAGCGCTGCCGGAGGCCCCCTGCACAGACCCCAAAAACTACGTTTGAAGTTTGAGGTGGCAAGACAAGCAAGCAGCCCCAGTCTCTGTGCCTCTGTGCGAGCAGTGCCATGGGCAGATGAGGCTAAGCAACAGCTTTCCAGGCTAGCTCTTTCTGACTGCGAGCTATCTACAGACGTTCGCATTTTGGGAGCAGGGTTGCCGGAGGCCCCCTGCACAGACCCCAAAAACTACGTTTGAAGTTTGAGGTGGCAAGACAAGCAAGCAGCCCCAGTCTCTGTGCCTCGGTGCGAGCAGTGCCATGGGCAGATGAGGCTGACCAACAGCTTTCCAAGCTAAATGTTTCTGCCTGCGAGGTATCTGAAGACGTTCGCATTGTCGGACCAGGCCTTCCGGAGGTGCCGGGCACGGACCACGTAAGCTACGTTTGAAGTTTGACGTGGTAAGACAAGCAAGCAGTCCCAGTCTCTGTGCCTTGGTGCGAGCAGTGCCATGGGCAGATGAGGCTGAGCAACAGCTTTCCAGGCTAGCTCTTTCTGGCTGCGAGCTATATGCAGATGTTCGCATTTTCAGAGCAGGGCTGCCGCAGGCCATCGTCACGAACCACCTCAGATACTTTTGAAGTTAGGTGACAAGACAAGCAAGCAGCCCCAGTCTCTGTGCCTCTGTGCGAGCAGTGCCATGGGCAGATGAGGCTGAGCAACAGCTTTCCAGGCTAGCTCTTTCTGCCTGCGAGCTATCTGCAGACGTTCGCATTTTAAGAGCAGGACTGGCGGAGGAGCCCGCCACCAAACACCAAAGCTGCGTTTGAAGATTGAGAGGGCAAGACAAGCAAGCATCCCCAGTCTCTGTGCCTCTGTGCGAGCAGTGCCATGGGCAGAAGAGGCTGAGCAACAGCTTTCCAGGCTAGCTCTTTCTGCCTGCGAACTATCTGCAGACGTTCGCATTTTCGGAGCAGGGCTGTTGGAGGTCCCACGCAGAGACCCCAATATTACGTTTGAAGTTTGAGGTGGCAAGACAAGCAAGCAGCCCAAGTCTCTGTGCCTTTTTGCGAGCAGTGCCATGGGCAGATGAGGCTGAGCAACAGCTTTCCAGGCTAGCTCTTTCTGACTGCGATCTATCTGCAGACGTTCGCGTTTTTGAAGCAGGGCTGTTGAAGGCCCCATGCACAGACCCCAAAAACTACGTTTGAAGTTTGAGGTGCCAAGACAAGTAAGCAGCCCCAGTCTCTGTGCCTCCGTGCGAGCAGTGCCATGGGCAGATGAGGCTGAGCAACAGCTTTCCAGGCTAGCTCTTTCTGACCACGAGGTATCTGCAGACGTTCGTATTTTCGGAGCAGGGCTGTTGGAGGCCCCATGCACAGACCGCAAAACTACATTTTGAAGTTTGAGGTGGCAAGACAAGCAAGCAGCCCCAGTCTCTGTGCCTCTGTGCGAGCAGTGCCATGGGCAGATGAGGCTGAGCAACAGCTTTCCAGGCTAGCTCTTTCTGCCTGCGAGCTATCTGCAGACGTTCGCATTTTCGCAACAGGGCTGCCGGAGGCACCACGCACAGACCCCAAAATTACGTTTGAAGTTTGAGGTGGCAAGACAAGCAAGCAGCCCCAGTCTCTGTGCCTCGGTGCGAGCAGTGCCATGGGCAGATGAGGCTGACCAACAGCTTTCCAAGCTAAATGTTTCTGCCTGCGAGCTATCTGAAGACGTTCGCATTGTCGGACCAGGCCTTCCGGAGGCGCCGGGCACGGAGCACCTAAGCTACGTTTTAAGTTTGAGGTGGTAAGACAAGCAAGCAGTCACAGTCCCTGTGCCTTGGTGCGAGCAGTCTCATGGGCAGATGAGGCTGAGCAACAGCTTTCCAGGCTAGCTCATTCTGACCACGAGCTATATGCAGATGTTCGCATTTTCAGAGCAGGGCTGCCGCAGGCCATCGTCACGAACCACCTCAGATACTTTTGAAGTTAGGCGGCAAGACAAGCAAGCACCCCAGTCTCTGTGCCTCTGTGCGAGCAGTGCCATGGGCAGATGAGGCTGAGCAACAGCTTTCCAGGGTAGCTCTTTCTGCCTGCGAGCTATCTGCAGACGTTTGCATTTTAAGAGCAGGACTGGCGGAGGAGCCCGGCACCAAACACCAAAGCTACGTTTGAAGATTGAGAGGGTAAGACAAGCAAGCAGCCCCAGTCTATGTGTCTCTGTGCGAGCAGTGTCATGGGCAGATGAGGCTGAGCAACAGCTTTCCAGGCTAGCTCTTTCTGCCTGCGAGCTATTTGCAGACGTTCGCATTTTCGCAGCAGGGCTGTTGGAGGACCCATGCACATACCGCAAAACTACGTTTGAAGTTTGATTTGGCAAGACAAGCAAGCAGCCCCAGTCTCTGTGCCTCTGTGCGAGCAGTGCCATGGGCAGATGAGGCTGAGCAACAGCTTTCCAGGCTAGCTCTTTCTGTCTGCGATCTATCTGCAGACGTTAGCGTTTTTGGAGCAGGGCTGCTGGAGGCCCCATGCACAGACCCCAAAAACTACGTTTGAAGTTTGAGGTGCCAAGACAAGCAAGCAGCCCCAGTCTCTGTGCCTCTGTGCGAGCAGTGCCATGGGCACATGAGGCCGAGCAACAGCTTTCCATGCTAGCTCTTTCTGCCTGCGAGCTATCTGCAGACGTTCGCATTTTCGCAACAGGGCTGCCGGAGGCCCCACGCAGAGACCCCAAAATTACGTTTGAAGTTTGAGGTGGCAAGACAAGCAAGCAGCCTCAGTATTTCTGGCTCTGTGTGGGCAGTGCCATGGGCAGATGAGGCTGAGAAACAGCTTTCCAGGCTAGCTCTTTCTGGCTGTGAGCTATCTGCAGACGTTCGCATTTCCGGAGCACGTCTGCCCGAGACCCCAATCACGAACAACCAAATTTATGTTTGAAGTTTGAGGTGGCAAGAGAAGCAAGCAGCCCCTTGTCTCTGTGCCTCTGTGAGAGCAGTGCCATGGGCAGATGAGGCTGAGAAACAGCTTTCCAGGCTAGCTCTTTATGCCTGCGAGCTGTCTGCAGACGTTCGCATTTTAAGAGCCGGACTGGCGGAGGAGCCCGGCACCAAACACATAAGCTACGTCTGAAGATTGAGGGGGCGAGATAAGCAAGCAGCCCCAGTCTCTGTGCCTCTGTGCGAGCAGTGCCATGGGCAGATGAGGCTGAGCAACAGATTTCCAGGCTAGCTAATTCTGGCTGTGAGCTATCTGCAGATGTTAGCATTGTAGGAGCAGCGCTGCCGGAGCCCCCCTGCACGGACTCCCATAGCTACGTTTGAAGATTGAGGGGGCAAGACAAGCAAGAAGCCCCAGTCTCTGTGCCTCTGTGCGAGCAGTGGCATGGGCAGATGAGGCTGAGCAACAGGTTTCCAGGCTAGCTCTTTCTGTTTGCGTGCTATCTGCAGACGTTCACAATTTCGGAGCAGGGCTGTTGGAGGCCCCATGCACAGACAGCAAAACTACGGTTGAAGTTTGAGGTGGCAAGACAAGCAAGCAGCCCCAGTCTCTGTGCCTTTTTGCGAGCAGTGCCATGGGCAGATGTGGGTGAGCAACAGCTTTCCAGGCTAGCTCTTTCTGACTGCGAGCTATCTACAGACGTTCGCATTTTGGGATCAGGGTTGCCAGAGGCCCCCTGCACGGACCCCCAAAGCTACGTTTGAAGTTTGACATGGCAAGACAAGCAAGCAGCCCCAGTCTCTGTGCCTCTGTGCGAGCAGTGCCATGGGCAGATGAGGCTGAGCAACAGCTTTCCAATCTAAGTATTTCTTCCTGCGAGCTATCTGCAGACGTTCGCATTGTCGGAGCAGGCCTGCCGGAGGCGCCGGGCACGAACCACCTAAGCTACGTTTGAAGTTTCAGGTGGTAAGACAAGCAAGCAGCCCCAGTCTCTGTGCCTCTGTGCGAGCAGTGCCATGGGCACATGAGGCTGAGGAACAGCTTTCCAAGCTAAATATTTCTTCCTGCGAGCTAACTGCAGATATTCGCATTGTCGAAGCAGGGCTGTCGGAGGCCCCCTGCACGGACTCCCAAAGCTACGTTTTAAGTTTGAGGTGGCAAGACAAGGAAGCAGCCCCAGTCTCTCTGCCTCTGTGCGAGCGGTGCCATGGGCAGATGAGGTTAAGCAACAACTTTCCAGGCTAGCTCTTTCTGACTGTGATCTATCTACAGACGTTCGCATTTTGGGAGCAGGGTTGCCGGAGGCCCCCTGCACGGACCCCCAAAGCTACGTTTGAAGTTTGACACGGCAAGACAAGCAAGCAGCCCCAGTCTCTTTTCCTCTGTGCGAGCAGTGCCATGGGCAGATGAGGCTGAGCAACAGCTTTCCAGGCTAGGTCTTTCTGCCTGCGAGCTATCTGCAGACGTTCGCATTGACGGAGCAGGCCTGCCGGAGGCCCTCAGCACGGACACCCAAATCTACGTTTGAAGTTTGAGGTGGCAAGACAAGCAAGCAGCCCCAGTCTCTGTGCCTCGGTGCGAGCAGTGCCATGGGCAGATGAGGCTAACCAACAGCTTTCCAAGCTAAATGTTTCTGCCTGCGAGCTATCTGAAGACGTTCGCATTGTCGGACCAGGCCTTCCGGAGGCGCCGGGCACGGACCACCTAGGCTACGTTTTAAGTTTGAGGTGGTAAGACAAGCAAGCAGCCCCAGTCTCTGTGCCTCTGTGCGAGCAGTGTCATGGGCAGATGAGGCTGAGCAACAGCTTTCCTGGCTAGCTCTTTCTGCCTGCGAGCTATTTGCAGACGTTCGCATTTTCGGAGCAGGGCTGTTGGAGGACCCATGCACAGACCGCAAAACAACGTTTGAAGTTTGATTTGGCAAGACAAGCAAGCAGCCCCAGTCTCTGTGCCTTTTTGCGAGCAGTGCCATGGGCAGATGAGGCTGAGCAACAGCTTTCCAGGCTAGCTCTTTCTGTCTGCGATCTATCTGCAGACGTTAGCGTTTTTGGAGCAGGGCTGCTGGAGGCCCCATGCACAGACCCCAAAAACTACGTTTGAAGTTTGAGGTGCCAAGACAAGCAAGCAGCCCCAGTCTCTGTGCCTCTGTGCGAGCAGTGCCATGGGCACATGAGGCCGAGCAACAGCTTTCCATGCTAGCTCTTTCTGCCTGCGAGCTATCTGCAGACGTTCGCATTTTCGCAACAGGGCTGCCGGAGGCCACACGCACAGACCCCAAAATTACGTTTGAAGTTTGAGGTGGCAAGACAAGCAAGCAGCCTCAGTATTTCTGGCTCTGTGTGGGCAGTGCCATGGGCAGATGAGGCTGAGAAACAGCTTTCCAGGCTAGCTCTTTCTGGCTGCGAGCTATCTGCAGACGTTCGCATTTCCGGAGCACGTCTGCCCGAGGCCCCAATCACGGACCACGAAATTTATGTTTGAAGTTTGAGGTGGCAAGAGAAGCAAGCAGCCCCTTGTCTCTGTGCCTCTGTGCGAGCAGTGCCATGGGCAGATGAGGCTGAGAAACAGCTTTCCAGGCTAGCTCTTTATGCCTGCGAGCTGTCTGCAGACGTTCGCATTTAAAGAGCCGGACTGGCGGAGGAGCCCGGCACCAAACACATAAGCTACGTTTGAAGATTGAGGGGGCGAGATAAGCAAGCAGCCCCAGTCTCTGTGCCTCTGTGCGAGCAGTGCCATGGGCAGATGAGGCTGAGCAACAGCTTTCCAGGCTAGCTAATTCTGGCTGTGAGCTATCGGCAGATGTTAGCATTGTAGGAGCAGCGCTGCCGGAGCCCCCCTGCACGGACTCCCATAGCTACGTTTTAAGTTTGAGGTGGCAAGACAAGCAAGCAGCCCCAGTCTCTGTGCCTCTGTGCGAGCAGTGCCATGGGCAGATGAGGCTGAGCAACAGCTTTCCAGGCTAGCTCTTTCTGGCTGCGATCTATCTGCAGACGTTCGCATTTTAAGAGCAGGAATTTCGGAGGAGCCCGGCACCAGACACCAAAGCTACGTTTGAAAATTGAGGGGGCAAGACAAGCAAGCAGCCCCAGTCTCTGTGCCTCTGTGCGAGCAGTGCCATGGGCAGATGAGGCTGAGCAACCGGTTTCCAGGCTAGCTCTTTCTGTTTGCGAGCTATCTGCAGACGTTCGCAATTTCGGAGCAGGGCTGTTGGAGGCCCCATGCACAGACCGCAAAACTACGGTTGAAGATTGAGGTGGCAAGACAAGCAAGCAGCCCCAGTCTCTGTGCCTTTTTGCGAGCAGTGCCATGGGCAGATGAGGCTGAGCAACAGCTTTCCAGGCTAGCTCTTTCTGACTGCGAGCTATCTACAGACGTTCGCATTTTGGGAGCAGGGTTGCCAGAGGGCCCCTGCACGGACCCCCAAAGTTACGTTTGAAGATTGACATGGCAAGACAAGCAAGCAGCCCCAGTCTCTGTGCCTCTGTGCGAGCAGTGCCATGGGCAGATGAGGCTGAGCAACAGCTTTCCAGGCTAGCTAATTCTGGCTGTGAGCTATCTGCAGATGTTAGCATTGTAGGAGCAGCGCTGCCGGAGCCCCCCTGCACGGACTCCCATAGCTACGTTTTAAGTTTGAGGTGGCAAGACAGGCAAGCAGCCCCAGTCTCTGTGCCTCTGTGCGAGCAGTGCCATGGGCAGATGAGGCTGAGCAACAGCTTTCCAGGCTAGCTCTTTCTGGCTGCGAGCTATCTGCAGACGTTCGCATTTTAAGAGCAGGAATTTCGGAGGAGCCCGGCACCAAACACCAAAGCTACGTTTGAAGATTGAGGGGGCAAGACAAGCAAGCAGCCCCAGTCTCTGTGCCTCTGTGCGAGCAGTGCCATGGGCAGATGAGGCTGAGCAACAGGTTTCCAGGCTAGCTCTTTGTGTTTGCGAGCTATCTGCAGACGTTTCCATTTTCGGAGCAGGGCTGTTGGAGGCCTCATGCACAGACAGCAAAACTACGGTTGAAGTTTGAGGTGGCAAGACAAGCAAGCAGCCCCAGTCTCTGTGCCTTTTTGCGAGCAGTGCCATGGGCAGATGTGGGTGAGCAACAGCTTTCCAGGCTAGCTCTTTCTGACTGCGAGCTATCTACAGACGTTCGCATTTTGGGATCAGGGTTGCCAGAGGCCCCCTGCACGGACCCCCAAAGCTACGTTTGAAGTTTGACATGGCAAGACAAGCAAGCAGCCCCAGTCTCTGTGCCTCTGTGCGAGCAGTGCCATGGGCAGATGAGGCTGAGCAACAGCTTTCCAATCTAAGTATTTCTTCCTGCGAGCTATCTGCAGACGTTCGCATTGTCGGAGCAGGCCTGCCGGAGGCGCCGGGCACGAACCACCTAAGCTACGTTTGAAGTTTCAGGTGGTAAGACAAGCAAGCAGCCCCAGTCTCTGTGCCTCTGTGCGAGCAGTGCCATGGGCACATGAGGCTGAGGAACAGCTTTCCAAGCTAAATATTTCTTCCTGCGAGCTAACTGCAGATATTCGCATTGTCGAAGCAGGGCTGTCGGAGGCCCCCTGCACGGACTCCCAAAGCTACGTTTTAAGTTTGAGGTGGCAAGACAAGGAAGCAGCCCCAGTCTCTCTGCCTCTGTGCGAGCGGTGCCATGGGCAGATGAGGTTAAGCAACAACTTTCCAGGCTAGCTCTTTCTGACTGTGATCTATCTACAGACGTTCGCATTTTGGGAGCAGGGTTGCCGGAGGCCCCCTGCACGGACCCCCAAAGCTACGTTTGAAGTTTGACACGGCAAGACAAGCAAGCAGCCCCAGTCTCTTTTCCTCTGTGCGAGCAGTGCCATGGGCAGATGAGGCTGAGCAACAGCTTTCCAGGCTAGGTCTTTCTGCCTGCGAGCTATCTGCAGACGTTCGCATTGACGGAGCAGGCCTGCCGGAGGCCCTCAGCACGGACACCCAAATCTACGTTTGAAGTTTGAGGTGGCAAGACAAGCAAGCAGCCCCAGTCTCTGTGCCTCGGTGCGAGCAGTGCCATGGGCAGATGAGGCTAACCAACAGCTTTCCAAGCTAAATGTTTCTGCCTGCGAGCTATCTGAAGACGTTCGCATTGTCGGACCAGGCCTTCCGGAGGCGCCGGGCACGGACCACCTAGGCTACGTTTTAAGTTTGAGGTGGTAAGACAAGCAAGCAGCCCCAGTCTCTGTGCCTCTGTGCGAGCAGTGTCATGGGCAGATGAGGCTGAGCAACAGCTTTCCTGGCTAGCTCTTTCTGCCTGCGAGCTATTTGCAGACGTTCGCATTTTCGGAGCAGGGCTGTTGGAGGACCCATGCACAGACCGCAAAACAACGTTTGAAGTTTGATTTGGCAAGACAAGCAAGCAGCCCCAGTCTCTGTGCCTTTTTGCGAGCAGTGCCATGGGCAGATGAGGCTGAGCAACAGCTTTCCAGGCTAGCTCTTTCTGTCTGCGATCTATCTGCAGACGTTAGCGTTTTTGGAGCAGGGCTGCTGGAGGCCCCATGCACAGACCCCAAAAACTACGTTTGAAGTTTGAGGTGCCAAGACAAGCAAGCAGCCCCAGTCTCTGTGCCTCTGTGCGAGCAGTGCCATGGGCACATGAGGCCGAGCAACAGCTTTCCATGCTAGCTCTTTCTGCCTGCGAGCTATCTGCAGACGTTCGCATTTTCGCAACAGGGCTGCCGGAGGCCACACGCACAGACCCCAAAATTACGTTTGAAGTTTGAGGTGGCAAGACAAGCAAGCAGCCTCAGTATTTCTGGCTCTGTGTGGGCAGTGCCATGGGCAGATGAGGCTGAGAAACAGCTTTCCAGGCTAGCTCTTTCTGGCTGCGAGCTATCTGCAGACGTTCGCATTTCCGGAGCACGTCTGCCCGAGGCCCCAATCACGGACCACGAAATTTATGTTTGAAGTTTGAGGTGGCAAGAGAAGCAAGCAGCCCCTTGTCTCTGTGCCTCTGTGCGAGCAGTGCCATGGGCAGATGAGGCTGAGAAACAGCTTTCCAGGCTAGCTCTTTATGCCTGCGAGCTGTCTGCAGACGTTCGCATTTAAAGAGCCGGACTGGCGGAGGAGCCCGGCACCAAACACATAAGCTACGTTTGAAGATTGAGGGGGCGAGATAAGCAAGCAGCCCCAGTCTCTGTGCCTCTGTGCGAGCAGTGCCATGGGCAGATGAGGCTGAGCAACAGCTTTCCAGGCTAGCTAATTCTGGCTGTGAGCTATCGGCAGATGTTAGCATTGTAGGAGCAGCGCTGCCGGAGCCCCCCTGCACGGACTCCCATAGCTACGTTTTAAGTTTGAGGTGGCAAGACAAGCAAGCAGCCCCAGTCTCTGTGCCTCTGTGCGAGCAGTGCCATGGGCAGATGAGGCTGAGCAACAGCTTTCCAGGCTAGCTCTTTCTGGCTGCGATCTATCTGCAGACGTTCGCATTTTAAGAGCAGGAATTTCGGAGGAGCCCGGCACCAGACACCAAAGCTACGTTTGAAAATTGAGGGGGCAAGACAAGCAAGCAGCCCCAGTCTCTGTGCCTCTGTGCGAGCAGTGCCATGGGCAGATGAGGCTGAGCAACCGGTTTCCAGGCTAGCTCTTTCTGTTTGCGAGCTATCTGCAGACGTTCGCAATTTCGGAGCAGGGCTGTTGGAGGCCCCATGCACAGACCGCAAAACTACGGTTGAAGATTGAGGTGGCAAGACAAGCAAGCAGCCCCAGTCTCTGTGCCTTTTTGCGAGCAGTGCCATGGGCAGATGAGGCTGAGCAACAGCTTTCCAGGCTAGCTCTTTCTGACTGCGAGCTATCTACAGACGTTCGCATTTTGGGAGCAGGGTTGCCAGAGGGCCCCTGCACGGACCCCCAAAGTTACGTTTGAAGATTGACATGGCAAGACAAGCAAGCAGCCCCAGTCTCTGTGCCTCTGTGCGAGCAGTGCCATGGGCAGATGAGGCTGAGCAACAGCTTTCCAGGCTAGCTAATTCTGGCTGTGAGCTATCTGCAGATGTTAGCATTGTAGGAGCAGCGCTGCCGGAGCCCCCCTGCACGGACTCCCATAGCTACGTTTTAAGTTTGAGGTGGCAAGACAGGCAAGCAGCCCCAGTCTCTGTGCCTCTGTGCGAGCAGTGCCATGGGCAGATGAGGCTGAGCAACAGCTTTCCAGGCTAGCTCTTTCTGGCTGCGAGCTATCTGCAGACGTTCGCATTTTAAGAGCAGGAATTTCGGAGGAGCCCGGCACCAAACACCAAAGCTACGTTTGAAGATTGAGGGGGCAAGACAAGCAAGCAGCCCCAGTCTCTGTGCCTCTGTGCGAGCAGTGCCATGGGCAGATGAGGCTGAGCAACAGGTTTCCAGGCTAGCTCTTTGTGTTTGCGAGCTATCTGCAGACGTTTCCATTTTCGGAGCAGGGCTGTTGGAGGCCTCATGCACAGACCGCAAAACTACGGTTGAAGTTTGAGGTGGCAAGACAAGCAAGCAGCCCCAGTCTCTGTGCCTTTTTGCGAGCAGTGCCATGGGCAGATGAGGCTGACAACAGCTTTCCAGGCTAGCCCTTTCTGCCTGCGAGCTATCTGCAGACGTTCGCATTTTAAGAGCAGGACTGGCGGAGGAGCCCGGCACAAAACACCAAAGATATGTTTGAAGATTGAGGGGAGCAAGACAAGCAAGCAGCCCCAGTCTCTGTGCCTCTGTGCGAGCAGTGCCATGGGCAGATGAGGCTGAGCAACAGCCTTCCAGGCTAGCTAATTCTGGCTGTGATCTATCTGCAGATGTTAGCATTGTAGGAGCAGCGCTGCCGGAGCCCCCCTGCACGGACTCCCAAAGCTACGTTTTAAGTTTGAGGTGGCAAGACAAGCAAGCAGTCCCAGTATTTCTGGCTCTGTGTGGGCAGTGCCATGGGCAGATGAGGCTGAGCAACAGCTTTCCAGGCTAGCTCTTTCTGGCTGCGAGCTATCTGCAGACGTTCGCATTTCCGGAGCACGTCTGCCCGAGGCCCCAATCACGGAGCACCAAATTTATGTTTGAAGTTTGAGGTGGCAAGAGAAGCAAGCAGCCCCAGTCTCTTTGCCTCTGTGCGAGCAGTGCCATGGGCAGATGAGGCTGAGCAACAGCTTTCCAAGCTAAGTATTTCTTCCTGCGAGCTATCTGCAGACGTTCGCATTGTCGGACCAGGCCTTCCGGAGGCACCGGGCACGAACCACCTAAGCTACGTTTGAAGTTTGAGGTGGTAAGACAAGCAAACAGTCCCAGTCTCTGTGCCTCTTTGCGAGCAGTGCCATGGGCAGATGAGGCTGAGCAACAGCTTTCCAGGCTAGCTCTTTCTGCCTGCGAGCTATCTGCAGACGTTCGCATTTTAATAGCAGGACTGGCGAAGGAGGCCGGCACCAAACACCAAAGCTACGTTTGAAGATTGAGGGGGCAAGACAAGCAAGCAGCCCCAGTCTCTGTGCCTCCGTGCGAGCAGTGCCATGGGCAGGTGAGGCTGAGCAACAGCTTTCCATGCTAGCTCTTTCTGGCTGCGAGCTATCTGCAGACGTTCGCATTGTCGTACCAGGCCTGCCGGAGGCGCCTGGTACGGACCACCTAAGCTACGTTTGAAGTTTGAGTTGTTAAGACAAGCAAGCAGACCCAGTCTCTGTGCCTCCGTGCGAGCAGTGCCATGGGCACATGAGGCTGAGCAAACGCTTTCCAGGCTTGCCCTTTCTGCCTGCGAGCTATCTGCAGACGTTCGCATTTTCAGAGCAGGGCTGCCACAGGTCCCACGGCAGAGACCCCAAAATTACGTTTGAAGTTGGAGGTGGCAAGACAAGCAAGCAGCCCCAGTCTTTCTGGCTCTGTGTGAGCAGTGCCATGGGCAGATGAGGCTGAGCAACAGCTTTCCAGGCTAGCTCTTTCTGGCTGCGAGCTATCTGCAGACGTTCGCATATTAAGAGCAGGACTGGCGGAGGAGCCCGGCACGAAACACCTAAGCTACGTTTGAAGATTGAGGGGAGCAAGACAAGCAAGCAGCCCGAGTCTCTGTGCCTCTGTGCGAGCAGTGCCATGGGCACATGAGGCTGAGCAACAGCTTTCCAGGCTAGCTATTTCTGGCTGTGAGCTATCTGCAGATGTTTGCATTGTAGGAGCACCGCTGCCGGAGCCCCCCTGCACGGACTCCCTAAGCTACGTTTTAAGTTTGAGTTGGCAAGACAGGCAAGCAGCCCCAGTCTCTGTGCCTCTGTGCGAGCAGTGCCATGGGCAGATGAGGCTGAGCAACAGCTTTCCAGGCTAGCTCTTTATGCCTGCGAGCTGTCTGCAGACGTTCGCATTTTCAGAGCAGGGCTGCCACAGGTCCCACGGCAGAGACCCCAAAATTACGTTTGAAGTTTGAGGTGGCAAGACAAGCAAGCAGCCCCAGACTTTCTGGCTCTGTGTGAGCAGTGCCATGGGCAGATGAGGCTGACCAACAGCTTTCCAGGCTAGGTCTTTCTGGCTGCGAGCTATCTGCAGACGTTCGCATTTCCGGAGCACGTCTGCCCGAGGCCCCAATCACGGACCACCAAATTTATGTTTGAAGTTTGAGGTGGCAAGAGAAGCAAGCAGCCCCTTGTCTCTGTGCCTCTGTGCGAGCAGTGCCATGGGCAGATGAGGCTGAGCAACAGCTTTCCAGGCTAGCTCTTTATGCCTGCGAGCTGTCTGCAGACGTTCGCATTTTAAGAGCCCGACTGGCGGAGGAGCCCGGCACCAAACACATAATCTACGTTTGAAGATTGAGGGGGCGAGATAAGCAAGCAGCCCCAGTCTCTGTGCCTCTGTGCGAGCAGTGCCATGGGCAGATGAGGCTGAGCAACAGCTTTCCAGGCTAGCTCTTTCTGCCTGCGAGCTATCTGCAGACGTTCGCATTTTCGGAGCAGGGCTGTTGGAGGCCCTATGCACAGACCGCAAAAATACGGTTGAAGTTTGAGGTGGCAAGACAAGCAAGCAGCCCCAGTCTCTGTGCCTCTGTGCGAGCAGTGCCATGGGCAGATGAGGCTGAGCAACAGCTTTCCAGGCTAGCTAATTCTGGCTGTGAGCTATCTGCAGATGTTAGCATTGTAGGAGCAGCGCTGCAGGAGCCCCCCTGCACGGACTCCCAAAGCTACGTTTTAAGTTTGAGGTGGCAAGACAAGCAAGCAGCCCCAGTATTTCTGGCTCTGTGTGGGCAGTGCCATGGGCAGATGAGGCTGAGCAACAGCTTTCCAAGCTAAGTATTTCTTCCTGCGAGCTATCTGCAGACGTTCGCATTGTTGGAGCAGGCCTTCCGGAGGCGCCGGGCACGAACCACCTAAGTTACGTCTGAAGTTTCAGGCGGTAAGACAATCAAGCAGCCCCAGTCTCTGTGCCTCTGTGCGATCAGTGCCATGGGCAGATGAGGGTGAGCAACAGCTTTCCAAGCTAAGTATTTCTTCCTGCGAGCTATCTGCAGACGTTCGCATTGTCGGACCAGGCCTTCCGGAGGCGCCGGGCATGGACCACCTAAGATACGTTTGAAGTTTGACGTGGTAAGACAAGCAAGCAGTCCCCGTCTCTGTGCCTCTGTTTGAGCAGTGCCATGGGCAGATGAGGCTGAGCAACAGCTTTCCAGGCTAGCTCTTTCTGGCTGCGAGCTATATGCAGATGTTCGCTTTTTCAGAGCAGGACTGCCGCAGGCCATCGTCACGAACCACCTCAAATACTTTTGAAGTTAGGTGGTAAGACAAGCAAGCAGCCCCAGTCTCTGTGCCTCTGTGCGAGCAGTGCCATGGGCAGATGAGGCTGAGCAACAGCTTTCCAGGCTAGGTCTTTCTGGCTGCGAGCTATCTGCAGACGTTCGCATTTTAAGAGCAGGACTGGCAGAGGAGCCCGGCACCAAACACCAAAGCTACGTTTGAAGATTGAGGGGGCAAGACAAGCAAGCAGCCCCAGTCTCTGTGCCTCTGTGCGAGCAGTGCCATGGGCAGATGAGGCTGAGCAACAGCTTTCCAGGCTAGCTCTTTCTGCCTGCGAGCTATCTGCAGACGTTCGCATTTTCGGAGCAGGGCTGTTGGAGGCCCTATGCACAGACCGCAAAAATACGGTTGAAGTTTGAGGTGGCAAGACAAGCAAGCAGCCCCAGTCTCTGTGCCTCTGTGCGAGCAGTGCCATGTGCAGATGAGGCTGAGCAACAGCTTTCCAGGCTAGCTAATTCTGGCTGTGAGCTATCTGCAGATGTTAGCATTGTAGGAGCAGCGCTGCAGGAGCCCCCCTGCACGGACTCCCAAAGCTACGTTTTAAGTTTGAGGTGGCAAGACAAGCAAGCAGCCCCAGTATTTCTGGCTCTGTGTGGGCAGTGCCATGGGCAGATGAGGCTGAGCAACAGCTTTCCAAGCTAAGTATTTCTTCCTGCGAGCTATCTGCAGACGTTCGCATTGTTGGAGCAGGCCTTCCGGAGGCGCCGGGCACGAACCACCTAAGTTACGTCTGAAGTTTCAGGCGGTAAGACAATCAAGCAGCCCCAGTCTCTGTGCCTCTGTGCGATCAGTGCCATGGGCAGATGAGGGTGAGCAACAGCTTTCCAAGCTAAGTATTTCTTCCTGCGAGCTATCTGCAGACGTTCGCATTGTCGGACCAGGCCTTCCGGAGGCGCCGGGCATGGACCACCTAAGATACGTTTGAAGTTTGACGTGGTAAGACAAGCAAGCAGTCCCCGTCTCTGTGCCTCTGTTTGAGCAGTGCCATGGGCAGATGAGGCTGAGCAACAGCTTTCCAGGCTAGCTCTTTCTGGCTGCGAGCTATATGCAGATGTTCGCTTTTTCAGAGCAGGACTGCCGCAGGCCATCGTCACGAACCACCTCAAATACTTTTGAAGTTAGGTGGCAAGACAAGCAAGCAGTCCCAGTCTCTGTGCCTCTGTGCGAGCAGTGCCATGGGCAGATGAGGCTGAGCAACAGCTTTCCAGGCTAGGTCTTTCTGGCTGCGAGCTATCTGCAGACGTTCGCATTTTAAGAGCAGGACTGGCGGAGGAGCCCGGCACCAAACACCAAAGCTACGTTTGAAGATTGAGGGGGCAAGACAAGCAAGCAGCCCCAGTCTCTGTGCCTCTGTGCGAGCAGTGCCATGGGCAGATGAGGCTGAGCAACAGCTTTCCAGGCTAGCTCTTTATGCCTGCGAGCTGTCTGCAGACGTTCGCATTTTAAGAGCCCGACTGGCGGAGGAGCCCGGCACCAAACACATAAGCTACGTTTGAAGATTGAGGGGGCGAGATAAGCAAGCAGCCCCAGTCTCTGTGCCTCTGTGCGAGCGGTGCCATGGGCAGATGAGGCTGAGCAAAAGCTTTCCAGGCTAGCTCTTTCTGCCTGCGAGCTATCTGCAGACGTTCGCATTTTCGGAGCAGGGCTGTTGGAGGCCCCATGCACAGACCGCAAAACTACGGTTGAAGTTGGAGGTGGCAAGACAAGCAAGCAACCCCAGTCTCTGTGACTTTTTGCGAGCAGTGCCATGGGCAGATGAGGCTGAGCAACAGCTTTCCAGGCTAGCCCTTTCTGGTTGCGAGCTATCTGCAGATGTTAGCATTGTAGGAGCACCGCTGCCGAAGCCCCCCTGCACGGACTCCCAAAGCTACGTTTTAAGTTTGAGGTGGCAAGCCAAGCAAGCAGCCGCAGTCTCTCTGCCTCTTAGAGATCAGTGCCATGGGCAGATGAGGCTAAGCAACAGCTTTCCAGGCTAGCTCTTTCTGACTGCGAGCTATCTACAGACGTTCGCATTTTGTAAGCAGGGTTGCCGGAGGGCCCCTGCGCGGACCCCCAAAGCTACCTTTGAAGTTTGACATGTCAAGACAAGCAAGCAGCCCCAGTCTCTTTGCCTCTGTGCGAGCAGTGCCATGGGCAGATGAGGCTGAGCAACAGCTTTCCAAGCTAAGTATTTCTTCCTGCGAGCTATCTCCAGATATTCGCATTGTCAGAGCCGGCCTGCCTGAGGCGCCGGGCACGAACCACCTAAGCTACGTTTGAAGTTTCAGGTGGTAAGACAAGCTAGCAGCCCCAGTCTCTGTGCCTCCGTGCGAGCAGTGCCATGGGCAGATGACGCTGAGCAACAGCTTTCCAAGCTAAATATTTCTTCCTGCGAGCTATCTGCAGATATACGCATTGTCGGAGCAGGGCTGTCGGAGGCCCCCAGCACGGACACCCAAATCTACGTTTGAAGTTTGAGGTGGCAAGACAAGCAAGCAGCCCCAGTCTTTCTGGCTCTGTGTGAGCAGTGCCATGGGCAGATGAGGCTGAGCAACAGCTTTCCAGGCTAGGTCTTTCTGGCTGCGAGCTATCTGCAGACGTTCGCATTTTAAGAGCAGAACTGGCGGAGGAGCCCGGCACCAAACACCTAAGCTACGTTTGAAGATTGAGGGGGCGAGATAAGCAAGCAGCCCCAGTCTCTGTGCCTCTGTGCGAGCAGTGCCATGGGCAGATGAGGCTGAGCAACAACTTTCCAGGCTAGCTATTTCTGGCTGTGAGCTATCTGCAGATGTTTGCATTGTAGGAGCAAAGCTGCCGGAGCCCCCCTGCACGGACTCCCTAAGCTACGTTTTACGTTTGAGTTGGCAAGACAGGCAAGCAGCCCCAGTCTCTGTGACTCTGTGCGAGCAGTGCCATGGGCAGATGAGGCTGAGCAACAGGTTTCCAGGCTAGCTCTTTCTGTTTGCGTGCTATCTGCAGACGTTCGCATTTTCGGAGCAGGGCTGCCTGAGGCCCCATGCACAGACCCCAAAACTACTTTTGAAGTTTGAGGTGGCAAGACAAGCAAGCAGCCCCAGTCTCTCTGCCTCTGTGCGAGCGGTGTCATGGGCAGATGAGTCTAAGCAACAGCTTTCCAATCTAGCTCTTTCTGCCTGCGAGCTATCTACAGACGTTCGCATTTTGGGAGCAGGGTGCCGGAGGACCCCTGCACGGACCCCTAAAGATACGTTTGAAGTTTAAGGTGGCAAGGCAAGCAAGCAGCCTCAGTCTCTTTGCCTCTGTGCGAGCAGTGCCATGGGCAGATGAGGCTGAGCAACAGCTTTCCAAGCTATATATTTCTTCCTGCGAGCTATCTGCAGACGTTCGCATTGTCGGAGAAGGCCTGCCAGAGGCGCCGGGCACGAACCACCTAAGCTACGTTTGAAGATTGAGGTGGCAAGACAAGCAAGCAGCCCCAGTCTCTGTGCCTCTGTGCGAGCAGTGCCATGGGCAGATGAGGCTGAGCAACAGCTTTCCAAGCTATGTATTTCTTCCTGCGAGCTATCTGCAGACGTTCGCATTGTCGGAGCAGGCCTGCCAGAGGCGCCGGGCACGAACCACCTAAGATATGTTTGAAGTTTGAGGTGGTAAGACAAGCAAGCAGCCCCAGTCTCTGTGCCTCTGTGCGAGCAGTGCCATGGGCAGATGAGGCTGAGCAAAAGCTTTCCAATCTAAATGTTTCTGCCTGCGAGCTATCTGCAGACGTTCGCATTGTCGTACCAGGCCTGCCGGAGGCGCCGTGTACGGACCACCTAAGCTATGTTTGAAGTTTGAGGTGGCAAGACAAGCAAGCAGCCCCATTCTCTGTGCCTCTGTGCGAGCAGTGCCATGGGCACATGAGGCTGAGCAACAGCTTTCCAGGCTAGCCCTTTCTGCCTGCGAGCTATCTGCAGACGTTCGCATTTTCAGAGCAGGGCTGCCACAGGTCCCACGGCAGAGACCCCAAAATTACGTTTGAATTTTGGGTGGCAAGACAAGCAAGCAGCCCCAGTCTTTCTGGCTCTGTGTGAGCAGTGCCATGGGCAGATGAGGCTGAGCAACAGCTTTCCAGGCTAGGTCTTTCTGGCTGCGAGCTATCTGCAGACGTTCGCATTTTAAGAGCAGAACTGGCGGAGGAGCCCGGCACCAAACACCTAAGCTACGTTTGAAGATTGAGGGGAGCAAGACAAGCAAGCAGCCCCAGTCTCTGTGCCTCTGTGCGAGCAGTGCCATGGGCAGATGAGGCTGAGCAACAGCTTTCCAGGCTAGCTATTTCTGGCTGTGAGCTATCTGCAGATGTTTGCATTGTAGGAGCACCGCTGCCGGAGCCCCCCTGCACGGACTCCCTAAGCTACGTTTTAAGTTTGAGTTGGCAAGACAGGCAAGCAGCCCCAGTCTCTGTGACTCAGTGCGAGCAGTGCCATGGGCAGATGAGGCTGAGCAACAGCTTTCCAGGCTAGTCCCTTCTGGCTGTGAGCTATTTGCAGACGTTCGCACTGTCGGAGCAGGGTGCTGGAGGCGCATGGTACGGACCACCTAAGATATGTTTGAAGTTTGAGGTGGCAAGACAAGCAAGCAGCCCCAGTCTCTGTGCCTCTGTGCGAGCAGTGCCATGGGCAGATGAGGCTGAGCAACAGCTTTCCAGGCTAGCTCTTTCTGGCTGCGAGCTATCTGCAGACGTTCGCATTTTCGGAGCATGGCTGCCTGAGGCCCCATGCACAGACCCCAAAACTACTTTTGAAGTTTGAGGTGGCAAGACAAGCAAGCAGCCCCAGTCTCTGTGCCTTTTTGCGAGCGGTGTCATGGGCAGATGAGTCTAAGCAACAGCTTTCCAGGCTAGCTCTTTCTGCCTGCGAGCTATCTACAGACGTTCGCATTTTGGGAGCAGGGTTGCCGGAGGGCGCCTGCGCGGACCCCCAAAGCTACGTTTGAAGTTTGACATGTCAAGACAAGCAAGCAGCCCCAGTCTCTTTGCCTCTGTGCGAGCAGTGCCATGGGCAGATGAGGCTGAGCAACAGCTTTCCAAGCTAAGTATTTCTTCCTGCGAGCTATCTCCAGATATTCGCATTGTCAGAGCCGGCCTGCCTGAGGCGCCGGGCACGAACCACCTAAGCTACGTTTGAAGTTTCAGGTGGTAAGACAAGCTAGCAGCCCCAGTCTCTGTGCCTCCGTGCGAGCAGTGCCATGGGCAGATGACGCTGAGCAACAGCTTTCCAAGCTAAATATTTCTTCCTGCGAGCTATCTGCAGATATACGCATTGTCGGAGCAGGGCTGTCGGAGGCCCCCAGCACGGACACCCAAATCTACGTTTGAAGTTTGAGGTGGCAAGACAAGCAAGCAGCCCCAGTCTTTCTGGCTCTGTGTGAGCAGTGCCATGGGCAGATGAGGCTGAGCAACAGCTTTCCAGGCTAGGTCTTTCTGGCTGCGAGCTATCTGCAGACGTTCGCATTTTAAGAGCAGAACTGGCGGAGGAGCCCGGCACCAAACACCTAAGCTACGTTTGAAGATTGAGGGGGCGAGATAAGCAAGCAGCCCCAGTCTCTGTGCCTCTGTGCGAGCAGTGCCATGGGCAGATGAGGCTGAGCAACAACTTTCCAGGCTAGCTATTTCTGGCTGTGAGCTATCTGCAGATGTTTGCATTGTAGGAGCACCGCTGCCGGAGCCCCCCTGCACGGACTCCCTAAGCTACGTTTTACGTTTGAGTTGGCAAGACAGGCAAGCAGCCCCAGTCTCTGTGACTCTGTGCGAGCAGTGCCATGGGCAGATGAGGCTGAGCAACAGCTTTCCAGGCTAGCTCTTTCTGGCTGCGAGCTATCTGCAGACGTTCGCATTTTCGGAGCAGTGTTGCCGGAGGGCCCCTGCGCGGACCCCCAAAGCTACCTTTGAAGTTTGACATGTCAAGACAAGCAAGCAGCCCCAGTCTCTTTGCCTCTGTGCGAGCAGTGCCATGGGCAGATGAGGCTGAGCAACAGCTTTCCAAGGTAAGTATTTCTTCCTGCGAGCTATCTCCAGATATTCGCATTGTCAGAGCCGGCCTGCCTGAGGCGCCGGGCACGAACCACCTAAGCTACGTTTGAAGTTTCAGGTGGTAAGACAAGCTAGCAGCCCCAGTCTCTGTGCCTCCGTGCGAGCAGTGCCATGGGCAGATGACGCTGAGCAACAGCTTTCCAAGCTAAATATTTCTTCCTGTGAGCTATCTGCAGATATACGCATTGTCGGAGCAGGGCTGTCGGAGGCCCCCAGCACGGACACCCAAATCTACGTTTGAAGTTTGAGGTGGCAAGACAAGCAAGCAGCCCCAGTCTTTCTGGCTCTGTGTGAGCAGTGCCATGGGCAGATGAGGCTGAGCAACAGCTTTCCAGGCTAGGTCTTTCTGGCTGTGAGCTATCTGCAGACGTTCGCATTTCCGGAGCACGTCTGCCCGAGGCCCAAATCACGGACCACCAAATTTATGTTTGAAGTTTGAGGTGGCAAGAGAAGCAAGCAGCCCCTTGTCTCTGTGCCTCTGTGCGAGCAGTGCCATGGGCAGATGAGGCTGAGCAACAGCTTTCCAGGCTAGCTCTTTATGCCTGCGAGCTGTCTGCAGACGTTCGCATTTTAAGAGCCCGACTGGCGGAGGAGCCCGGCACCAAACACATAAGCTACGTTTGAAGATTGAGGGGGCGAGATAAGCAAGCAGCCCCAGTCTCTGTGCCTCTGTGCGAGCAGTGCCATGGGCAGATGAGGCTGAGCAACAGCTTTCCAGGCTAGCTCTTTCTGCCTGCGAGCTATCTGCAGACGTTCGCATTTTCGGAGCAGGGCTGTTGGAGGCCCCATGCACAGACCGCAAAACTACGGTTGAAGTTTGAGTTGGCAAGACAAGCAAGCAACCCCAGTCTCTGTGCCTTTTTGCGAGCAGTGCCATGGGCAGATGAGGCTGAGCAACAGCTTTCCAGGCTAGCCCTTTCTGGCTGCGAGCTATCTGCAGATGTTAGCATTGTAGGAGCAGCGCTGCCGAAGCCCCCCTGCACGGACTCCCAAAGCTACGTTTTAAGTTTGAGGTGGCAAGCCAAGCAAGCAGCCGCAGTCTCTCTGCCTCTTAGAGATCAGTGCCATGGGCAGATGAGGCTAAGCAACAGCTTTCCAGGCTAGCTCTTTCTGACTGCGAGGTATCTACAGACGTTCGCATTTTGGGAGCAGGGTTGCCGGAGGGCCCCTGCGCGGACCCCCAAAGCTACGTTTGAAGTTTGACATGTCAAGACAAGCAAGCAGCCCCAGTCTCTTTGCCTCTATGCGAGCAGTGCCATGGGCAGATGAGGCTGAGCAACAGCTTTCCAAGCTAAGTATTTCTTCCTGCGAGCTATCTCCAGATATTCGCATTGTCAGAGCCGGCCTGCCTGAGGCGCCGGGCACGAACCACCTAAGCTACGTTTGAAGTTTCAGGTGGTAAGACAAGCTAGCAGCCCCAGTCTCTGTGCCTCCGTGCGAGCAGTGCCATGGGCAGATGACGCTGAGCAACAGCTTTCCAAGCTAAATATTTCTTCCTGCGAGCTATCTGCAGATATACGCATTGTCGGAGCAGGGCTGTCGGAGGCCCCCAGCACGGACACCCAAATCTACGTTTGAAGTTTGAGGTGGCAAGACAAGCAAGCAGCCCCAGTCTTTCTGGCTCTGTGTGAGCAGTGCCATGGGCAGATGAGGCTGAGCAACAGCTTCCCAGGCTAGGTCTTTCTGGCTGCGAGCTATCTGCAGACGTTCGCATTTTAAGAGCAGAACTGGCGGAGGAGCCCGGCACCAAACACCTAAGTTACGTTTGAAGATTGAGGGGGCGAGATAAGCAAGCAGCCCCAGTCTCTGTGCCTCTGTGCGAGCAGTGCCATGGGCAGATGAGGCTGAGCAACAACGTTCCAGGCTAGCTATTTCTGGCTGTGAGCTATCTGCAGATGTTTGCATTGTAGGAGCACCGCTGCCGGAGCCCCCCTGCACGGACTCCCTAAGCTACGTTTTACGTTTGAGTTGGCAAGACAGGCAAGCAGCCCCAGTCTCTGTGACTCTGTGCGAGCAGTGCCATGGGCAGATGAGGCTGAGCAACAGGTTTCCAGGCTAGCTCTTTCTGGCTGCGAGCTATCTGCAGACGTTCGCATTTTCGGAGCAGGGCTGCCTGAGGCCCCATGCACAGACCCCAAAACTACTTTTGAAGTTTGAGGTGGCAAGACAAGCAAGCAGCCCCAGTCTCTCTGCCTCTGTGCGAGCGGTGTCATGGGCAGATGAGTCTAAGCAACAGCTTTCCAATCTAGCTCTTTCTGCCTGCGAGCTATCTACAGACGTTCGCATTTTGGGAGCAGGGTGCCGGAGGACCCCTGCACGGACCCCTAAAGCTACGTTTGAAGTTTAAGGTGGCAAGGCAAGCAAGCAGCCTCAGTCTCTTTGCCTCTGTGCGAGCAGTGCCATGGGCAGATGAGGCTGAGCAACAGCTTTCCAAGCTATATATTTCTTCCTGCGAGCTATCTGCAGACGTTCGCATTGTCGGAGAAGGCCTGCCAGAGGCGCCGGGCACGAACCACCTAAGCTACGTTTGAAGATTGAGGTGGCAAGACAAGCAAGCAGCCCCAGTCTCTGTGCCTCTGTGCGAGCAGTGCCATGGGCAGATGAGGCTGAGCAACAGCTTTCCAAGCTATGTATTTCTTCCTGCGAGCTATCTGCAGACGTTCGCATTGTCGGAGCAGGCCTGCCAGAGGCGCCGGGCACGAACCACCTAAGCTATGTTTGAAGTTTGAGGTGGTAAGACAAGCAAGCAGCCCCAGTCTCTGTGCCTCTGTGCGAGCAGTGCCATGGGCAGATGACGCTGAGCAACAGCTTTCCAAGCTAAATATTTCTTCCTGCGAGCTATCTGCAGATATACGCATTGTCGGAGCAGGGCTGTCGGAGGCCCCCAGCACGGACACCCAAATCTACGTTTGAAGTTTGAGGTGGCAAGACAAGCAAGCAGCCCCAGTCTTTCTGGCTCTGTGTGAGCAGTGCCATGGGCAGATGAGGCTGAGCAACAGCTTTCCAGGCTAGGTCTTTCTGGCTGCGAGCTATCTGCAGACGTTCGCATTTTAAGAGCAGAACTGGCGGAGGAGCCCGGCACCAAACACCTAAGCTACGTTTGAAGATTGAGGGGGCGAGATAAGCAAGCAGCCCCAGTCTCTGTGCCTCTGTGCGAGCAGTGCCATGGGCAGATGAGGCTGAGCAACAACTTTCCAGGCTAGCTATTTCTGGCTGTGAGCTATCTGCAGATGTTTGCATTGTAGGAGCACCGCTGCCGGAGCCCCCCTGCACGGACTCCCTAAGCTACGTTTTACGTTTGAGTTGGCAAGACAGGCAAGCAGCCCCAGTCTCTGTGACTCTGTGCGAGCAGTGCCATGGGCAGATGAGGCTGAGCAACAGGTTTCCAGGCTAGCTCTTTCTGGCTGCGAGCTATCTGCAGACGTTCGCATTTTCGGAGCATGGCTGCCTGAGGCCCCATGCACAGACCCCAAAAATACTTTTGAAGTTTGAGGTGGCAAGACAAGCAAGCAGCCCCAGTCTCTCTGCCTCTGTGCGAGCGGTGTCATGGGCAGATGAGTCTAAGCAACAGCTTTCCAATCTAGCTCTTTCTGCCTGCGAGCTATCTACAGACGTTCGCATTTTGGGAGCAGGGTGCCGGAGGACCCCTGCACGGACCCCTAAAGCTACGTTTGAAGTTTAAGGTGGCAAGGCAAGCAAGCAGCCTCAGTCTCTTTGCCTCTGTGCGAGCAGTGCCATGGGCAGATGAGGCTGAGCAACAGCTTTCCAAGCTATATATTTCTTCCTGCGAGCTATCTGCAGACGTTCGCATTGTCGGAGCAGGCCTGCCAGAGGCGCCGGGCACGAACCACCTAAGCTACGTTTGAAGATTGAGGTGGCAAGACAAGCAAGCAGCCCCAGTCTCTGTGCCTCTGTGCGAGCAGTGCCATGGGCAGATGAGGCTGAGCAACAGCTTTCCAAGCTATGTATTTCTTCCTGCGAGCTATCTGCAGACGTTCGCATTGTCGGAGCAGGCCTGCCAGAGGCGCCGGGCACGAACCACCTAAGCTATGTTTGAAGTTTGAGGTGGTAAGACAAGCAAGCAGCCCCAGTCTCTGTGCCTCTGTGCGAGCAGTGCCATGGGCAGATGAGGCTGAGCAACAGCTTTCCAATCTAAATGTTTCTGCCTGCGAGCTATCTGCAGACGTTCGCATTGTCGTACCAGGCCTGCCGGAGGCGCCGTGTACGGACCACCTAAGCTATGTTTGAAGTTTGAGGTGGCAAGACAAGCAAGCAGCCCCATTCTCTGTGCCTCTGTGCGAGCAGTGCCATGGGCACATGAGGCTGAGCAACAGCTTTCCAGGCTAGCCCTTTCTGCCTGCGAGCTATCTGCAGACGTTCGCATTTTCAGAGCAGGGCTGCCACAGGTCCCACGGCAGAGACCCCAAAATTACGTTTGAAGTTTGAGGTGGCAAGACAAGCAAGCAGCCCCAGTCTTTCTGGCTCTGTGTGAGCAGTGCCATGGGCAGATGAGGCTGAGCAACAGCTTTCCAGGCTAGGTCTTTCTGACTGCGAGCTATCTGCAGACGTTCGCATTTTAAGAGCAGAACTGGCGGAGGAGCCCGGCACCAAACACCTAAGCTACGTTTGAAGATTGAGGGGAGCAAGACAAGCAAGCAGCCCCAGTCTCTGTGCCTCTGTGCGAGCAGTGCCATGGGCAGATGAGGCTGAGCAACAGCTTTCCAGGCTAGCTATTTCTGGCTGTGAGCTATCTGCAGATGTTTGCATTGTAGGAGCACCGCTGCCGGAGCCCCCCTGCACGGACTCCCTAAGCTACGTTTTAAGTTTGAGTTGGCAAGACAGGCAAGCAGCCCCAGTCTCTGTGACTCAGTGCGAGCAGTGCCATGGGCAGATGAGGCTGAGCAACAGCTTTCCAGGCTAGCCCCTTCTGGCTGTGAGCTATTTGCAGACGTTCGCACTGTCGGAGCAGGGCTGCTGGAGGCGCATGGTACGGACCACCTAAGATATGTTTGAAGTTTGAGGTGGCAAGACAAGCAAGCAGCCCCAGTCTCTGTGCCTCTGTGCGAGCAGTGCCATGGGCAGATGAGGCTGAGCAACAGCTTTCCAGGCTAGCTCTTTCTGGCTGCGAGCTATCTGCAGACGTTCGCATTTTCGGAGCATGGCTGCCTGAGGCCCCATGCACAGACCCCAAAACTACTTTTGAAGTTTGAGGTGGCAAGACAAGCAAGCAGCCCCAGTCTCTCTGCCTCTGTGCGAGCGGTGTCATGGGCAGATGAGTCTAAGCAACAGCTTTCCAGGCTAGCTCTTTCTGCCTGCGAGCTATCTACAGACGTTCGCATTTTGGGAGCAGGGTTGCCAGAGGGCGCCTGCGCGGACCCCAAAACTACTTTTGAAGTTTGAGGTGGCAAGACAAGCAAGCAGCCCCAGTCTCTTTGACTCTGTGCGAGCAGTGCCATGGGCACATGAGGCTGAGCAACAGCTTTCCAAGCTATGTATTTCTTCCTGCGAGCTATCTGCAGACGTTCGCATTGTCGGAGCAGGCCTGCCAGAGGCGCCGGGCACAAACCACCTAAGCTACGTTTGAAGTTTGAGGTGGTAAGACAAGCAAGCAGCCCCAGTCTCTGTGCCTCTGTGCGAGCAGTGCCATGGGCAGATGAGGCTGAGCAACAGCTTTCCAAGCTATGTATTTCTTCCTGCGAGCTATCTGCAGACGTTCGCATTGTCGGAGCAGGCCTGCCAGAGGCGCCGGGCACGAACCACCTAAGCTATGTTTGAAGTTTGAGGTGGTAAGACAAGCAAGCAGCCCCAGTCTCTGTGCCTCTGTGCGAGCAGTGCCATGGGCAGATGAGGCTGAGCAACAGCTTTCCAATCTAAATGTTTCTGCCTGCGAGCTATCTGCAGACGTTCGCATTGTCGTACCAGGCCTGCCGGAGGCGCCGTGTACGGACCACCTAAGCTATGTTTGAAGTTTGAGGTGGCAAGACAAGCAAGCAGCCCCATTCTCTGTGCCTCTGTGCGAGCAGTGCCATGGACACATGAGGCTGAGCAACAGCTTTCCAGGCTAGCCCTTTCTGCCTGCGAGCTATCTGCAGACGTTCGCATTTTCAGAGCAGGGCTGCCACAGGTCCCACGGCAGAGACCCCAAAATTACGTTTGAATTTTGAGGTGGCAAGACAAGCAAGCAGCCCCAGTCTTTCTGGCTCTGTGTGAGCAGTGCCATGGGCAGATGAGGCTGAGCAACAGCTTTCCAGGCTAGGTCTTTCTGGCTGTGAGCTATCTGCAGACGTTCGCATTTTAAGAGCAGAACTGGCGGAGGAGCCCGGCACCAAACACCTAAGCTACGTTTGAAGATTGAGGGGAGCAAGACAAGCAAGCAGCCCCAGTCTCTGTGCCTCTGTGCGAGCAGTGCCATGGGCAGATGAGGCTGAGCAACAGCTTTCCAGGCTAGCTATTTCTGGCTGTGAGCTATCTGCAGATGTTTGCATTGTAGGAGCACCGCTGCCGGAGCCCCCCTGCACGGACTCCCTAAGCTACGTTTTAAGTTTGAGTTGGCAAGACAGGCAAGCAGCCCCAGTCTCTGTGACTCAGTGCGAGCAGTGCCATGGGCAGATGAGGCTGAGCAACAGCTTTCCAGGCTAGCCCCTTCTGGCTGTGAGCTATTTACAAACGTTCGCATTGTCGGAGCAGGGCTGCTGGAGGCGCATGGTACGGACCACCTAAGATATGTTTGAAGTTTGAGGTGGCAAGACAAGCAAGCAGCCCCAGTCTCTGTGCCTCTGTGCGAGCAGTGCCATGGGCAGATGAGGCTGAGCAACAGCTTTCCAGGCTAGCTCTTTCTGGCTGCGAGCTATCTGCAGACGTTCGCATTTTCGGAGCATGGCTGCCTGAGGCCCCATGCACAGACCCCAAAACTACTTTTGAAGTTTGAGGTGGCAAGACAAGCAAGCAGCCCCAGTCTCTCTGCCTCTGTGCGAGCGGTGCCATGGGCAGATGAGTCTAAGCAACAGCTTTCCAGGCTAGCTCTTTCTGCCTGCGAGCTATCTACAGACGTTCGCATTTTCGGAGCATGGCTGCCTGAGGCCCCATGCACAGACCCCAAAACTACTTTTGAAGTTTGAGGTGGCAAGACAAGCAAGCAGCCCCAGTCTCTCTGCCTCTGTGCGAGCGGTGTCATGGGCAGATGAGTCTAAGCAACAGCTTTCGAGGCTAGCTCTTTCTGCCTGCGAGCTATCTACAGACGTTCGCATTTTGGGAGCAGGGTTGCCGGAGGACCCCTGCACGGACCCCCAAAGCTACGTTTGAAGTTTAAGGTGGCAAGACAAGCAAGCAGCCTCAGTCTCTTTGCCTCTGTGCGAGCAGTGCCATGGGCACATGAGGCTGAGCAACAGCTTTCCAAGCTATGTATTTCTTCCTGCGAGCTATCTGCAGACGTTCGCATTGTCGGAGCAGGCCTGCCAGAGGCGCCGGGCACAAACCACCTAAGCTACGTTTGAAGTTTGAGGTGGTAAGACAAGCAAGCAGCCCCAGTCTCTGTGCCTCTGTGCGAGCAGTGCCATGGGCAGATGAGGCTGAGCAACAGCTTTCCAAGCTATGTATTTCTTCCTGCGAGCTATCTGCAGACGTTCGCATTGTCGGAGCAGGCCTGCCAGAGGCGCCGGGCACGAACCACCTAAGCTACGTTGGAAGTTTGAGGTGGTAAGACAAGCAAGCAGCCCCAGTCTCTGTGCCTCTGTGCGAGCAGTGCCATGGGCAGATGAGGCTGAGCAACAGCTTTCAAATCTTTATATTTCTGCCTGCGAGCTATCTGCAGACGTTCGCATTGTCGTACCAGGCCTGCCGGAGGCGCCGTGTACGGACCACCTAAGCTATGTTTGAAGTTTGAGGTGGTAAGACAAGCAAGCAGCCCCAGTCTCTGTGCCTCTGTGCGAGCAGTGCCATGGGCAGATGAGGCTGAGCAACAGCTTTCCAGGCTAGCTCTTTCTGTCTGCGATCTATCTGCAGACGTTCGCGTTTTTGGAGCAGGGCTGCTGGAGGCCCCATGCACAGACCCCAGAAACTACGTTTGAAGTTTGAGGTGACAAGACAAGCAAGCAGCCCCAGTCTCTGTGCCTCCGTGCGAGCAGTGCCATGGGCAGATGAGGCTGAGCAACAGCTTTCCAGGCTAGCTCTTTCTGGCTGCGAGCTATCTGCAGACGTTCGCATTGTCGTACCAGGCCTGCCGGAGGCGCCTGGTACGGACCACCTAAGCTACGTTTGAAGTTTGAGTTGGTAAGACAAGCAAGCAGCCCCAGTCTCTGTGCCTCCGTGCGAGCAGTGCCATGGGCACATGAGGCTGAGCAACCGCTTTCCAGGCTTGCCCTTTCTGCCTGCGAGCTATCTGCAGACGTTCGCATTTTGAGAGCAGGGCTGACACAGGTCCCACGGCAGAGACCCCAAAATTACGTTTGAAGTTTGAGGTGGCAAGACAAGCAAGCAGCCCCAGTCTTTCTGGCTCTGTGTGAGCAGTGCCATGGGCAGATGAGGCTGAGCAACAGCTTTCCAGGCTAGGTCTTTCTGGCTGCGAGCTATCTGCAGACGTTCGCATTTTAAGAGCAGAACTGGCGGAGGAGCCCGGCACCAAACATCTATGCTACGTTTGAAGATTGAGGGGGGCAAGACAAGAAAGCAGCCCCAGTCTCTGTGCCTCTGTGCAAGCAGTGCCATGGGCAGATGAGGCTGAGCAACAGCTTTCCAGGCTAGCTATTTCTGGCTGTGAGCTATCTGCAGATGTTTGCATTGTAGGAGCACCGCTGCCGGAGCCCCCCTGCACGGACTCCCTAAGCTACGTTTTAAGTTTGAGTTGGCAAGACAGGCAAGCAGCCCCAGTCTCTGTGACTCTGTGCGAGCAGTGCCATGGGCAGATGAGGCTGAGCAACAGCTTTCCAGGCTAGCCCCTTCTGGCTGCGAGCTATTTGCAGACGTTCGCATTGTCGGAGCAGGGCTGCTGGAGGCGCATGGCACGGACCACCTAAGATATGTTTGAAGTTTGAGGTGGCAAGACAAGCAAGCAGCCCCAGTCTCTCTGCCTCTGTGCGAGCGGTGTCATGGGCAGATGAGTCTAAGCAACAGCTTTCCAGGCTAGCTCTTTCTGCCTGCGAGCTATCTACAGACGTTCGCATTTTGGGAGCAGGGTTGCCGGAGGACCCCTGCACGGACCCCAAAACTACTTTTGAAGTTTGAGGTGGCAAGACAAGCAAGCAGCCCCAGTCTCTCTGCCTCTGTGCGAGCGGTGTCATGGGCAGATGAGTCTAAGCAACAGCTTTCCAGGCTAGCTCTTTCTGCCTGCGAGCTATCTACAGACGTTCGCATTTTGGGAGCAGGGTTGCCGGAGGACCCCTGCACGGACCCCCAAAGCTACGTTTGAAGTTTAAGGTGGCAAGACAAGCAAGCAGCCTCAGTCTCTTTGCCTCTGTGCGAGCAGTGCCATGGGCAGATGAGGCTGAGCAACAGCTTTCCAAGCTATGTATTTCTTCCTGCGAGCTATCTGCAGACGTTCGCATTGTCGGAGCAGGCCTGCCAGAGGCGCCGGGCACAAACCACCTAAGCTACGTTTGAAGTTTGAGGTGGTAAGACAAGCAAGCAGCCCCAGTCTCTGTGCCTCTGTGCGAGCAGTGCCATGGGCAGATGAGGCTGAGCAACAGCTTTCCAAGCTATGTATTTCTTCCTGCGAGCTATCTGCAGACGTTCGCATTGTCGGAGCAGGCCTGCCAGAGGCGCCGGGCACGAACCACCTAAGCTACTTTGGAAGTTTGAGGTGGTAAGACAAGCAAGCAGCCCCAGTCTCTGTGCCTCTGTGCGAGCAGTGCCATGGGCAGATGAGGCTGAGCAACAGCTTTCAAATCTAAATGTTTCTGCCTGCGAGCTATCTGCAGACGTTCGCATTGTCGTACCAGGCCTGCCGGAGGCGCCGTGAACGGACCACCTAAGCTACGTTTGAAGGTTGAGGTGGTAAGACAAGCAAGCAGCCCCAGTCTCTGTGCCTCTGTGCGAGCAGTGCCATGGGCAGATGAGGCTGAGCAACAGCTTTCCAGGCTAGCTCTTTCTGTCTGCGATCTATCTGCAGACGTTCGCGTTTTTGGAGCAGGGCTGCTGGAGGCCCCATGCACAGACCCCAGAAAATACGTTTGAAGTTTGAGGTGACAAGACAAGCAAGCAGCCCCAGTCTCTGTGCCTCCGTGCGAGCAGTGCCATGGGCAGATGAGGCTGAGCAACAGCTTTCCAGGCTAGCTCTTTCTGGCTGCGAGCTATCTGCAGACGTTCGCATTGTCGTACCAGGCCTGCCGGAGGCGCCTGGTACGGACCACCTAAGCTACGTTTGAAGTTTGAGTTGGTAAGACAAGCAAGCAGCCCCAGTCTCTGTGCCTCTTTGCGAGCAGTGCCATGGGCACATGAGGCTGAGCAACCGCTTTCCAGGCTTGCCCTTTCTGCCTGCGAGCTATCTGCAGACGTTCGCATTTTCAGAGCAGGGCTGCCACAGGTCCCACGGCAGAGACCCCAAAATTACGTTTGAAGTTGGAGGTGGCAAGACAAGCAAGCAGCCCCAGTCTTTCTGGCTCTGTGTGAGCAGTGCCATGGGCAGATGAGGCTGAGCAACAGCTTTCCAGGCTAGGTCTTTCTGGCTGCGAGCTATCTGCAGACGTTCGCATATTAAGAGCAGGACTGGCGGAGGACCCCGGCACGAAACACCTAAGGTACGTTTGAAGATTGAGGGGAGCAAGACAAGCAAGCAGCCCCAGTCTCTGTGCCTCTGTGCGAGCAGTGCCATGGGCAGATGAGGCTGAGCAACAGCTTTCCAGGCTAGCTATTTCTGGCTGTGAGCTATCTGCAGATGTTTGCATTGTAGGAGCACCGCTGCCGGAGCCCCCCTGCACGGACTCCCTAAGCTACGTTTTAAGTTTGAGTTGGCAAGACAGGCAAGCAGCCCCAGTCTCTGTGACTCTGTGCGAGCAGTGCCATGGGCAGATGAGGCTGAGCAACAGCTTTCCAGGCTAGCTGTTTATGCCTGCGAGCTGTCTGCAGACGTTCGCATTTTAAGAGCCCGACTGGCGGAGGAGCCCGGCACCAAACACATAAGCTACGTTTGAAGATTGAGGGGGCGAGATAAGCAAGCAGCCCCAGTCTCTGTGCCTCTGTGCAAGCAGTGCCATGGGCAGATGAGGCTGAGCAACAGCTTTCCAGGCTAGCTCTTTCTGCCTGCGAGCTATCTGCAGACGTTCGCATTTTCGGAGCAGGGCTGTTGGAGGCCCCATGCACAGACCGCAAAAATACGGTTGAAGTTTGAGGTGGCAAGACAAGCAAGCAGCCCCAGTCTCTGTGCCTTTTTGCGAGCAGTGCCATGGGCAGATGAGGCTGAGCAACAGCTTTCCAGGCCAGCCCTTTCTGGCTGCGTGCTATCTGCAGACGTTCGCATTTTAAGAGCAGGACTGGCGGAGGAGCCCGGCACAAAACACCAAAGATACGTTTGAAGATTGAGGGGAGCAAGACAAGCAAGCAGCCCTAGTCTCTGTGCCTCTGTGCGAGCAGTGCCATGGGCAGATGAGGCTGAGCAACAGCTTTCCAGGCTAGCTAATTCTGGCTGTGAGCTATCTGCAGATGTTAGCATTGTAGGAGCAGCGCTGCCGGAGCCCCCCTGCACGGACTCCCAAAGCTACGTTTTAAGTTTGAGGTGGCAAGACAAGTAAGCAGCCCCAGTATTTCTGGCTCTGTGTGGGCAGTGCCATGGGCAGATGAGGCTGAGCAACAGCTTTCCAGGCTAGCTCTTTCTGGCTGCGAGCTATCTGCAGACGTTCGCATTTCCGAAGCACGTCTGCCCGAGGCCCCAATCACAGAGCACCAAATATATGTTTTAAGTTTGAGGTGGCAAGAGAAGCAAGCAGCCCCAGTCTCTTTGCCTCTGTGCGAGCAGTGCCATGGGCAGATGAGGCTGAGCAACAGCTTTCCAAGCTAAGTATTTCTTCCTGCGAGCTATCTGCAGACGTTCGCATTGTTGGAGCAGGCCTGCCGGAGGCGCCGGGCACGAACCACCTAAGTTACGTCTGAAGTTTCAGGCGGTAAGACAATCAAGCAGCCCCAGTCTCTGTGCCTCTGTGCGATCAGTGCCATGGGCAGATGAGGGTGAGCAACAGCTTTCCAAGCTAAGTATTTCTTCCTGCGAGCTATCTGCAGACATTCGCATTGTCGGACCAGGGCTTCCGGAGGCGCCGGGCATGGACCACCTAAGATACGTTTGAAGTTTGACGTGGTAAGACAAGCAAGCAGCCCCAGTCTCTGTGCCTCTGTGCGAGCAGTGCCATGGGCAGATGAGGCTGAGCAACAGCTTTCCAGGCTAGGTCTTTCTGCCTGCGAGCTATCTGCAGACGTTCGCATTTTAAGAGCAGGACTGGCGGAGGAGCCCGGCACCAAACACCAAAGCTACGTTTGAAGATTGAGGGGGCAAGACAAGCAAGCAGCCCCAGTCTCTGTGCCTCTGTGCGAGCAGTGCCATGGGCAGATGAGGCTGAGCAACAGCTTTCCAGGCTAGCTCTTTCTGCCTGCGAGCTATCTGCAGACGTTCGCATTTTCGGAGCAGGGCTGTTGGAGGACCCATGCACAGACCGCCAAACTACGGTTGAAGTTTGAGGTGGCAAGACAAGCAAGCAGCCCCAGTCTCTGTGCCTTTTTGCGAGCAGTGCCATGGGCAGATGAGGCTGAGCAACAGCTTTCCAGGCTAGCTCTTTCTGTCTGCGTTCTATCTGCAGACGTTCGCGTTTTTGGAGCAGGGCTGCTGGAGGCCCCATGCACAGACCCCAAAAACTACGTTTGAAGTTGGAGGTGACAAGACAAGCAAGCAGCCCCAGTCTCTGTGCCTCCGTGCGAGCAGTGCCATGGGCAGATGAGGCTGAGTAACAGCTTTCCAAGCTATGTATTTCTTCCTGCGAGCTATCTGCAGACGTTCGCATTGTCGTACCAGGCCTGCCGGAGGCGCCTGGTACGGACCACCTAAGCTACGTTTGAAGTTTGAGGTGGTAAGACAAGCAAGCAGCCCCAGTCTCTGTGCCTCCGTGCGAGCAGTGCCATGGGCAGATGAGGCTGAGCAACAGCTTTCCAGGCTAGCCCTTTCTGCCTGCGAGCTATCTGCAGACGTTCGCATTTTCAGAGCAGGGCTGCCACAGGTCCCACGGCAGAGACCCCAAAATTACGTTTGAAGTTGGAGGTGGCAAGACAAGCAAGCAGACCCAGTCTTTCTGGCTCTGTGTGAGCAGTGCCATGGGCAGATGAGGCTGAGCAACACCTTTCAAGGCTAGGTCTTTCTGGCTGTGAGCTATCTGCAGACGTTCGCATTTCCGGAGCACGTCTGCCCGAGGCCCCAATCACGGACCACCAAATTTATGTTTGAAGTTTGAGGTGGCAAGAGAAGCAAGCAGCCCCTTGTCTCTGTGCCTCTGTGCGAGCAGTGCCATGGGCAGATGAGGCTGAGCAACAGCTTTCAAATCTAAATGTTTCTGCCTGCGAGCTATCTGCAGACGTTCGCATTGTCGTACCAGGCCTGCCGGAGGCGCCGTATACGGACCACCTAAGCTATGTTTGAAGTTTGAGGTGGTAAGACAAGCAAGCAGCCCCAGTCTCTGTGCCTCTGTGCGAGCAGTGCCATGGGCAGATGAGGCTGAGCAACAGCTTTCCAGGCTAGCTCTTTCTGTCTGCGATCTATCTGCAGACGTTCGCGTTTTTGGAGCAGGGCTGCTGGAGGCCCCATGCACAGACCCCAGAAACTACGTTTGAAGTTTGAGGTGACAAGACAAGCAAGCAGCCCCAGTCTCTGTGCCTCCGTGCGAGCAGTGCCATGGGCAGATGAGGCTGAGCAACAGCTTTCCAGGATAGCTCTTTCTGCCTGCGAGCTATCTGCAGACGTTCGCATTTTCGGAGCAGGGCTGTTGGAGGACCCATGCACAGACCGCCAAACTACAGTTGAAGTTTGAGGTGGCAAGACAAGCAAGCAGCCCCAGTCTCTCTGCCTCTGTGCGAGCGGTGTCATGGGCAGATGAGTCTAAGCAACAGCTTTCCAATCTAGCTCTTTCTGCCTGCGAGCTATGTACAGACGTTCGCATTTTGGGAGCAGGGTTGCCGGAGGACCCCTGCACGGACCCCCAAAGCTACGTTTGAAGTTTAAGGTGGCAAGACAAGCAAGCAGCCTCAGTCTCTTTGCCTCTGTGCGAGCAGTGCCATGGGCAGATGAGGCTGAGCAACAGCTTTCCAAGCTATATATTTCTTCCTGCGAGCTATCTGCAGACGTTCGCATTGTCGGAGAAGGCCTGCCAGAGGCGCTGGGCACGAACCACCTAAGCTACGTTTGAAGTTTGAGGTGGCAAGACAAGCAAGCAGCCCCAGTCTCTGTGCCTCTGTGCGAGCAGTGCCATGGGCAGATGAGGCTGAGCAACAGCTTTCCAAGCTATGTATTTCTTCCTGCGAGCTATCTGCAGACGTTCGCATTGTCGGAGCAGGCCTGCCAGAGGCGCCGGGCACGAACCACCTAAGCTATGTTTGAATTTTGAGGTTGTAAGACAAGCAAGCAGCCCCAGTCTCTGTGCCTCTGTGCGAGCAGTGCCATGGGCAGATGAGGCTGAGCAACAGCTTTCCAGGCTAGCTATTTCTGGCTGTGAGCTATCTGCAGATGTTTGCATTGTAGGAGCACCGCTGCCGGAGCCCCCCTGCACGGACTCCCTAAGCTACGTTTTAAGTTTGAGTTGGCAAGACAGGCAAGCAGCCCCAGTCTCTGTGACTCTGTGCGAGCAGTGCCATGGGGAGATGAGGCTGAGCAACAGCTTTCCAGGCTAGCCCCTTCTGGCTGTGAGCTATCTACAGACGTTCGCATTTTCGGAGCATGGCTGCCTGAGGCCCCATGCACAGACCCCAAAACTACTTTTGAAGTTTGAGGTGGCAAGACAAGCAAGCAGCCCCAGTCTCTCTGCCTCTGTGCGAGCGGTGTCATGGGCAGATGAGTCTAAGCAACAGCTTTCCAGGCTAGGTCTTTCTGCCTGGGAGCTATCTACAGACGTTCGCATTTTGGGAGCAGGGTTGCCGGAGGACCCCTGCACGGACCCCCAAAGCTACGTTTGAAGTTTAAGGTGGCAAGACAAGCAAGCAGCCTCAGTTTCTTTGCCTCTGTGCGAGCAGTGCCATGGGCAGATGAGGCTGAGCAACAGCTTTCCAAGCTATGTATTTCTTCCTGCGAGCTATCTGAAGACGTTCGCATTGTCGGAGCAGGCCTGCCAGAGGCGCCGGGCATGAACCAGCTAAGCTACGTTTGAAGTTTGAGGTGGTAAGACAAGCAAGCAGCCCCAGTCTCTGTGCCTCTGTGCGAGCAGTGCCATGGCCAGATGAGGCTGAGCAACAGCTTTCCAGGCTAGGTCTTTCTGGCTGCGAGCTATCTGCAGACGTTCGCATTTTAAGAGCAGAACTGGCGGAGGAGCCCGGCACCAAACATCTATGCTACGTTTGAAGATTGAGGGGGGCAAGACAAGAAAGCAGCCCCAGTCTCTGTGCCTCTGTGCAAGCAGTGCCATGGGCAGATGAGGCTGAGCAACAGCTTTCCAGGCTAGCTATTTCTGGCTGTGAGCTATCTGCAGATGTTTGCATTGTAGGAGCACCGCTGCCGGAGCCCCCCTGCACGGACTCCCTAAGCTACGTTTTAAGTTTGAGTTGGCAAGACAGGCAAGCAGCCCCAGTCTCTGTGACTCTGTGCGAGCAGTGCCATGGGCAGATGAGGCTGAGCAACAGCTTTCCAGGCTAGCCCCTTCTGGCTGCGAGCTATTTGCAGACGTTCGCATTGTCGGAGCAGGGCTGCTGGAGGCGCATGGCACGGACCACCTAAGATATGTTTGAAGTTTGAGGTGGCAAGACAAGCAAGCAGCCCCAGTCTCTCTGCCTCTGTGCGAGCGGTGTCATGGGCAGATGAGTCTAAGCAACAGCTTTCCAGGCTAGCTCTTTCTGCCTGCGAGCTATCTACAGACGTTCGCATTTTGGGAGCAGGGTTGCCGGAGGACCCCTGCACGGACCCCAAAACTACTTTTGAAGTTTGAGGTGGCAAGACAAGCAAGCAGCCCCAGTCTCTCTGCCTCTGTGCGAGCGGTGTCATGGGCAGATGAGTCTAAGCAACAGCTTTCCAGGCTAGCTCTTTCTGCCTGCGAGCTATCTACAGACGTTCGCATTTTGGGAGCAGGGTTGCCGGAGGACCCCTGCACGGACCCCCAAAGCTACGTTTGAAGTTTAAGGTGGCAAGACAAGCAAGCAGCCTCAGTCTCTTTGCCTCTGTGCGAGCAGTGCCATGGGCAGATGAGGCTGAGCAACAGCTTTCCAAGCTATGTATTTCTTCCTGCGAGCTATCTGCAGACGTTCGCATTGTCGGAGCAGGCCTGCCAGAGGCGCCGGGCACAAACCACCTAAGCTACGTTTGAAGTTTGAGGTGGTAAGACAAGCAAGCAGCCCCAGTCTCTGTGCCTCTGTGCGAGCAGTGCCATGGGCAGATGAGGCTGAGCAACAGCTTTCCAAGCTATGTATTTCTTCCTGCGAGCTATCTGCAGACGTTCGCATTGTCGGAGCAGGCCTGCCAGAGGCGCCGGGCACGAACCACCTAAGCTACTTTGGAAGTTTGAGGTGGTAAGACAAGCAAGCAGCCCCAGTCTCTGTGCCTCTGTGCGAGCAGTGCCATGGGCAGATGAGGCTGAGCAACAGCTTTCAAATCTAAATGTTTCTGCCTGCGAGCTATCTGCAGACGTTCGCATTGTCGTACCAGGCCTGCCGGAGGCGCCGTGAACGGACCACCTAAGCTACGTTTGAAGGTTGAGGTGGTAAGACAAGCAAGCAGCCCCAGTCTCTGTGCCTCTGTGCGAGCAGTGCCATGGGCAGATGAGGCTGAGCAACAGCTTTCCAGGCTAGCTCTTTCTGTCTGCGATCTATCTGCAGACGTTCGCGTTTTTGGAGCAGGGCTGCTGGAGGCCCCATGCACAGACCCCAGAAAATACGTTTGAAGTTTGAGGTGACAAGACAAGCAAGCAGCCCCAGTCTCTGTGCCTCCGTGCGAGCAGTGCCATGGGCAGATGAGGCTGAGCAACAGCTTTCCAGGCTAGCTCTTTCTGGCTGCGAGCTATCTGCAGACGTTCGCATTGTCGTACCAGGCCTGCCGGAGGCGCCTGGTACGGACCACCTAAGCTACGTTTGAAGTTTGAGTTGGTAAGACAAGCAAGCAGCCCCAGTCTCTGTGCCTCTTTGCGAGCAGTGCCATGGGCACATGAGGCTGAGCAACCGCTTTCCAGGCTTGCCCTTTCTGCCTGCGAGCTATCTGCAGACGTTCGCATTTTCAGAGCAGGGCTGCCACAGGTCCCACGGCAGAGACCCCAAAATTACGTTTGAAGTTGGAGGTGGCAAGACAAGCAAGCAGCCCCAGTCTTTCTGGCTCTGTGTGAGCAGTGCCATGGGCAGATGAGGCTGAGCAACAGCTTTCCAGGCTAGGTCTTTCTGGCTGCGAGCTATCTGCAGACGTTCGCATATTAAGAGCAGGACTGGCGGAGGACCCCGGCACGAAACACCTAAGGTACGTTTGAAGATTGAGGGGAGCAAGACAAGCAAGCAGCCCCAGTCTCTGTGCCTCTGTGCGAGCAGTGCCATGGGCAGATGAGGCTGAGCAACAGCTTTCCAGGCTAGCTATTTCTGGCTGTGAGCTATCTGCAGATGTTTGCATTGTAGGAGCACCGCTGCCGGAGCCCCCCTGCACGGACTCCCTAAGCTACGTTTTAAGTTTGAGTTGGCAAGACAGGCAAGCAGCCCCAGTCTCTGTGACTCTGTGCGAGCAGTGCCATGGGCAGATGAGGCTGAGCAACAGCTTTCCAGGCTAGCTGTTTATGCCTGCGAGCTGTCTGCAGACGTTCGCATTTTAAGAGCCCGACTGGCGGAGGAGCCCGGCACCAAACACATAAGCTACGTTTGAAGATTGAGGGGGCGAGATAAGCAAGCAGCCCCAGTCTCTGTGCCTCTGTGCAAGCAGTGCCATGGGCAGATGAGGCTGAGCAACAGCTTTCCAGGCTAGCTCTTTCTGCCTGCGAGCTATCTGCAGACGTTCGCATTTTCGGAGCAGGGCTGTTGGAGGCCCCATGCACAGACCGCAAAAATACGGTTGAAGTTTGAGGTGGCAAGACAAGCAAGCAGCCCCAGTCTCTGTGCCTTTTTGCGAGCAGTGCCATGGGCAGATGAGGCTGAGCAACAGCTTTCCAGGCCAGCCCTTTCTGGCTGCGTGCTATCTGCAGACGTTCGCATTTTAAGAGCAGGACTGGCGGAGGAGCCCGGCACAAAACACCAAAGATACGTTTGAAGATTGAGGGGAGCAAGACAAGCAAGCAGCCCTAGTCTCTGTGCCTCTGTGCGAGCAGTGCCATGGGCAGATGAGGCTGAGCAACAGCTTTCCAGGCTAGCTAATTCTGGCTGTGAGCTATCTGCAGATGTTAGCATTGTAGGAGCAGCGCTGCCGGAGCCCCCCTGCACGGACTCCCAAAGCTACGTTTTAAGTTTGAGGTGGCAAGACAAGTAAGCAGCCCCAGTATTTCTGGCTCTGTGTGGGCAGTGCCATGGGCAGATGAGGCTGAGCAACAGCTTTCCAGGCTAGCTCTTTCTGGCTGCGAGCTATCTGCAGACGTTCGCATTTCCGAAGCACGTCTGCCCGAGGCCCCAATCACAGAGCACCAAATATATGTTTTAAGTTTGAGGTGGCAAGAGAAGCAAGCAGCCCCAGTCTCTTTGCCTCTGTGCGAGCAGTGCCATGGGCAGATGAGGCTGAGCAACAGCTTTCCAAGCTAAGTATTTCTTCCTGCGAGCTATCTGCAGACGTTCGCATTGTTGGAGCAGGCCTGCCGGAGGCGCCGGGCACGAACCACCTAAGTTACGTCTGAAGTTTCAGGCGGTAAGACAATCAAGCAGCCCCAGTCTCTGTGCCTCTGTGCGATCAGTGCCATGGGCAGATGAGGGTGAGCAACAGCTTTCCAAGCTAAGTATTTCTTCCTGCGAGCTATCTGCAGACATTCGCATTGTCGGACCAGGGCTTCCGGAGGCGCCGGGCATGGACCACCTAAGATACGTTTGAAGTTTGACGTGGTAAGACAAGCAAGCAGCCCCAGTCTCTGTGCCTCTGTGCGAGCAGTGCCATGGGCAGATGAGGCTGAGCAACAGCTTTCCAGGCTAGGTCTTTCTGCCTGCGAGCTATCTGCAGACGTTCGCATTTTAAGAGCAGGACTGGCGGAGGAGCCCGGCACCAAACACCAAAGCTACGTTTGAAGATTGAGGGGGCAAGACAAGCAAGCAGCCCCAGTCTCTGTGCCTCTGTGCGAGCAGTGCCATGGGCAGATGAGGCTGAGCAACAGCTTTCCAGGCTAGCTCTTTCTGCCTGCGAGCTATCTGCAGACGTTCGCATTTTCGGAGCAGGGCTGTTGGAGGACCCATGCACAGACCGCCAAACTACGGTTGAAGTTTGAGGTGGCAAGACAAGCAAGCAGCCCCAGTCTCTGTGCCTTTTTGCGAGCAGTGCCATGGGCAGATGAGGCTGAGCAACAGCTTTCCAGGCTAGCTCTTTCTGTCTGCGTTCTATCTGCAGACGTTCGCGTTTTTGGAGCAGGGCTGCTGGAGGCCCCATGCACAGACCCCAAAAACTACGTTTGAAGTTGGAGGTGACAAGACAAGCAAGCAGCCCCAGTCTCTGTGCCTCCGTGCGAGCAGTGCCATGGGCAGATGAGGCTGAGTAACAGCTTTCCAAGCTATGTATTTCTTCCTGCGAGCTATCTGCAGACGTTCGCATTGTCGTACCAGGCCTGCCGGAGGCGCCTGGTACGGACCACCTAAGCTACGTTTGAAGTTTGAGGTGGTAAGACAAGCAAGCAGCCCCAGTCTCTGTGCCTCCGTGCGAGCAGTGCCATGGGCAGATGAGGCTGAGCAACAGCTTTCCAGGCTAGCCCTTTCTGCCTGCGAGCTATCTGCAGACGTTCGCATTTTCAGAGCAGGGCTGCCACAGGTCCCACGGCAGAGACCCCAAAATTACGTTTGAAGTTGGAGGTGGCAAGACAAGCAAGCAGACCCAGTCTTTCTGGCTCTGTGTGAGCAGTGCCATGGGCAGATGAGGCTGAGCAACACCTTTCAAGGCTAGGTCTTTCTGGCTGTGAGCTATCTGCAGACGTTCGCATTTCCGGAGCACGTCTGCCCGAGGCCCCAATCACGGACCACCAAATTTATGTTTGAAGTTTGAGGTGGCAAGAGAAGCAAGCAGCCCCTTGTCTCTGTGCCTCTGTGCGAGCAGTGCCATGGGCAGATGAGGCTGAGCAACAGCTTTCAAATCTAAATGTTTCTGCCTGCGAGCTATCTGCAGACGTTCGCATTGTCGTACCAGGCCTGCCGGAGGCGCCGTATACGGACCACCTAAGCTATGTTTGAAGTTTGAGGTGGTAAGACAAGCAAGCAGCCCCAGTCTCTGTGCCTCTGTGCGAGCAGTGCCATGGGCAGATGAGGCTGAGCAACAGCTTTCCAGGCTAGCTCTTTCTGTCTGCGATCTATCTGCAGACGTTCGCGTTTTTGGAGCAGGGCTGCTGGAGGCCCCATGCACAGACCCCAGAAACTACGTTTGAAGTTTGAGGTGACAAGACAAGCAAGCAGCCCCAGTCTCTGTGCCTCCGTGCGAGCAGTGCCATGGGCAGATGAGGCTGAGCAACAGCTTTCCAGGATAGCTCTTTCTGCCTGCGAGCTATCTGCAGACGTTCGCATTTTCGGAGCAGGGCTGTTGGAGGACCCATGCACAGACCGCCAAACTACAGTTGAAGTTTGAGGTGGCAAGACAAGCAAGCAGCCCCAGTCTCTCTGCCTCTGTGCGAGCGGTGTCATGGGCAGATGAGTCTAAGCAACAGCTTTCCAATCTAGCTCTTTCTGCCTGCGAGCTATGTACAGACGTTCGCATTTTGGGAGCAGGGTTGCCGGAGGACCCCTGCACGGACCCCCAAAGCTACGTTTGAAGTTTAAGGTGGCAAGACAAGCAAGCAGCCTCAGTCTCTTTGCCTCTGTGCGAGCAGTGCCATGGGCAGATGAGGCTGAGCAACAGCTTTCCAAGCTATATATTTCTTCCTGCGAGCTATCTGCAGACGTTCGCATTGTCGGAGAAGGCCTGCCAGAGGCGCTGGGCACGAACCACCTAAGCTACGTTTGAAGTTTGAGGTGGCAAGACAAGCAAGCAGCCCCAGTCTCTGTGCCTCTGTGCGAGCAGTGCCATGGGCAGATGAGGCTGAGCAACAGCTTTCCAAGCTATGTATTTCTTCCTGCGAGCTATCTGCAGACGTTCGCATTGTCGGAGCAGGCCTGCCAGAGGCGCCGGGCACGAACCACCTAAGCTATGTTTGAATTTTGAGGTTGTAAGACAAGCAAGCAGCCCCAGTCTCTGTGCCTCTGTGCGAGCAGTGCCATGGGCAGATGAGGCTGAGCAACAGCTTTCCAGGCTAGCTATTTCTGGCTGTGAGCTATCTGCAGATGTTTGCATTGTAGGAGCACCGCTGCCGGAGCCCCCCTGCACGGACTCCCTAAGCTACGTTTTAAGTTTGAGTTGGCAAGACAGGCAAGCAGCCCCAGTCTCTGTGACTCTGTGCGAGCAGTGCCATGGGGAGATGAGGCTGAGCAACAGCTTTCCAGGCTAGCCCCTTCTGGCTGTGAGCTATCTACAGACGTTCGCATTTTCGGAGCATGGCTGCCTGAGGCCCCATGCACAGACCCCAAAACTACTTTTGAAGTTTGAGGTGGCAAGACAAGCAAGCAGCCCCAGTCTCTCTGCCTCTGTGCGAGCGGTGTCATGGGCAGATGAGTCTAAGCAACAGCTTTCCAGGCTAGGTCTTTCTGCCTGGGAGCTATCTACAGACGTTCGCATTTTGGGAGCAGGGTTGCCGGAGGACCCCTGCACGGACCCCCAAAGCTACGTTTGAAGTTTAAGGTGGCAAGACAAGCAAGCAGCCTCAGTTTCTTTGCCTCTGTGCGAGCAGTGCCATGGGCAGATGAGGCTGAGCAACAGCTTTCCAAGCTATGTATTTCTTCCTGCGAGCTATCTGAAGACGTTCGCATTGTCGGAGCAGGCCTGCCAGAGGCGCCGGGCATGAACCAGCTAAGCTACGTTTGAAGTTTGAGGTGGTAAGACAAGCAAGCAGCCCCAGTCTCTGTGCCTCTGTGCGAGCAGTGCCATGGCCAGATGAGGCTGAGCAACAGCTTTCCAGGCTAGCTCTTTCTGCCTGCGAGCTATCTGCAGACGTTCGCATTGTCGGACCAGGCCTGCCGGAGGCGCCGTGTACGGACCACCTAAGCTATGTTTGAAGTTTGAGGTGGTAAGACAAGCAAGCAGCCCCAGTCTCTGTGTCTCTGTGCGAGCAGTGCCATGGGCACATGAGGCTGAGCAACAGCTTTCCAGGCTAGCCCTTTCTGCCTGCGAGCTATCTGCAGACGTTCGCATTTTCAGAGCAGGGCTGCCACAGGTCCCACGGCAGAGACCCCAAAATTACGTTTGAAGTTGGAGGTGGCAAGACAAGCAAGCAGCCCCAGTCTTTCTGGCTCTGTGTGAGCAGTGCCATGGGCAGATGAGGCAGAGCAACAGCTTTCCAGGCTAGGTCTTTCTGGCTGCGAGCAACCTGCAGACGTTCGCATTTTAAGAGCAGAACTGGCGGAGGAGCCCGGCACCAAACACCTAAGCTACGTTTGAAGATTGAGGGGAGCAAGACAAGCAAGCAGCCCCAGTCTCTGTGCCTCTGTGCGAGCAGTGCCATGGGCAGATGAGGCTGAGCAACAGCTTTCCAGGCTAGCTATTTCTGGCTGTGAGCTATCTGCAGACGTTCGCATTGTCGGACCAGGCCTGCCGGAGGAACCATGCACAGACCGCAAAAATACGGTTGAAGTTTGAGGTGGCAAGACAAGCAAGCAGCCCCAGTCTCTGTGCCTTTTTGCGAGCAGTGCCATGGGCAGATGAGGCTGAGCAACAGCTTTCCAGGCTAGCTCTTTCTGGCTGCGAGCTATCTGCAGACGTTCGCATTTCCGGAGCACGTCTGCCCGAGGCCCCAATCACAGAGCACCAAATATATGTTTTAAGTTTGAGGTGGCAAGAGAAGCAAGCAGCCCCAGTCTCTTTGCCTCTGTGCGAGCAGTGCCATGGGCAGATGAGGCTGAGCAACAGCTTTCCAAGCTAAGTATTTCTTCCTGCGAGCTATCTGCAGACGTTCGCATTGTTGGAGCAGGCCTGCCGGAGGCGCCGGGCACGAACCACCTAAGTTACGTCTGAAGTTTCAGGCGGTAAGAAAATCAAGCAGCCCCAGTCTCTGTGCCTCTGTGCGATCAGTGCCATGGGCAGATGAGGGTGAGCAACAGCTTTCCAAGCTAAATATTTCTTCCTGCGAGCTATCTGCAGACGTTCGCATTGTCGGACCAGGCCTTCCGGAGGCGCCGGGCATGGACCACCTAAGATATGTTTGAAGTTTGACGTGGTAAGACAAGCAAGCAGCCCCAGTCTCTGTGCCTCTGTGCGAGCAGTGCCATGGGCAGATGAGGCTGAGCAACAGCTTTCCAGGCTAGGTCTTTCTACCTGCGAGCTATCTGCAGACGTTCGCATTTTAAGAGCAGGACTGGCGGAGGAGCCCGGCACCAAACACCAAAGCTACGTTTGAAGATTGAGGGAGCAAGACAAGCAAGCAGCCCCAGTCTCTGTGCCTCTGTGCGAGCAGTGCCATGGGCAGATGAGGCTGAGCAACAGCTTTCCAGGCTAGCTCTTTCTGCCTGCGAGCTATCTGCAGACGTTCGCATTTTCGGAGCAGGGCTGTTGGAGGACCCATGCACAGACCGCCAAACTACAGTTGAAGTTTGAGGTGGCAAGACAAGCAAGCAGCCCCAATCTCTCTGCCTCTGTGCGAGCGGTGTCATGGGCAGATGAGTCTAAGCAACAGCTTTCAATCTAGCTCTTTCTGCCTGCGAGCTATGTACAGACGTTCGCATTTTGGGAGCAGGGTTGCCGGAGGACCCCTGCACGGACCCCCAAAGCTACGTTTGAAGTTTAAGGTGGCAAGACAAGCAAGCAGCCCCAGTCTCTGTGCCTCTGTGCGAGCTGTGCCATGGGCAGATGAGGCTGAGCAACAGCTTTCCAAGCTATGTATTTCTTCCTGCGAGCTATCTGCAGACGTTCGCATTGTCGGAGCAGGCCTGCCAGAGGCGCCGGGCACGAACCACCTAAGCTATGTTTGAATTTTGAGGTGGTAAGACAAGCAAGCAGCCCCAGTCTCTGTGCCTCTGTGCGAGCAGTGCCATGGGCAGATGAGGCTGAGCAACAGCTTTCCAATCTAAATGTTTCTGCCTGCGAGCTATCTGCAGACGTTCGCATTGTCGTACCAGGCCTGCCGGAGGCGCCGTGTACGGACCACCTAAGCTATGTTTGAAGTTTGAGGGGAGCAAGACAAGCAAGCAGCCCCAGTCTCTGTGCCTCTGTGCGAGCAGTGCCATGGGCAGATGAGGCTGAGCAACAGCTTTCCAGGCTAGCTCTTTCTGTCCGCGATCTATCTGCAGACGTTCGCGTTTTTGGAGCAGGGCTGCTGGAGGCCCCATGCACAGACCGCAAAATTACGGTTGAAGTTTGAGGTGGAAAGACAAGCAAGCAGCCCCAGTCTCTGTGCCTCCGTGCGAGCAGTGCCATGGGCAGATGAGGCTGAGCAACAGCTTTCCAGGCTAGCTCTTTCTGGCTGCGAGCTATCCGCAGACGTTCGCATTGTCGTACCAGGCCTGCCGGAGGCTCCTGGTACGGACCACCTAAGCTACGTTTGAAGTTTGAGTTCGTAAGACAAGCAAGCAGCCCCAGTCTCTGTGCCTCTGTGCGAGCAGTGCCATGGGCAGATGAGGCTGAGCAACAGCTTTCCAGGCTAGCTCTTTCTGCCTGCGAGCTATCTGCAGACGTTCGCATTGTCGGACCAGGCCTGCCGGAGGCGCCGGGTACGGACCACCTAAGCTATGTTTGAAGTTTGAGGTGGCAAGACAAGCAAGCAGCCCCATTCTCTGTGCCTCTGTGCGAGCAGTGCCATGGGCACATGAGGCTGAGCAACAGCTTTCCAGGCTAGCCCTTTCTGCCTGCGAGCTATCTGCAGACGTTCGCATTTTCAGAGCAGGGCTGCCACAGGTCCCACGGCAGAGACCCCAAAATTACGTTTGAAGTTTGAGGTGGCAAGACAAGCAAGCAGCCCCAGTCTTTCTGGCTCTGTGTGAGCAGTGCCATGGGCAGATGAGGCTGAGCAACAGCTTTCCAGGCTAGGTCTTTCTGGCTGCGAGCTATCTGCAGACGTTCGCATTTTAAGAGCAGAACTGGCGGAGGAGCCCAGCACCAAACACCTAAGCTACGTTTGAAGATTGAGGGGAGCAAGACAAGCAAGCAGCCCCAGTCTCTGTGCCTCTGTGCGAGCAGTGCCATGGGCAGATGAGGCTGAGCAACAGCTTTCCAGGCTAGCTATTTCTGGCTGTGAGCTATCTGCAGATGTTTGCATTGTAGGAGCACCGCTGCCGGAGCCCCCCTGCACGGACTCCCTAAGCTACGTTTTAAGTTTGAGTTGGCAAGACAGGCAAGCAGCCCCAGTCTCTGTGACTCTGTGCGAGCAGTGCCATGGGCAGATGAGGCTGAGCAACAGCTTTCCAGGCTAGCCCCTTCTGGCTGTGAGCTATCTGCAGACGTTCGCATTTTCGGAGCATGGCTGCCTGAGGCCCCATGCACAGACCCCAAAACTACTTTTGAAGTTTGAGGTGGCAAGACAAGCAAGCAGCCCCAGTCTCTCTGCCTCTGTGCGAGCGGTGTCATGGGCAGATGAGTCTAAGCAACAGCTTTCCAATCTAGCTCTTTCTGCCTGCGAGCTATCTACAGACGTTCGCATTTTGGGAGCAGGGTTGCCGGAGGACCCCTGCACGGACCCCCAAAGCTACGTTTGAAGTTTAAGGTGGCAAGACAAGCAAGCAGCCTCAGTTTCTTTGCCTCTGTGCGAGCAGTGCCATGGGCAGATGAGGCTGAGCAACAGCTTTCCAAGCTATGTATTTCTTCCTGCGAGCTATCTGAAGACGTTCGCATTGTCGGAGCAGGCCTGCCAGAGGCGCCGGGCATGAACCACCTAAGCTACGTTTGAAGTTTGAGGTGGTAAGACAAGCAAGCAGCCCCAGTCTCTGTGCCTCTGTGCGAGCAGTGCCATGGCCAGATGAGGCTGAGCAACAGCTTTCCAGGCTAGCTCTTTCTGCCTGCGAGCTATCTGCAGACGTTCGCATTGTCGGACCAGGCCTGCCGGAGGCGCCGTGTACGGACCACCTAAGCTATGTTTGAAGTTTGAGGTGGTAAGACAAGCAAGCAGCCCCAGTCTCTGTGCCTCTGTGCGAGCAGTGCCATGGGCACATGAGGCTGAGCAACAGCTTTCCAGGCTAGCCCTTTCTGCCTGCGAGCTATCTGCAGACGTTCGCATTTTCAGAGCAGGGCTGCCACAGGTCCCACGGCAGAGACCCCAAAATTACGTTTGAAGTTGGAGGTGGCAAGACAAGCAAGCAGCCCCAGTCTATCTGGCTCTGTGTGAGCAGTGCCATGGGCAGATGAGGCAGAGCAACAGCTTTCCAGGCTAGGTCTTTCTGGCTGCGAGCAACCTGCAGACGTTCGCATTTTAAGAGCAGAACTGGCGGAGGAGCCCGGCACCAAACACCTAAGCTACGTTTGAAGATTGAGGGGAGCAAGACAAGCAAGCAGCCCCAGTCTCTGTGCCTCTGTGCGAGCAGTGCCATGGGCAGATGAGGCTGAGCAACAGCTTTCCAGGCTAGCTATTTCTGGCTGTGAGCTATCTGCAGATGTTTGCATTGTAGGAGCACCGCTGCCGGAGCCCCCCTGCACGGACTCCCTAAGCTACGTTTTAAGTTTGAGTTGGCAAGACAGGCAAGCACCCCAGTCTCTGTGACTCAGTGCGAGCAGTGCCATGGGCAGATGAGGCTGAGCAACAGCTTTCCAGGCTAGCCCCTTCTGGCTGTGAGCTAGTTGCAGACGTTCGCATTGTCGGAGCAGGGCTGCTGGAGGCGCATGGCACGCAGCACCTAAGATATGTTTGAAGTTTGAGGTGGCAAGACAAGCAAGCAGTCCCAGTCTCTGTGCCTCTGTGCGAGCAGTGCCATGGCCAGATGAGGCTGAGCAACAGCTTTCCAGGCTAGCTCTTTCTGGCTGCGAGCTATCTGCAGACGTTCGCATTTTCAGAGCATGGCTGCGTGAGGCCCCATGCACAGACCCCAAAACTACTTTTGAAGTTTGAGGTGGCAAGACAAGCAAGCAGCCCCAGTCTCTCTGCCTCTGTGCGAGCGGTGTCATGGGCAGATGAGACTAAGCAACAGCTTTCCAGGCTAGCTCTTTCTGCCTGCGAGCTATGTACAGACGTTCGCATTTTGGGAGCAGGGTTGCCGGAGGACCCCTGCACGGACCCCCAAAGCTACGTTTGAAGTTTAAGGTGGCAAGACAAGCAAGCAGCCCCAGTCTCTGTGCCTCTGTGCGAGCAGTGCCATGGGCAGATGAGGCTGAGCAACAGCTTTCCAGGCTAGCTCTTTCTGTCCGCGATCTATCTGCAGACGTTCGCGTTTTTGGAGCAGGGCTGCTGGAGGCCCCATGCACAGACCGCAAAATTACGGTTGAAGTTTGAGGTGGAAAGACAAGCAAGCAGCCCCAGTCTCTGTGCCTCCGTGCGAGCAGTGCCATGGGCAGATGAGGCTGAGCAACAGCTTTCCAGGCTAGCTCTTTCTGGCTGCGAGCTATCCGCAGACGTTCGCATTGTCGTACCAGGCCTGCCGGAGGCTCCTGGTACGGACCACCTAAGCTACGTTTGAAGTTTGAGTTCGTAAGACAAGCAAGCAGCCCCAGTCTCTGTGCCTCTGTGCGAGCAGTGCCATGGGCAGATGAGGCTGAGCAACAGCTTTCCAGGCTAGCTCTTTCTGCCTGCGAGCTATCTGCAGACGTTCGCATTGTCGGACCAGGCCTGCCGGAGGCGCCGGGTACGGACCACCTAAGCTATGTTTGAAGTTTGAGGTGGCAAGACAAGCAAGCAGCCCCATTCTCTGTGCCTCTGTGCGAGCAGTGCCATGGGCACATGAGGCTGAGCAACAGCTTTCCAGGCTAGCCCTTTCTGCCTGCGAGCTATCTGCAGACGTTCGCATTTTCAGAGCAGGGCTGCCACAGGTCCCACGGCAGAGACCCCAAAATTACGTTTGAAGTTTGAGGTGGCAAGACAAGCAAGCAGCCCCAGTCTTTCTGGCTCTGTGTGAGCAGTGCCATGGGCAGATGAGGCTGAGCAACAGCTTTCCAGGCTAGGTCTTTCTGGCTGCGAGCTATCTGCAGACGTTCGCATTTTAAGAGCAGAACTGGCGGAGGAGCCCAGCACCAAACACCTAAGCTACGTTTGAAGATTGAGGGGAGCAAGACAAGCAAGCAGCCCCAGTCTCTGTGCCTCTGTGCGAGCAGTGCCATGGGCAGATGAGGCTGAGCAACAGCTTTCCAGGCTAGCTATTTCTGGCTGTGAGCTATCTGCAGATGTTTGCATTGTAGGAGCACCGCTGCCGGAGCCCCCCTGCACGGACTCCCTAAGCTACGTTTTAAGTTTGAGTTGGCAAGACAGGCAAGCAGCCCCAGTCTCTGTGACTCTGTGCGAGCAGTGCCATGGGCAGATGAGGCTGAGCAACAGCTTTCCAGGCTAGCCCCTTCTGGCTGTGAGCTATCTGCAGACGTTCGCATTTTCGGAGCATGGCTGCCTGAGGCCCCATGCACAGACCCCAAAACTACTTTTGAAGTTTGAGGTGGCAAGACAAGCAAGCAGCCCCAGTCTCTCTGCCTCTGTGCGAGCGGTGTCATGGGCAGATGAGTCTAAGCAACAGCTTTCCAATCTAGCTCTTTCTGCCTGCGAGCTATCTACAGACGTTCGCATTTTGGGAGCAGGGTTGCCGGAGGACCCCTGCACGGACCCCCAAAGCTACGTTTGAAGTTTAAGGTGGCAAGACAAGCAAGCAGCCTCAGTTTCTTTGCCTCTGTGCGAGCAGTGCCATGGGCAGATGAGGCTGAGCAACAGCTTTCCAAGCTATGTATTTCTTCCTGCGAGCTATCTGAAGACGTTCGCATTGTCGGAGCAGGCCTGCCAGAGGCGCCGGGCATGAACCACCTAAGCTACGTTTGAAGTTTGAGGTGGTAAGACAAGCAAGCAGCCCCAGTCTCTGTGCCTCTGTGCGAGCAGTGCCATGGCCAGATGAGGCTGAGCAACAGCTTTCCAGGCTAGCTCTTTCTGCCTGCGAGCTATCTGCAGACGTTCGCATTGTCGGACCAGGCCTGCCGGAGGCGCCGTGTACGGACCACCTAAGCTATGTTTGAAGTTTGAGGTGGTAAGACAAGCAAGCAGCCCCAGTCTCTGTGCCTCTGTGCGAGCAGTGCCATGGGCACATGAGGCTGAGCAACAGCTTTCCAGGCTAGCCCTTTCTGCCTGCGAGCTATCTGCAGACGTTCGCATTTTCAGAGCAGGGCTGCCACAGGTCCCACGGCAGAGACCCCAAAATTACGTTTGAAGTTGGAGGTGGCAAGACAAGCAAGCAGCCCCAGTCTATCTGGCTCTGTGTGAGCAGTGCCATGGGCAGATGAGGCAGAGCAACAGCTTTCCAGGCTAGGTCTTTCTGGCTGCGAGCAACCTGCAGACGTTCGCATTTTAAGAGCAGAACTGGCGGAGGAGCCCGGCACCAAACACCTAAGCTACGTTTGAAGATTGAGGGGAGCAAGACAAGCAAGCAGCCCCAGTCTCTGTGCCTCTGTGCGAGCAGTGCCATGGGCAGATGAGGCTGAGCAACAGCTTTCCAGGCTAGCTATTTCTGGCTGTGAGCTATCTGCAGATGTTTGCATTGTAGGAGCACCGCTGCCGGAGCCCCCCTGCACGGACTCCCTAAGCTACGTTTTAAGTTTGAGTTGGCAAGACAGGCAAGCAGCCCCAGTCTCTGTGACTCAGTGCGAGCAGTGCCATGGGCAGATGAGGCTGAGCAACAGCTTTCCAGGCTAGCCCCTTCTGGCTGTGAGCTAGTTGCAGACGTTCGCATTGTCGGAGCAGGGCTGCTGGAGGCGCATGGCACGCAGCACCTAAGATATGTTTGAAGTTTGAGGTGGCAAGACAAGCAAGCAGTCCCAGTCTCTGTGCCTCTGTGCGAGCAGTGCCATGGCCAGATGAGGCTGAGCAACAGCTTTCCAGGCTAGCTCTTTCTGGCTGCGAGCTATCTGCAGACGTTCGCATTTTCAGAGCATGGCTGCGTGAGGCCCCATGCACAGACCCCAAAACTACTTTTGAAGTTTGAGGTGGCAAGACAAGCAAGCAGCCCCAGTCTCTCTGCCTCTGTGCGAGCGGTGTCATGGGCAGATGAGACTAAGCAACAGCTTTCCAGGCTAGCTCTTTCTGCCTGCGAGCTATGTACAGACGTTCGCATTTTGGGAGCAGGGTTGCCGGAGGACCCCTGCACGGACCCCCAAAGCTACGTTTGAAGTTTAAGGTGGCAAGACAAGCAAGCAGCCCCAGTCTCTGTGCCTCTGTGCGAGCAGTGCCATGGGCAGATGAGGCTGAGCAACAGCTTTCCAGGCTAGCCCTTTCTGCCTGCGCGCTATCTGCAGACGTTCGCATTTTCAGAGCAGGGCTGCCACAGCTCCCACGGCAGAGACCCCAAAATTACGTTTGAAGTTTGAGGTGGCAAGACAAGCAAGCAGCCCCAGTCTTTCTGGCTCTGTGTGAGCAGTGCCATGGGCAGATGAGGCTGAGCAACAGCTTTCCAGGCTAGCTCTTTCTGGCTGCATGCTATCTGCAGACGTTCGCATTTTAACAGCAGGACTGGCAGAGGAGCCCGGCACCAAACACCAAAGCTACGTTTGAAGATTGAGGGGAGCAAGACAAGCAAGCAGCCCCAGTCTCTGTGCCTCTGTGCGAGCAGTGCCATGGGCAGATGAGGCTGAGCAACAGCTTTCCAGGCTAGCTATTTCTGGCTGTGAGCTATCTGCAGATGTTTGCATTGTAGGAGCACCGCTGCCGGAGCCCCCCTGCACGGACTCCCTAAGCTACGTTTTAAGTTTGAGTTGGCAAGACAGGCAAGCAGCCTCAGTCTCTGTGACTCTGTGCGAGCAGTGCCATGGGCAGATGAGGCTGAGCAACAGCTTTCCAGGCTAGCCCCTTCTGGCTGTGAGCTATTTGCAGACGTTCGCATTGTCGGAGCAGGGGTGCCGGAGGCGCATGGCACGGACCACCTAAGATATGTTTGAAGTTTGAGGTGGCAAGGCAAGCAAGCAGCCCCAGTCTCTGTGCCTCTGTGCGAGCAGTGCCATGGGCAGATGAGGCTGAGCAACAGCTTTCCAGGCTAGCTCTTTCTGTCTCCGATCTATCTGCAGACGTTCGCGTTTTTGGAGCAGGGCTGCTGGAGGCCCCATGCACAGACCCCAAAAACTACGTTTGAAGTTTGAGGTGCCAAGACAAATAAGCAGCCCCAGTCTCTGTGCCTCCGTGCGAGCAGTGCCATGGGCAGATGAGGCTGACCAACAGCTTTCCAAGCTAAATGTTTCTGCCTGCGAGCTATCTGAAGACGTTCGCATTGTCGGACCAGGCCTTCCGGAGGCGCCGGGCATGGCCCACCTCAGATACTTTTGAAGTTAGGTGGCAAGACAAGCAAGCAGCCCCAGTCTCTGTGCCTCTGTGCGAGCAGTGCCATGGGCAGATGAGGCTGAGCAACAGCTTTCCAGGCTAGCTCTTTCTGTCTCCGATCTATCTGCAGACGTTCGCGTTTTTGGAGCAGGGCTGCTGGAGGCCCCATGCACAGACCCCAAAAACTACGTTTGAAGTTTGAGGCGCCAAGACAAATAAGCAGCCCCAGTCTCTGTGCCTCCGTGCGAGCAGTGCCATGGGCAGATGAGGCTGAGCAACAGCTTTCCAAGCTAAATGTTTCTGCCTGCGAGCTATCTGAAGACGTTCGCATTGTCGTACCAGGCCTGCCGGAGGCGCCGTGAACAGACCACCTAAGCTATGTTTGAAGTTTGAGGTGGTAAGACAAGCAAGCAGCCCCAGTCTCTGTGCCTCTGTGCGAGTAGTGCCATGGGCACATGAGGCTGAGCAACAGCTTTCCAGGCTAGCCCTTTCTGCCTGCGAGCTATCTGCAGACGTTCGCATTTTCAGAGCAGGGCTGCCACAGGTCCCACGGCAGAGACCCCAAAATTACGTTTGAAGTTGGAGGTGGCAAGACAAGCAAGCAGCCCCAGTCCATCTGGCTCTGTGTGAGCAGTGCCATGGGCAGATGAGGCAGAGCAACAGCTTTCCAGGCTAGGTCTTTCTGCCTGCGAGCTACCTGCAGACGTTCGCATTTTAAGAGCAGGACTGGCGGAGGAGCCTGGCACAAAACACCTAAGCTACGTTTGAAGATTGAGGGGAGCAAGACAAGCAAGCAGCCCCAGTCTCTGTGCCTCTGTGCAAGCAGTGCCATGGGCAGATGAGGCTGAGCAACAGCTTTCCAGGCTAGGTCTTTCTGCCTGCGAGCTATCTGCAGACGTTCGCATTTTAAGAGCAGGACTGGCAGAGGAGCCCGGCACCAAACACCTAAGCTACGTTTGAAGATTGAGGGGAGCAAGACAAGCAAGCAGCCCCAGTCTCTGTGCCTCTGTGCGAGCAGTGCCATGGGCATATGAGGCTGAGCAACAGCTTTCCAGGCTAGCCCCTTCTGGCTGTGAGCTATTTGCAGACGTTCGCATTGTCGGAGCAGGGCTGCTGGAGGCGCATGGCACGGACCACCTAAGATATGTTTGAAGTTTGAGGTGGCAAGACAAGCAAGCAGCCCCAGTCTCTGTGCCTCTGTGCGAGCAGTGCCATGGGCAGATGAGGCTGAGCAACAGCTTTCCAGGCTAGCTCTTTCTGGCTGCGAGCTATCTGCAGACATTCGCATTTTAAGAGCAGGACTGGCGGAGGAGCCCGGACCCAAACACCAAAGCTACTTTTGAAGATTGAGAGGGCAAGACAAGCAAGCAGCCCCAGTCTCTGTGCCTCTGTGCGAGCAGTGGCATGGGCAGATGAGGCTGAGCAACAGCTTTCCAGGCTAGCTCTTTCTGGCTGCGAGCTATCTGCAGACATTCGCATTTTAAGAGCAGGACTGGTGGAGGAGCCCGGCACCAAACACCTAAGCTACGTTTGAAGATTGAGGGGAGCAAGACAAGCAAGCAGCCCCAGTCTCTGTGCCTCCGTGCGAGCAGTGCCATGGGCAGATGAGGCTGAGCAACAGCTTTCCAGGCTAGCTATTTCTGGCTGCGAGCTATCTGCAGATGTTAGCATTGTAGGAGCACAGCTGCTGGAGCCCCCCTGCACGGACTCCCTAAGATACGTTTTAAGTTTGAGTTGGCAAGACAGGCAAGCAGCCCTAGTCTCTGTGCCTTTTTGCGAGCAGTTTCATGGGCAGATGAGGCTGAGCAACAGCTTTCCCGGCTAGCACTTTCTGTCTCCGATCTATCTGCAGACGTTCGCGTTTTTGGAGCAGGGCTGCTGGAGGCCCCATGCACAGACCCCAAAAACTACGTTTGAAGTTTGAGGTGCCAAGACAAATAAGCAGCCCCAGTCTCTGTGTCTCCGTGCGAGCAGTGCCATGGGCAGATGAGGCTGACCAACAGCTTTCCAAGCTAAATGTTTCTGCCTGCGAGCTATCTGAAGACGTTCGCATTGTCTGACCAGGCCTTCCGGAGGCGCCGGGCATGGCCCACCTCAGATACTTTTGAAGTTAGGTGGCAAGACAAGCAAGCAGCTCCAGTCTCTGTGCCTCGGTGCGAGCAGTGCCATGGGCAGATGAGGCTGACCAAGAGCTTTCCAAGCTAAATGTTTCTGCCTGCGAGCTATCTGAAGACGTTCGCATTGTCGGACCAGGCCTTCTGGAGGCGCCGGGCACGGACCACGTAAGCTACGTTTGAAGTTTGAGGTGGTAAGACAAGCAAGCAGCACCAGTCTCTGTGCCTCTGTGCGAGCAGTGCCATGGGCAGATGAGGCTGAGCAACAGCTTTCCAGGCTAGGTCTTTCTGCCTGCGAGCTATCTGCAGACGTTCGCATTTTAAGAGCAGGACTGGCGGAGGAGCCCGGCACCAAACACCAAAGCTACGTTTGAAGATTGAGGGGGCAAGACAAGCAAGCAGCCCCGTCTCTGTGCCCCTGTGCAAGCAGTGGCATGGGCAGATGAGGCTGAGCAACAGCTTTCCACGCTAGCTCTTTCTGCCTGCGAGCTATCTGCAGACGTTCGCATTTTCGGAGCAGGGCTGTTGGAGGCCCCATGCACAGACCGCAAAACTACTTTTGAAGTTTGAGGTGGCAAGACAAGCAAGCAGCCCTAGTCTCTGTGCCTTTTTGCGAGCAGTGCCATGGGCAGATGAGGCTGAGCAACAGCTTTCCAGGCTAGCTCTTTCTGTCCGCGATCTATCTGCAGACGTTCGCGTTTTTCGCAACAGGGCTGCTGGAGGCCCCATGCACAGACCGCAAAATTACGGTTGAAGTTTGAGGTGGCAAGACAAGCAAGCAGCCCCAGTCTCTGTGCCTCCGTGCGAGCAGTGCCATGGGCAGATGAGACTAAGAAACAGCTTCCCAGGCTAGCTCTTTCTGGCTGCGAGCTATCCGCAGACGTTCGCATTTTCGTACCAGGCCTGCCGGAGGCGCCTGGTACGAACCACCTAAGCTATGTTTGAAGTTTCAGGTGGTAAGACAAGCAAGCAGCCCCAGTCTTACTGGCTCTGTGTGAGCAGTGCCATGGGCAGATGAGGCTGAGCAACAGCTTTCCAGGCTAGCTATTTCAGGCTGCGATCTACCTGCAGACGTTCGCATTTTAAGAGCAGAACTGGCGGAGGAGCCCGGCACCAAACACCTAAGCTACGTTTGAAGATTGAAGGGAGCAAGACAAGCAAGCAGCCCCAGTCTCTGTGCCTCTGTGCGAGCAGTGCCATGGGCAGATGAGGCTGAGCAACAGCTTTCCAGGCTAGCTATTTCTGACTGTGAGCTATCTGCAGATGTTTGCATTGTAGGAGCACCGCTGCCGGAACCCCCCTGCACGAACTCCCTAAGCTACGTTTTAAGTTTGAGTTGGCAAGACAGGCAAGCAGCCCCAGTCTCTGTGACTCTGTGCGAGCAGTGCCATGGGCAGATGAGGCAGAGCAACAGCTTTCCAGGCTAGGTCTTTCTGGCTGCGAGCTACCTGCAGACGTTCGTATTTTAAGAGCAGAACTGGCGGAGGAGCCCGGCACCAAACACCTAAGCTACGTTTGAAGATTGAGGGGAGCAAGACAAGCAAGCAGCCCCAGTCTCTGTGCCTCTGTGCGAGCAGTGCCATGGGCAGATGAGGCTGAGCAACAGCTTTCCAGGCTAGCTCTTTCTGGCTGTGAGCTATCTGCAGATGTTTGCATTGTAGGAGCACCGCTGCCGGAGCGCCCCTGCACGGACTCCCTAAGCTACGTTTTAAGTTTGAGTTGGCAAGACAGGCAAGCAGCCCCAGTCTCTGTGACTCTGTGCGAGCAGTGCCATGGGCAGATGAGGCTGAGCAACAGCTTTCCAGGCTTGCTATTTCTGGCTGTGAGCTATTTGCAGACGTTCGCATTGTCGGAGCAGGACTGCCGGAGGCGCATGGCACGGACCACCTAAGATATGTTTGAAGTTTGAGGTGGCAAGACAAGCAAGCAGCCCCAGTCTCTGTGCCTCTGTGCGAGCAGTGCCATGGGCAGATGAGGCTGAGCAACAGCTTTCCAGGCTAGCTCTTTCTGCCTGCGAGCTATCTGCAGACGTTCGCATTTTCAGAGCATGGCTGCGTGAGGCCCCATGCACAGACCCCAAAACTACTTTTGAAGTTTGAGGTGGCAAGACAAGCAAGAAAACCCAGTCTCTCTGCCTCTGTGCGAGCGGTGTCATGGGCAGATGAGACTAAGCAACAGCTTTCCAGGCTAGCTCTTTCTGCCTGCGAGCTATGTACAGACGTTCGCATTTTGGGAGCAGGGTTGCCGGAGGACCCCTGCACGGACCCCCAAAGCTACATTTGAAGTTTAAGGTGGCAAGACAAGCAAGCAGCCTAAGTCTCTTTGCCTCTGTGCGAGCAGTGCCATGGGCAGATGAGGCTGAGCAACAGCTTTCCAAGCTATGTATTTCTTCCTGCGAGCTATCTGCAGACGTTCTCATTGTCGGAGCACGCCTGCCAGAGGCGCCGGGCACGAACCACCTAAGCTACGTTTGAAGTTTGAGGTGGTAAGACAAGCAAGCAGCCCCAGTCTCTGTGCCTCTGTGCGAGCAGTGCCATGGGCAGATGAGGCTGAGCAACAGCTTTCCAGGCTAGGTCTTTCTGCCTGCGAGCTATCTGCAGACGTTCGCATTTTAAGAGCAGGACTGGCAGAGGAGCCCGGCACCAAACACCTAAGCTACGTTTGAAGATTGAGGGGAGCAAGACAAGCAAGCAGCCCCAGTCTCTGTGCCTCTGTGCGAGCAGTGCCATGGGCATATGAGGCTGAGCAACAGCTTTCCAGGCTAGCTCCTTCTGGCTGTGAGCTATTTGCAGACGTTCGCATTGTCGGAGCAGGGCTGCTGGAGGCGCATGGCACGGACCACCTAAGATATGTTTGAAGTTTGAGGTGGCAAGACAAGCAAGCAGCCCCAGTCTCTGTGCCTCTGTGCGAGCAGTGCCATGGGCAGATGAGGCTGAGCAACAGCTTTCCAGGCTAGCTCTTTCTGGCTGCGAGCTATATGCAGACATTCGCATTTTAAGAGCAGGACTGGCGGAGGAGCCCGGACCCAAACACCAAAGCTACTTTTGAAGATTGAGAGGGCAAGACAAGCAAGCAGCCCCAGTCTCTGTGCCTCTGTGCGAGCAGTGCCATGGGCAGATGAGGCTGAGCAACAGCTTTCCAGGCTAGCTATTTCTGGCTGCGAGCTATCTGCAGATGTTAGCATTGTAGGAGCACAGCTGCTGGAGCCCCCCTGCACGGACTCCCTAAGATACGTTTTAAGTTTGAGTTGGCAAGACAGGCAAGTAGCCCCAGTCTCTGTGACTCTGTGCGAGCAGTGCCATGGGCAGATGAGGCTGAGCAACATCTTTCCAGGCTAGTCCCTTCTGGCTGTGAGCTATTTGCAGACGTTCGCATTGTCGGAGCAGGGCTGCCGGAGGCGCGTGGCACGGACCACCTAAGATATGTTTGAAGTTTGATGTGGCAAGACAAGCAAACAGCCCCAGTCTCTGTGCCTCTGTGCGAGCAGTGCCATGGGCAGATGAGGCTGAGCAACAGCTTTCCAGGCTAGCTCTTTCTGCCTGCGAGCTATCTGCAGACGTTCGCATTTTCGGAGCAGGGCTGCCTGAGGCCCCATGCACAGACCCCAAAACTACTTTTGAAGTTTGAGGTGGCAAGACAAGCAAGCAGCCCCAGTCTCTCTGCCTCTGTGCGAACAGTGTCATGGGCAGATGAGACTAAGCAACAGCTTTCCAGGCTAGCTCTTTCTGCCTGCGAGCTATCTACAGACGTTCGCATTTTGGGAGCAGGGTTGCCGGAGGACCCCTCCACGGACCCCCAAAACTACGTTTGAAGTTTGAGGTGGCAAGACAAGCAAGCAGCCTCAGTCTCTTTGCCTCTGTGCGAACAGTGCCATGGGCAGATGAGGCTGAGCAACAGCTTTCCAATCTAAATGTTTCTGCCTGCGAGCTATCGGCAGACGTTCGCATTTTCAGAGCAGGGCTGCAACAGGTCCCACGGCAGAGACCCCAAAATTACATTTGAAGTTTGAGGTGGCAAGACAAGCAAGCAGCCCCAGTCTTTCTGGCTCTGTGTGAGCAGTGCCATGGGCAGATGAGGCTGAGCAACAGCTTTCCAGGCTAGGTCTTTCTGGGTGCAAGCTATCTGCAGACGTTCGCATTTTAAGACAGGACTGGCAGAGGAGCCCGGCACCAAACACCTAAGCTACGTTTGAAGATTGAGGGGAGCAAGACAAGCAAGCAGTCCCAGTCTCTGTGCCTCTGTGCGAGCAGTGCCATGGGCAGATGAGGCTGAGCAACAGCTTTCCAGGCTAGCTATTTCTGGCTGTGAGCTATCTGCAGAAGTTTGCATTGTAGGAGCACCGCTGCCGGAGCCCCCCTTCACGGACTCCCTAAGCTACGTTTTAAGTTTGAGTTGGCAAGACAAGCAAACAGCCCCAGTCTCTGTGCCTCTGTGCGAGCAGTGCCATGGGCAGATGAGGCTGAGCAACAGCTTTCCAGGCTAGCTCTTTCTGGCTGCGAGTTATCTGCAGACGTTCGCATTTTCGGAGCAACAGGGCTGCCTGAGGCCTCATGCACAGACCCCAAAACTACTTTTGAAGTTTGAGGTGGCAAGACAAGCAAGCAGCCCCAGTCTCTCTGCCTCTGTGCGAGCGGTGTCATGGGCAGATGAGACTAAGCAACAGCTTTCCAGGCTAGCTCTTTCTGCCTGCGAGCTATCAACAGACGTTCGCATTTTGGGAGCAGGGTCGGGAGGACCCCTGCACGGACCCCCAAAGCTACGTTTGAAGATTGAGGGGGCAAGACAAGCAAACAGCCCCAGTCTCTGTGCCTCTGTGCGAGCAGTGCCATGGGCACATGAGGCTGAGCAACAGCTTTCCAGGCTAGCTCTTTCTGCCTGCGAGCTATCTGCAGACGTTCGCATTTTCGGAGCAGGGCTGTTGGAGGCCCCAAGCACAGACCGCAAAACTACGGTTGAAGTTTGAGTTGGCAAGACAAGCAAGCAGCCCTAGTCTCTGTGCCTTTTTGCGAGCAGTACCATGGTCAGATGTGGGTGAGCAACAGCTTTCCAGGCTAGCTCTTTCTGTCTCCGATCTATCTGCAGACGTTCGCGTTTTTGGAGCAGGGCTGCTGGAGGCCCCATGCACAGACCCCAAAAAACTACCTTTGAAGTTTGAGGTGCCAAGACAGGTAAGCAGCCCCAGTCTCTGTGCATCCGTGCGAGCAGTGCCATGGGCAGATGAGGCTGACCAACAGCTTTCCAAGCTAAATGTTTCTGCCTGCGAGCTATCCGAAGACGTTCGCATTGTCGGACCAGGCCTTCCGGAGGCGCCGGGCATGGACCACCTCAGATACTTTTGAAGTTAGGTGGCAAGACAAGCAAGCAGCCCCAGTCTCTGTGCCTGCGTGCGAGCAGTGCCATGGGCAGATGAGGCTGAGCAACAGCTTTCCAGGCTAGCTCTTTCTGCCTGCGAGCTATCTGCAGACATTCGCATTTTAAGAGCAGGACTGGCGGAGGAGCCCGGCACCAAACACCAAAGCTACTTTTGAAGATTGAGAGGGCAAGACAAGCAAGCAGCCCCAGTCTCTGTGCCTCTGTGCAAGCAGTGGCATGGGCAGATGAGGCTGAGCAACAGCTTTCCAGGCTAGGTCTTTCTGGCTGCGAGCTATCTGCAGACGTTCGCATTTTCGGAGCAGGGCTGTTGGAGGCCCCATGCACAGACCGCAAAAATACGTTTGAAGTTTGAGGTGGCAAGACAAGCAAGCAGCCCCAGTGTCTGTGCCTTTTTGCGAGCAGTGCCATGGGCAGATGAGGGTGAGCAACAGCTTTCCAGGCTAGCTCTTTCTGTCTGCGATCTATCTGCAGACGTTCGCGTTTTTGGAGTAGGGCTGCTGGAGGCCCCATGCACAGACCCCAAAAACTACGTTTGAAGTTTGAGGTGCCAAGACAAGCAAGCAGCCCCAGTCTCTGTGCCTCTGTGCGAGCAGTGCCATGGGCAGATGAGGCTGAGCAACAGCTTTCCAGGCTAGCTCTTTCTGGCTGCGAGCTATCTGCAGACGTTCGCATTTTCAGAGCAGGGCTGCCACAGGTCCCACGTCAGAGACCCCAATACTACGTTTGAAGTTTGAGGTGGCAAGACAAGCAAGCAGCCCCAGTCTTTCTGGCTCTGTGTGAGCAGTGCCATGGGCAGATGAGGCTGAGCAACAGCTTTCCAGGCTAGGTCTTTCTGGCTGCGAGCTACCTGCAGACGTTCGCATTTTAAGAGCAGGACTGGCAGAGGAGCCCGGCACCAAACACCTAAGCTACGTTTGAAGATTGAGGGGAGCAAGACAAGCAAGCAGCCCCAGTCTCTGTGGCTCTGTGCGAGCAGTGCCATGGGCAGATGAGGCTGAGCAACAGCTTTCCAGGCTAGCTATTTCTGGCTGTGAGGTATCTGCAGATGTTAGCATTGTAGGAGCACCGCTGCCAGAGCCCCCCTGCACGGACTCCCTAAGCTACGTTTTAAGTTTGAGTTGGCAAGACAGGCAAGCAGCCCCAGTCTCTGTGACTCTGTGCGAGCAGTGCCATGGGCAGATGAGGCTGAGCAACAGCTTTCCAGGCTAGCTCTTTCTGGCTGTGAGCTATCTGCAGACGTTCGCATTTTCGGAGCATGGCTGCCTGAGGCCCCATGCACAGACCCCAAAACTACTTTTGAAGTTTGAGGTGGCAAGACAAGCAAGCAGCCCCAGTCTCTGTGCCTCTGTGCGAGCAGTGCCATGGGCACATGAGGCTGAGCAACAGCTTTCCAGGCTAGCCCTTTCTGCCTGCGAGCTATCTGCAGACGTTCGCATTTTCAGAGCAGGACTGGCAGAGGCGCCCGGCACCAAACACCTAAGCTACGTTTGAAGATTGAGGGGAGCAAGACAAGCAAGCAGCCCCAGTCTCTTTGCCTCTGTGCGAGCAGTGCCATGGGCAGATGAGGCTGAGCAACAGCTTTCCAAGCTATGTATTTCTTCCTGCGAGCTATCTGCAGACCTTCGCATTGTCGGAGCAGGCCTGCCAGAGGCGCCGGTCACGAACCACCTAACCTACGTTTGAACTTTGAGGTGGTAAGACAAGCAAGCAGCCCCAGTCTCTGTGCCTCTGTGCGAGCAGTGCCATGGGCAGATGAGGCTGAGCAACAGCTTTCCAGGCTAGCTCTTTCTGGCTGTGAGCTCTCTGCAGACGTTCGCATTTTAAGAGCAGGACTGGCGGAGGAGCCCGGCACCAAACACCAAAGCTACGTTTGAAGATTGAGGGGGCAAGACAAGCAAGCAGCCCCAGTCTCTGTGCCTCTGTGCAAGCAGTGGCATGGGCAGATGAGGCTGAGCAACAGCTTTCCAGGCTAGCTCTTTCTGCCTGCGATCTATCTGCAGACGTTCGCATTTTCGGAGCAGGGCTGTTGGAGGCCCCAAGCACAGACCGCAAAACTACGGTTGAAGTTTGAGTTGGCAAGACAAGCAAGCAGCCCTAGTCTCTGTGCCTTTTTGCGAGCAGTGCCATGGGTAGATGTGGGTGAGCAACAGCTTTCCAGGCTAGCTCTTTCTGTCTCCGATCTATCTGCAGACGTTCGCGTTTTTGGAGCAGGGCTGCTGGAGGCCCCATGCACAGACCCCAAAAACTACGTTTGAAGTTTGAGGTGCCAAGACAAATAAGCAGCCCCAGTCTCTGTGCATCCGTGCGAGCAGTGCCATGGGCAGATGAGGCTGACCAACAGCTTTCCAAGCTAAATGTTTCTGCCTGCGAGCTATCTGAAGACGTTCGCATTGTCGGACCAGGCCTTCCGGAGGCGCCGGGCATGGCCCACCTCAGATACTTTTGAAGTTAGGTGACAAGACAAGCAAGCAGCCCCAGTCTCTGTGCCTCTGTGCGAGCAGTGCCATGGGCAGATGAGGCTGAGCAACAGCTTTCCAGGCTAGCTCTTTCTGGCTGCGAGCTATCTGCAGACATTCGCATTTTAAGAGCAGGACTGGCGGAGGAGCCCGGCACCAAACACCAAAGCTACTTTTGAAGATTGAGAGGGCAAGACAAGCAAGCAGCCCCAGTCTCTGTGCCTCTGTGCGAGCAGTGGCATGGGCAGATGAGACTGAGCAACAGCTTTCCAGGCTAGCTCTTTCTGCCTGCGAGCTATCTGCAGACGTTTGCATTTTCAGAGCACGGCTGCCACAGGTCCCACGCAGAGACCCCAATATTACGTTTGAAGTTTGAGGTGGCAAGACAAGCAAGCAGCCCCAGTCTCTGTGCCTCTGTGCGAGCAGTGCCATGGGCAGATGAGGCTGAGCAACAGCTTTCCAGGCTAGGTCTTTCTGGCTGCGAGCTGTCTGCAGAAGTTCGCATTTTCGGAGCATGGCTGCCTGAGGCCCCATGAACAGACCCCAAAACTACTTTTGAAGTTTGAGGTGGCAAGACAAGCAAGCAGCCCCAGTATCTCTGCCTCTGTGCGAGCGGTGTCATGAGCAGATGAGACTAAGCAACAGCTTTCCAATCTAGCTCTTTCTGCCTGCGAGCTATCTACAGACGTTCGCATTTTGGGAGCAGGGTTGCCGGAGGACCCCTGCACGGACCCCCAAAGCTACGTTTGAAGTTTGAGGTGGCAAGACAAGCAAGCAGCCTCAGTCTCTTTGCCTCTGTGCGAGCAGTGCCATGGGCAGATGAGGCTGAGCAACAGCTTTCCAAGCTATGTATTTCTTCCTGCGAGCTATCTGCAGACGTTCGCATTGTCGGAGCAGGCCTGCCAGAGGCGCCGGGCACGAACCACCTAAGCTACGTTTGAAGTTTGAGGTGCTAAGACAAGCAAGCAGCCCCAGTCTCTGTGATTCTGTGCGAGCAGTGCCATGGGCAGATGAGGCTGAGCAACAGCTTTCCAATCTAAATGTTTCTGCCTGCGAGCTATCTGCAGACGTTCGCATTTTCAGAGCAGGACTGGCAGAGGCGCCCGGCACCAAACAACTAAGCTACGTTTGAAGATTGAGGGGAGCAAGACAAGCAAGCAGCCCCAGTCTCTCTGCCTCTGTGCAAGCAGTGCCATGGGCAGATGAGGCTGAGCAACAGCTTTCCAGGCTAGCTCTTTCTGCCTGCGAGCTATCTACAGACGTTCGCATTTTGGGAGCAGGGTCGGGAGGACCCCTGCACAGACCCCCAAAGCTACGTTTGAAGTTTGAGGTGGCAAGACAAGCAAGCAGCCTCAGTCTCTTTGCCTCTGTGCGAGCAGTGCCATGGGCAGATGAGGCTGAGCAACAGCTTTCCAAGCTATGTATTTCTTCCTGCGAGCTATCTGCAGACGTTCGCATTGTCGGAGCAGGGCTGTTAGAGGCCCCAAGCACAGACCGCAAAACTACGGTTGAAGTTTGAGTTGGCAAGACAAGCAAGCAGCCCTAGTCTCTGTGCCTTTTTGCGAGCAGTGCCATGGGCAGATGTGGGTGAGCAACAGCTTTCCAGGCTAGCTCTTTCTGTCTCCGATCTATCTGCAGACGTTCGCGTTTTTGGAGCAGGGCTGCTGGAGGCCCCATGCACAGACCCCAAAAACTACGTTTGAAGTTTGAGGTGCCAAGACAAATAAGCAGCCCCAGTCTCTGTGCCTCTGTGCGAGCAGTGCCATGGGCAGATGAGGCTGAGCAACAGCTTTCCAGGCTAGCTCTTTCTGGCTGCGAGCTATCTGCAGACATTCGCATTTTAAGAGCAGGACTGGCGGAGGAGCCCGGCACCAAACACCAAAGCTACGTTTGAAGATTGAGGGGGCAAGACAAGCAAGCAGCCCCAGTCTCTGTGCCTCTGTGCGAGCAGTGGCATGGGCAGATGAGACTGAGCAACAGCTTTCCAGGCTAGCTCTTTCTGCCTGCGAGCTATCTGCAGACGTTTGCATTTTCAGAGCACGGCTGCCACAGGTCCCACGCAGAGACCCCAATATTACGTTTGAAGTTTGAGTTGCCAAGACAGGCAAGCAGCCCCAGTCTCTGTGCCTCTGTGCGAGCAGTGCCATGGGCAGATGAGGCTGAGCAACAGCTTTCCAGGCTAGGTCTTTCTGGCTGCGAGCTATCTGCAGAAGTTCGCATTTTAAGAGCAGGACTGGTGGAGGAGCCCGGCAGGGACTCCCAAAGCTACGTTTGAAGTTTGAGGTGGCAAGACAAGCAAGCAGCCTCAGTCTCTTTGCCTCTGTGTGAGCAGTGTCATGGGCAGATGAGGCTGAGCAACAGCTTTCCAAGCTATGTATTTCTTCCTGCGAGCTATCTGCAGACGTTCGCATTGTCGGAGCAGGCCTGTTAGAGGCGCCGGGCACGGACCCCCAAAGCTACGTTTGAAGTTTGAGGTGGTAAGACAAGCAAGCAGCCCCAGTCTCTGTGCCTCTGTGCGAGCAGTGCCATGGGCAGATGAGGCTGAGCAACAGCTTTCCAGGCTAGCCATTTCTGCCTGCGAGCTATCTGCAGACGTTCGCATTTTCAGAGCAGGGCTGCCACAGGTCCCACGGCAGAGACCCCAAAATTACGTTTGAAGTTGGAGGTGGCAAGACAAGCAAGCAGCCCCAGTCTTTCTGGGTCTGTGTGAGCAGTGCCATGGGCAGAATAGGCTGAGCAACAGCTTTCCAGGCTAGGTCTTTCTGGCTGCGAGCTACCTGCAGACGTTCGCATTTTAAGAGCAGGACTGGCGGAGGAGCCCGGCACCAAACACCTAAGCTACGTTTGAAGATTGAAGGGAGCAAGACAAGCAAGCAGCCCCAGTCTCTGTGCCTCTGTGCGAGCAGTGCCATGGGCAGATGAGGCTGAGCAACAGCTTTCCAGGCTAGCTATTTCTGGCTGTGAGCTATCTGCAGATGTTAGCATTGTAGGAGCACCGCTGCCGGAGCCCCCCTGCACGGACTCCCTAAGCTACGTTTTAAGTTTGAGTTGGCAAGACAGGCAAGCAGCCCCAGTCTCTGTGACTCTGTGCGAGCAGTGCCATGGGCAGATGAGGCTGAGCAACAGCTTTCCAGGCTAGCTCTTTCTGGCTGCGAGCTATCTGCAGACGTTCGCATTTTCGGAGCATGGCTGCCTGAGGCCCCATGCACAGACCCCAAAACTACTTTTGAAGTTTGAGGTGGCAAGACAAGCAAGCAGCCCCAGTCTCTGTGCCTCTGTGCGAGCAGTGCCATGGGCACATGAGGCTGAGCAACAGCTTTCCAGGCTAGCCCTTTCTGCCTGCGAGCTATCTGCAGACGTTCGCATTTTCAGAGCAGGACTGGCAGAGGCGCCCGGCACCAAACACCTAAGCTACGTTTGAAGATTGAGGGGAGCAAGACAAGCAAGCAGCCCCAGTCTCTTTGCCTCTGTGCGAGCAGTGCCATGGGCAGATGAGGCTGAGCAACAGCTTTCCAAGCTATGTATTTCTTCCTGCGAGCTATCTGCAGACCTTCGCATTGTCAGAGCAGGCCTGCCAGAGGCGCCGGTCACGAACCACCTAACCTACGTTTGAACTTTGAGGTGGTAAGACAAGCAAGCAGCCCCAGTCTCTGTGCCTCTGTGCGAGCAGTGCCATGGGCAGATGAGGCTGAGCAACAGCTTTCCAGGCTAGCTCTTTCTGGCTGTGAGCTCTCTGCAGACGTTCGCATTTTAAGAGCAGGACTGGCGGAGGAGCCCGGCACCAAACACCAAAGCTACGTTTGAAGATTGAGGGGGCAAGACAAGCAAGCAGCCCCAGTCTCTGTGCCTCTGTGCAAGCAGTGGCATGGGCAGATGAGGCTGAGCAACAGCTTTCCAGGCTAGCTCTTTCTGCCTGCGATCTATCTGCAGACGTTCGCATTTTCGGAGCAGGGCTGTTGGAGGCCCCAAGCACAGACCGCAAAACTACGGTTGAAGTTTGAGTTGGCAAGACAAGCAAGCAGCCCTAGTCTCTGTGCCTTTTTGCGAGCAGTGCCATGGGTAGATGTGGGTGAGCAACAGCTTTCCAGGCTAGCTCTTTCTGTCTCGAATCTATCTGCAGACGTTCGCGTTTTTGGAGCAGGGCTGCTGGAGGCCCCATGCACAGACCCCAAAAACTACGTTTGAAGTTTGAGGTGCCAAGACAAATAAGCAGCCCCAGTCTCTGTGCATCCGTGCGAGCAGTGCCATGGGCAGATGAGGCTGACCAACAGCTTTCCAAGCTAAATGTTTCTGCCTGCGAGCTATCTGAAGACGTTCGCATTGTCGGACCAGGCCTTCCGGAGGCGCCGGGCATGGCCCACCTCAGATACTTTTGAAGTTAGGTGACAAGACAAGCAAGCAGCCCCAGTCTCTGTGCCTCTGTGCGAGCAGTGCCATGGGCAGATGAGGCTGAGCAACAGCTTTCCAGGCTAGCTCTTTCTGGCTGCGAGCTATCTGCAGACATTCGCATTTTAAGAGCAGGACTGGCGGAGGAGCCCGGCACCAAACACCAAAGCTACTTTTGAAGATTGAGAGGGCAAGACAAGCAAGCAGCCCCAGTCTCTGTGCCTCTGTGCGAGCAGTGGCATGGGCAGATGAGACTGAGCAACAGCTTTCCAGGCTAGCTATTTCTGCCTGCGAGCTATCTGCAGACGTTTGCATTTTCAGAGCACGGCTGCCACAGGTCCCACGCAGAGACCCCAATATTACGTTTGAAGTTTGAGGTGGCAAGACAAGCAAGCAGCCCCAGTCTCTGTGCCTCTGTGCGAGCAGTGCCATGGGCAGATGAGGCTGAGCAACAGCTTTCCAGGCTAGCTCTTTCTGGCTGCGAGCTATCTGCAGAAGTTCGCATTTTCGGAGCATGGCTGCCTGAGGCCCCATGAACAGACCCCAAAACTACTTTTGAAGTTTGAGGTGGCAAGACAAGCAAGCAGCCCCAGTATCTCTGCCTCTGTGCGAGCGGTGTCATGAGCAGATGAGACTAAGCAACAGCTTTCCAATCTAGCTCTTTCTGCCTGCGAGCTATCTACAGACGTTCGCATTTTGGGAGCAGGGTTGCCGGAGGACCCCTGCACGGACCCCCAAAGCTACGTTTGAAGTTTGAGGTGGCAAGACAAGCAAGCAGCCTCAGTCTCTTTGCCTCTGTGCGAGCAGTGCCATGGGCAGATGAGGCTGAGCAACAGCTTTCCAAGCTATGTATTTCTTCCTGCGAGCTATCTGCAGACGTTCGCATTGTCGGAGCAGGCCTGCCAGAGGCGCCGGGCACGAACCACCTAAGCTACGTTTGAAGTTTGAGGTGCTAAGACAAGCAAGCAGCCCCAGTCTCTGTGCCTCTGTGCGAGCAGTGCCATGGGCAGATGAGGCTGAGCAACAGCTTTCCAAGCTAAATGTTTCTGCCTGCGAGCTATCTGCAGACGTTCGCATTGTCGTACCAGGCCTGCCGGAGGCGCCGGGTACGGACCACCTAAGCTATGTTTGAAGTTTGAGGTGGTAAGACAAGCGAGCAGCCCCAGTCTCTGTGCCTCTGTGCGAGCAGTGCCATGGGCACATGAGGCTGAGCAACAGCTTTCCAGGCTAGCCCTTTCTGCCTGCGAGCTATCTGCAGACGTTCGCATTTTCAGAGCAGGACTGGCAGAGGCGCCCGGCACCAAACACCTAAGCTACGTTTGAAGATTGAGGGGAGCAAGACAAGCAAGCAGCCCCAGTCTCTCTGCCTCTGTGCAAGCAGTGCCATGGGCAGATGAGGCTGAGCAACAGCTTTCCAGGCTAGCTCTTTCTGCCTGCGAGCTATCTACAGACGTTCGCATTTTGGGAGCAGGGTCGGGAGGACCCCTGCACAGACCCCCAAAGCTACGTTTGAAGTTTGAGGTGGCAAGACAAGCAAGCAGCCTCAGTCTCTTTGCCTCTGTGCGAGCAGTGCCATGGGCAGATGAGGCTGAGCAACAGCTTTCCAAGCTATGTATTTCTTCCTGCGAGCTATCTGCAGACGTTCGCATTTTCGGAGCAGGGCTGTTAGAGGCCCCAAGCACAGACCGCAAAACTACGGTTGAAGTTTGAGTTGGCAAGACAAGCAAGCAGCCCTAGTCTCTGTGCCTTTTTGCGAGCAGTGCCATGGGCAGATGTGGGTGAGCAACAGCTTTCCAGGCTAGCTCTTTCTGTCTCCGATCTATCTGCAGACGTTCGCGTTTTTGGAGCAGGGCTGCTGGAGGCCCCATGCACAGACCCCAAAAACTACGTTTGAAGTTTGAGGTGCCAAGACAAATAAGCAGCCCCAGTCTCTGTGCCTCTGTGCGAGCAGTGTCATGGGCAGATGAGGCTGAGCAACAGCTTTCCAAGCTATGTATTTCTTCCTGCGAGCTATCTGCAGACGTTCGCATTGTCGGAGCAGGCCTGCTAGAGGCGCCGGGCACGAACCACCTAAGCTACGTTTGAAGTTTGAGGTGGTAAGACAAGCAAGCAGCCCCAGTCTCTGTGCCTCTGTGCGAGCAGTGCCATGGGCAGATGAGGCTGAGCAACAGCTTTCCAGGCTAGCCATTTCTGCCTGCGAGCTATCTGCAGACGTTCGCATTTTCAGAGCAGGGCTGCCACAGGTCCCACGGCAGAGACCCCAAAATTACGTTTGAAGTTGGAGGTGGCAAGACAAGCAAGCAGCCCCAGTCTTTCTGGGTCTGTGTGAGCAGTGCCATGGGCAGAATAGACTGAGCAACAGCTTTCCAGGCTAGGTCTTTCTGGCTGCGAGCTACCTGCAGACGTTCGCATTTTAAGAGCAGGACTGGCGGAGGAGCCCGGCACCAAACACCTAAGCTACGTTTGAAGATTGAGGGGAGCAAGACAAGCAAGCAGCCCCAGTCTCTGTGCCTCTGTGCGAGCAGTGCCATGGGCAGATGAGGCTGAGCAACAGCTTTCCAGGCTAGCTATTTCTGGCTGTGAGCTATCTGCAGATGTTAGCATTGTAGGAGCACCGCTGCCGGAGCCCCCCTGCACGGACTCCCTAAGCTACGTTTTAAGTTTGAGTTGGCAAGACAGGCAAGCAGCCCCAGTCTCTGTGACTCTGTGCGAGCAGTGCCATGGGCAGATGAGGCTGAGCAACAGCTTTCCAGGTTAGCTCTTTCTGGCTGCGAGCTATCTGCAGACGTTCGCATTTTCGGAGCATGGCTGCCTGAGGCCCCATGCACAGACCCCAAAACTACTTTTGAAGTTTGAGGTGGCAAGACAAGCAAGCACCCCCAGTCTCTCTGCCTCTGTGCGAGCGGTGTCATGGGCAGATGAGACTAAGCAACAGCTTTGCAGGCTAGCTCTTTCTGCCTGCAAGCTATCTACAGACGTTCGCATTTTGGGAGCAGGGTGCCGGAGGACCCCTGCACGGACCCCCAAAGCTACGTTTGAAGTTTGAGGTGGCAAGACAAGCAAGCAGCCTCAGTCTCTTTGCCTCTGTGCGAGCAGTGCCATGGGCAGATGAGGCTGAGCAACAGCTTTCCAAGCTATGTATTTCTTCCTGCGAGCTATCTGCAGACGTTCGCATTGTCGGAGCAGGCCTGCCAGAGGCTCCGGGCACGAACCACCTAAGCTACGTTTGAAGTTTGAGGTGGTAAGACAAGCAAGCAGCCCCAGTCTCTGTGCCTCTGTGCGAGCAGTGCCATGGGCAGATGAGGCTGAGCAACAGCTTTCCAATCTAAATGTTTCTGCCTGCGAGCTATCTGCAGACGTTCGCATTGTCGTACCAGGCCTGCCGGAGGCGCCGGGTACGGACCACCTAAGATATGTTTGAAGTTTGAGGTGGTAAGACAAGCAAGCAACCCCAGTCTCTGTGCCTCTGTGCGAGCAGTGCCATGGGCACATGAGGCTGAGCAACAGCTTTCCAGGCTAGCCCTTTCTGCCTGCGAGCTATCTGCAGACGTTCGCATTTTCAGAGCAGGGCTGCAACAGGTCCCACGGCAGAGACCCCAAAATTACGTTTGAAGTTGGAGGTGGCAAGACAAGCAAGCAGCCCCAGTCTTTCTGGCTCTGTGTGAGCAGTGCCATGGGCAGATGAGGCTGAGCAACAGCTTTCCAGGCTAGGTCTTTCTGGCTGCAAGCTATCTGCAGACGTTCGCATTTTAAGAGCAGGACTGGCAGAGGAGCCCGGCACCAAACACCTAAGCTACGTTTGAAGATTGAGGGGAGCAAGACAAGCAAGCAGCCCCAGTCTCTGTGCCTCTGTGCGAGCAGTGCCATGGGCAGATGAGGCTGAGCAACAGCTTTCCAGGCTAGCTAATTCTGCCTGCGAGCTATCTGCAGATGTTAGCATTGTAGGAGCACAGCTGCTGGAGCCCCCCTGCACGGACTCCCAAAGCTACGTTTTAAGTTTGAGTTGGCAAGACAGGCAAGCAGCCCCAGTCTCTGTGACTCTGTGCGAGCAGTGCCATGGGCAGATGAGGCTGAGCGACATCTTTCCAGGCTAGCCCCTTCTGGCTGTGAGCTATTTGCAGACGTTCGCATTGTCGGAGCAGGGCTGCCGGAGGCGCATGGCACGGAACCACCTAAGATATGTTTGAAGTTTGATGTGGCAAGACAAGCAAACAGCCCCAGTCTCTGTGGCTCTGTGCGAGCAGTGCCATGGGCAGATGAGGCTGAGCAACAGCTTTCCAGGCTAGCTCTTTCTGGCTGCGAGTTATCTGCAGACGTTCGCATTTTCGGAGCAGGGCTGCCTGAGGCCCCATGCACAGACCCCAAAACTACTTTTGAAGTTTGAGGTGGCAAGACAAGCAAGCAGCCCCAGTCTCTCTGCCTCTGTGCGAGCAGTGCCATGGGCAGATGAGGCTGAGCAACAGATTTGCAGGCTCGCTCTTTCTGCCTGCGAGCTATCTACAGACGTTCGCATTTTGGGAGCAGGGTCGGGAGGACCCCTGCACAGACCCCCAAAGCTACGTTTGAAGTTTGAGGTGGCAAGACAAGCAAGCAGCCTCAGTCTCTTTGCCTCTGTGCGAGCAGTGCCATGGGCAGATGAGGCTGAGCAACAGCTTTCCAAGCTATGTATTTCTTCCTGCGAGCTATCTGCAGACGTTCGCATTGTCGGAGCAGGCCTGCCAGAGGCGCCGGGCACGAACCACCTAAGCTACGTTTGAACTTTGAGGTGGTAAGACAAGCTAGCAGCCCCAGTCTCTGTGCCTCTGTGCGAGCAGTGCCATGGGCAGATGAGGCTGAGCAACAGCTTTCCAGGCTAGCTCTTTCTGGCTGTGAGCTCTCTGCAGACGTTCGCATTTTAAGAGCAGGACTGGCGGAGGAGCCCGGCACCAAACACCAAAGCTACGTTTGAAGATTGAGGGGGCAAGACAAGCAAGCAGCCCCAGTCTCTGTGCCTCTGTGCAAGCAGTGGCATGGGCAGATGAGGCTGAGCAACAGCTTTCCAGGCTAGCTCTTTGTGCCTGCGAGCTATCTGCAGACGTTTGCATTTTCGGAGCAGGGCTGTTAGAGGCCCCAAGCACAGACCGCAAAACTACGGTTGAAGTTTGAGTTGGCAAGACAAGCAAGCAGCCCTAGTCTCTGTGCCTTTTTGCGAGCAGTGCCATGGGCAGATGTGGGTGAGCAACAGCTTTCCAGGCTAGCTCTTTCTGTCTCCGATCTATCTGCAGACGTTCGCGTTTTTGGAGCAGGGCTGCTGGAGGCCCCATGCACAGACCCCAAAAACTACGTTTGAAGTTTGAGGTGCCAAGACAAATAAGCAGCCCCAGTCTCTGTGCATCCGTGCGAGCAGTGCCATGGGCAGATGAGGCTGACCAACAGCTTTCCAAGCTAAATGTTTCTGCCTGCGAGCTATCTGAAGACGTTCGCATTGTCGGAGCAGGCCTTCCGGAGGCGCCGGGCATGGCCCACCTCAGATACTTTTGAAGTTAGGTGACAAGACAAGCAAGCAGCCCCAGTCTCTGTGCCTCTGTGCGAGCAGTGCCATGGGCAGATGAGGCTGAGCAACAGCTTTCCAGGCTAGCTCTTTCTGGCTGCGAGCTATCTGCAGACATTCGCATTTTAAGAGCAGGACTGGCGGAGGAGCCCGGCACCAAACACCAAAGCGACGTTTGAAGATTGAGGGGGCAAGACAAGCAAGCAGCCCCAGTCTCTGTGCCTCTGTGCGAGCAGTGGCATGGGCAGATGAGACTGAGCAACAGCTTTCCAGGCTAGCTCTTTCTGCCTGCGAGCTATCTGCAGACGTTTGCATTTTCAGAGCACGGCTGCCACAGGTCCCACGCAGAGACCCCAATATTACGTTTGAAGTTTGAGTTGGCAAGACAGGCAAGCAGCCCCAGTCTCTGTGCCTCTGTGCGAGCAGTGCCATGGGCAGATGAGGCTGAGCAACAGCTTTCCAGGCTAGCTATTTCTGGCTGTGAGCTACCTGCAGACGTTCGCATTTTAAGAGCACCGCTGCCGGAGCCCCCCTGCACGGACTCCCTAAGCTACGTTTTAAGTTTGAGTTGGCAAGACAGGCAAGCAGCCCCAGTCTCTGTGACTCTGTGCGAGCAGTGCCATGGGCAGATGAGGCTGAGCAACAGCTTTCCAGGTTAGCTCTTTCTGGCTGCGAGCTATCTGCAGACGTTCGCATTTTCGGAGCATGGCTGCCTGAGGCCCCATGCACAGACCCCAAAACTACTTTTGAAGTTTGAGGTGGCAAGACAAGCAAGCACCCCCAGTCTCTCTGCCTCTGTGCGAGCGGTGTCATGGGCAGATGAGACTAAGCAACAGCTTTGCAGGCTAGCTCTTTCTGCCTGCAAGCTATCTACAGACGTTCGCATTTTGGGAGCAGGGTGCCGGAGGACCCCTGCACGGACCCCCAAATCTACGTTTGAAGTTTGAGGTGGCAAGACAAGCAAGCAGCCTCAGTCTCTTTGCCTCTGTGCGAGCAGTGCCATGGGCAGATGAGGCTGAGCAACAGCTTTCCAAGCTATGTATTTCTTCCTGCGAGCTATCTGCAGACGTTCGCATTGTCGGAGCAGGCCTGCCAGAGGCGCCGGGCACGAACCACCTAAGCTACGTTTGAAGTTTGAGGTGGTAAGACAAGCAAGCAGCCCCAGTCTCTGTGCCTCTGTGCGAGCAGTGCCATGGGCAGATGAGGCTGAGCAACAGCTTTCCAATCTAAATGTTTCTGCCTGCGAGCTATCTGCAGACGTTCGCATTGTCGTACCAGGCCTGCCGGAGGCGCCGGGTACGGACCACCTAAGCTATGTTTGAAGTTTGAGGTGGTAAGACAAGCAAGCAACCCCAGTCTCTGTGCCTCTGTGCGAGCAGTGCCATGGGCACATGAGGCTGAGCAACAGCTTTCCAGGCTAGCCCTTTCTGCCTGCGAGCTATCTGCAGACGTTCGCATTTTCAGAGCAGGGCTGCAACAGGTCCCACGGCAGAGACCCCAAAATTACGTTTGAAGTTGGAGGTGGCAAGACAAGCAAGCAGCCCCAGTCTTTCTGGCTCTGTGTGAGCAGTGCCATGGGCAGATGAGGCTGAGCAACAGCTTTCCAGGCTAGGTCTTTCTGGCTGCAAGCTATCTGCAGACGTTCGCATTTTAAGAGCAGGACTGGCAGAGGAGCCCGGCACCAAACACCTAAGCTACGTTTGAAGATTGAGGGGAGCAAGACAAGCAAGCAGCCCCAGTCTCTGTGCCTCTGTGCGAGCAGTGCCATGGGCACATGAGGCTGAGCAACAGCTTTCCAGGCTAGCTAATTCTGCCTGCGAGCTATCTGCAGATGTTAGCGTTGTAGGAGCACAGCTGCTGGAGCCCCCCTGCACGGACTCCCAAAGCTACGTTTTAAGTTTGAGTTGGCAAGACAGGCAAGCAGCCCCAGTCTCTGTGACTCTGTGCGAGCAGTGCCATGGGCAGATGAGGCTGAGCGACATCTTTCCAGGCTAGCCCCTTCTGGCTGTGAGCTATTTGCAGACGTTCGCATTGTCGGAGCAGGGCTGCCGGAGGCGCATGGCACGGACCACCTAAGATATGTTTGAAGTTTGATGTGGCAAGACAAGCAAACAGCCCCAGTCTCTGTGGCTCTGTGCGAGCAGTGCCATGGGCAGATGAGGCTGAGCAACAGCTTTCCAGGCTAGCTCTTTCTGGCTGCGAGTTATCTGCAGACGTTCGCATTTTCGGAGCAGGGCTGCCTGAGGCCCCATGCACAGACCCCAAAACTACTTTTGAAGTTTGAGGTGGCAAGACAAGCAAGCAGCCCCAGTCTCTCTGCCTCTGTGCGAGCAGTGCCATGGGCAGATGAGGCTGAGCAACAGCTTTGCAGGCTCGCTCTTTCTGCCTGCGAGCTATCTACAGACGTTCGCATTTTGGGAGCAGGGTCGGGAGGACCCCTGCACAGACCCCCAAAGCTACGTGTGAAGTTTGAGGTGGCAAGACAAGCAAGCAGCCTCAGTCTCTTTGCCTCTGTGCGAGCAGTGCCATGGGCAGATGAGGCTGAGCAACAGCTTTCCAAGCTATGTATTTCTTCCTGCGAGCTATCTGCAGACGTTCGCATTGTCGGAGCAGGCCTGCCAGAGGCGCCGGGCACGAACCACCTAAGCTACGTTTGAACTTTGAGGTGGTAAGACAAGCTAGCAGCCCCAGTCTCTGTGCCTCTGTGCGAGCAGTGCCATGGGCAGATGAGGCTGAGCAACAGCTTTCCAGGCTAGCTCTTTCTGGCTGTGAGCTCTCTGCAGACGTTCGCATTTTAAGAGCAGGACTGGCGGAGGAGCCCGGCACCAAACACCAAAGCTACGTTTGAAGATTGAGGGGGCAAGACAAGCAAGCAGCCCCAGTCTCTGTGCCTCTGTGCAAGCAGTGGCATGGGCAGATGAGGCTGAGCAACAGCTTTCCAGGCTAGCTCTTTGTGCCTGCGAGCTATCTGCAGACGTTCGCATTTTCGGAGCAGGGCTGTTAGAGGCCCCAAGCACAGACCGCAAAACTACGGTTGAAGTTTGAGTTGGCAAGACAAGCAAGCAGCCCTAGTCTCTGTGCCTTTTTGCGAGCAGTGCCATGGGCAGATGTGGGTGAGCAACAGCTTTCCAGGCTAGCTCTTTCTGTCTCCGATCTATCTGCAGACGTTCGCGTTTTTGGAGCAGGGCTGCTGGAGGCCCCATGCACAGACCCCAAAAACTACGTTTGAAGTTTGAGGTGCCAAGACAAATAAGCAGCCCCAGTCTCTGTGCATCCGTGCGAGCAGTGCCATGGGCAGATGAGGCTGACCAACAGCTTTCCAAGCTAAATGTTTCTGCCTGCGAGCTATCTGAAGACGTTCGCATTGTCGGACCAGGCCTTCCGGAGGCGCCGGGCATGGCCCACCTCAGATACTTTTGAAGTTAGGTGACAAGACAAGCAAGCAGCCCCAGTCTCTGTGCCTCTGTGCGAGCAGTGCCATGGGCAGATGAGGCTGAGCAACAGCTTTCCAGGCTAGCTCTTTCTGGCTGCGAGCTATCCGCAGACATTCGCATTTTAAGAGCAGGACTGGCGGAGGAGCCCGGCACCAAACACCAAAGCTACGTTTGAAGATTGAGGGGGCAAGACAAGCAAGCAGCCCCAGTCTCTGTGCCTCTGTGCGAGCAGTGGCATGGGCAGATGAGACTGAGCAACAGCTTTCCAGGCTAGCTCTTTCTGCCTGCGAGCTATCTGCAGACGTTTGCATTTTCAGAGCACGGCTGCCACAGGTCCCACGCAGAGACCCCAATATTACGTTTGAAGTTTGAGTTGGCAAGACAGGCAAGCAGCCCCAGTCTCTGTGCCTCTGTGCGAGCAGTGCCATGGGCAGATGAGGCTGAGCAACAGCTTTCCAGGCTAGCTATTTCTGGCTGTGAGCTATCTGCAGATGTTAGCATTGTAGGAGCACCGCTGCCGGAGCCCCCCTGCACGGACTCCCTAAGCTACGTTTTAAGTTTGAGTTGGCAAGACAGGCAAGCAGCCCCAGTCTCTGTGACTCTGTGCGAGCAGTGCCATGGGCAGATGAGGCTGAGCAACAGCTTTCCAGGTTAGCTCTTTCTGCCTGCGAGCTATCTGCAGACGTTCGCATTTTCGGAGCATGGCTGCCTGAGGCCCCATGCACAGACCCCAAAACTACTTTTGAAGTTTGAGGTGGCAAGACAAGCAAGCACCCCCAGTCTCTCTGCCTCTGTGCGAGCGGTGTCATGGGCAGATGAGACTAAGCAACAGCTTTGCAGGCTAGCTCTTTCTGCCTGCAAGCTATCTACAGACGTTCGCATTTTGGGAGCAGGGTGCCGGAGGACCCCTGCACGGACCCCCAAAGCTACGTTTGAAGTTTGAGGTGGCAAGACAAGCAAGCAGCCTCAGTCTCTTTGCCTCTGTGCGAGCAGTGCCATGGGCAGATGAGGCTGAGCAACAGCTTTCCAAGCTATGTATTTCTTCCTGCGAGCTATCTGCAGACGTTCGCATTGTCGGAGCAGGCCTGCCAGAGGCGCCGGGCACGAACCACCTAAGCTACGTTTGAAGTTTGAGGTGGTAAGACAAGCAAGCAGCCCCAGTCTCTGTGCCTCTGTGCGAGCAGTGCCATGGGCAGATGAGGCTGAGCAACAGCTTTCCAATCTAAATGTTTCTGCCTGCGAGCTATCTGCAGACGTTCGCATTGTCGTACCAGGCCTGCCGGAGGCGCCGGGTACGGACCACCTAAGCTATGTTTGAAGTTTGAGGTGGTAAGACAAGCAAGCAACCCCAGTCTCTGTGCCTCTGTGCGAGCAGTGCCATGGGCACATGAGGCTGAGCAACAGCTTTCCAGGCTAGCCCTTTCTGCCTGCGAGCTATCTGCAGACGTTCGCATTTTCAGAGCAGGGCTGCAACAGGTCCCACGGCAGAGACCCCAAAATTACGTTTGAAGTTGGAGGTGGCAAGACAAGCAAGCAGCCCCAGTCTTTCTGGCTCTGTGTGAGCAGTGCCATGGGCAGATGAGGCTGAGCAACAGCTTTCCAGGCTAGGTCTTTCTGGCTGCAAGCTATCTGCAGACGTTCGCATTTTCGGAGCAGGACTGGCAGAGGAGCCCGGCACCAAACACCTAAGCTACGTTTGAAGATTGAGGGGAGCAAGACAAGCAAGCAGCCCCAGTCTCTGTGCCTCTGTGCGAGCAGTGCCATGGGCAGATGAGGCTGAGCAACAGCTTTCCAGGCTAGCTAATTCTGCCTGCGAGCTATCTGCAGATGTTAGCATTGTAGGAGCACAGCTGCTGGAGCCCCCCTGCACGGACTCCCAAAGCTACGTTTTAAGTTTGAGTTGGCAAGACAGGCAAGCAGCCCCAGTCTCTGTGACTCTGTGCGAGCAGTGCCATGGGCAGATGAGGCTGAGCGACATCTTTCCAGGCTAGCCCCTTCTGGCTGTGAGCTATTTGCAGACGTTCGCATTGTCGGAGCAGGGCTGCCGGAGGCGCATGGCACGGACCACCTAAGATATGTTTGAAGTTTGATGTGGCAAGACAAGCAAACAGCCCCAGTCTCTGTGGCTCTGTGCGAGCAGTGCCATGGGCAGATGAGGCTGAGCAACAGCTTTCCAGGCTAGCTTTTTCTGGCTGCGAGTTATCTGCAGACGTTCGCATTTTCGGAGCAGGGCTGCCTGAGGCCCCATGCACAGACCCCAAAACTACTTTTGAAGTTTGAGGTGGCAAGACAAGCAAGCAGCCTCAGTCTCTCTGCCTCTGTGCGAGCAGTGCCATGGGCAGATGAGGCTGAGCAACAGCTTTCCAAGCTATGTATTTCTTCCTGCGAGCTATCTGCAGACGTTCGCATTGTCGGAGCAGGCCTGCCAGAGGCGCCGGGCACGAACCACCTAAGCTACGTTTGAACTTTGAGGTGGTAAGACAAGCTAGCAGCCCCAGTCTCTGTGCCTCTGTGCGAGCAGTGCCATGGGCAGATGAGGCTGAGCAACAGCTTTCCAGGCTAGCTCTTTCTGGCTGTGAGCTCTCTGCAGACGTTCGCATTTTAAGAGCAGGACTGGCGGAGGAGCCCGGCACCAAACACCAAAGCTACGTTTGAAGATTGAGGGGGCAAGACAAGCAAGCAGCCCCAGTCTCTGTGCCTCTGTGCAAGCAGTGGCATGGGCAGATGAGGCTGAGCAACAGCTTTCCAGGCTAGCTCTTTGTGCCTGCGAGCTATCTGCAGACGTTCGCATTTTCGGAGCAGGGCTGTTAGAGGCCCCAAGCACAGACCGCAAAACTACGGTTGAAGTTTGAGTTGGCAAGACAAGCAAGCAGCCCTAGTCTCTGTGCCTTTTTGCGAGCAGTGCCATGGGCAGATGTGGGTGAGCAACAGCTTTCCAGGCTAGCTCTTTCTGTCTCCGATCTATCTGCAGACGTTCGCGTTTTTGGAGCAGGGCTGCTGGAGGCCCCATGCACAGACCCCAAAAACTACGTTTGAAGTTTGAGGTGCCAAGACAAATAAGCAGCCCCAGTCTCTGTGCATCCGTGCGAGCAGTGCCATGGGCAGATGAGGCTGACCAACAGCTTTCCAAGCTAAATGTTTCTGCCTGCGAGCTATCTGAAGACGTTCGCATTGTCGGACCAGGCCTTCCGGAGGCGCCGGGCATGGCCCACCTCAGATACTTTTGAAGTTAGGTGACAAGACAAGCAAGCAGCCCCAGTCTCTGTGCCTCTGTGCGAGCAGTGCCATGGGCAGATGAGGCTGAGCAACAGCTTTCCAGGCTAGCTCTTTCTGGCTGCGAGCTATCTGCAGACATTCGCATTTTAAGAGCAGGACTGGCGGAGGAGCCCGGCACCAAACACCAAAGCTACGTTTGAAGATTGAGGGGGCAAGACAAGCAAGCAGCCCCAGTCTCTGTGCCTCTGTGCGAGCAGTGGCATGGGCAGATGAGACTGAGCAACAGCTTTCCAGGCTAGCTCTTTCTGCCTGCGAGCTATCTGCAGACGTTTGCATTTTCAGAGCACGGCTGCCACAGGTCCCACGCAGAGACCCCAATATTACGTTTGAAGTTTGAGTTGGCAAGACAGGCAAGCAGCCCCAGTCTCTGTGCCTCTGTGCGAGCAGTGCCATGGGCAGATGAGGCTGAGCAACAGCTTTCCAGGCTAGCTATTTCTGGCTGTGAGCTATCTGCAGATGTTAGCATTGTAGGAGCACCGCTGCCGGAGCCCCCCTGCACGGACTCCCTAAGCTACGTTTTAAGTTTGAGTTGGCAAGACAGGCAAGCAGCCCCAGTCTCTGTGACTCTGTGCGAGCAGTGCCATGGGCAGATGAGGCTGAGCAACAGCTTTCCAGGTTAGCTCTTTCTGCCTGCGAGCTATCTGCAGACGTTCGCATTTTCGGAGCATGGCTGCCTGAGGCCCCATGCACAGACCCCAAAACTACTTTTGAAGTTTGAGGTGGCAAGACAAGCAAGCACCCCCAGTCTCTCTGCCTCTGTGCGAGCGGTGTCATGGGCAGATGAGACTAAGCAACAGCTTTGCAGGCTAGCTCTTTCTGCCTGCAAGCTATCTACAGACGTTCGCATTTTGGGAGCAGGGTGCCGGAGGACCCCTGCACGGACCCCCAAAGCTACGTTTGAAGTTTGAGGTGGCAAGACAAGCAAGCAGCCTCAGTCTCTTTGCCTCTGTGCGAGCAGTGCCATGGGCAGATGAGGCTGAGCAACAGCTTTCCAAGCTATGTATTTCTTCCTGCGAGCTATCTGCAGACGTTCGCATTGTCGGAGCAGGCCTGCCAGAGGCGCCGGGCACGAACCACCTAAGCTACGTTTGAAGTTTGAGGTGGTAAGACAAGCAAGCAGCCCCAGTCTCTGTGCCTCTGTGCGAGCAGTGCCATGGGCAGATGAGGCTGAGCAACAGCTTTCCAATCTAAATGTTTCTGCCTGCGAGCTATCTGCAGACGTTCGCATTGTCGTACCAGGCCTGCCGGAGGCGCCGGGTACGGACCACCTAAGCTATGTTTGAAGTTTGAGGTGGTAAGACAAGCAAGCAACCCCAGTCTCTGTGCCTCTGTGCGAGCAGTGCCATGGGCACATGAGGCTGAGCAACAGCTTTCCAGGCTAGCCCTTTCTGCCTGCGAGCTATCTGCAGACGTTCGCATTTTCAGAGCAGGGCTGCAACAGGTCCCACGGCAGAGACCCCAAAATTACGTTTGAAGTTGGAGGTGGCAAGACAAGCAAGCAGCCCCAGTCTTTCTGGCTCTGTGTGAGCAGTGCCATGGGCAGATGAGGCTGAGCAACAGCTTTCCAGGCTAGGTCTTTCTGGCTGCAAGCTATCTGCAGACGTTCGCATTTTCGGAGCAGGACTGGCAGAGGAGCCCGGCACCAAACACCTAAGCTACGTTTGAAGATTGAGGGGAGCAAGACAAGCAAGCAGCCCCAGTCTCTGTGCCTCTGTGCGAGCAGTGCCATGGGCAGATGAGGCTGAGCAACAGCTTTCCAGGCTAGCTAATTCTGCCTGCGAGCTATCTGCAGATGTTAGCATTGTAGGAGCACAGCTGCTGGAGCCCCCCTGCACGGACTCCCAAAGCTACGTTTTAAGTTTGAGTTGGCAAGACAGGCAAGCAGCCCCAGTCTCTGTGACTCTGTGCGAGCAGTGCCATGGGCAGATGAGGCTGAGCGACATCTTTCCAGGCTAGCCCCTTCTGGCTGTGAGCTATTTGCAGACGTTCGCATTGTCGGAGCAGGGCTGCCGGAGGCGCATGGCACGGACCACCTAAGATATGTTTGAAGTTTGATGTGGCAAGACAAGCAAACAGCCCCAGTCTCTGTGGCTCTGTGCGAGCAGTGCCATGGGCAGATGAGGCTGAGCAACAGCTTTCCAGGCTAGCTTTTTCTGGCTGCGAGTTATCTGCAGACGTTCGCATTTTCGGAGCAGGGCTGCCTGAGGCCCCATGCACAGACCCCAAAACTACTTTTGAAGTTTGAGGTGGCAAGACAAGCAAGCAGCCTCAGTCTCTCTGCCTCTGTGCGAGCAGTGCCATGGGCAGATGAGGCTGAGCAACAGCTTTCCAAGCTATGTATTTCTTCCTGCGAGCTATCTGCAGACGTTCGCATTGTCGGAGCAGGCCTGCCAGAGGCGCCGGGCACGAACCACCTAAGCTACGTTTGAACTTTGAGGTGGTAAGACAAGCTAGCAGCCCCAGTCTCTGTGCCTCTGTGCGAGCAGTGCCATGGGCAGATGAGGCTGAGCAACAGCTTTCCAGGCTAGCTCTTTCTGGCTGTGAGCTCTCTGCAGACGTTCGCATTTTAAGAGCAGGACTGGCGGAGGAGCCCGGCACCAAACACCAAAGCTACGTTTGAAGATTGAGGGGGCAAGACAAGCAAGCAGCCCCAGTCTCTGTGCCTCTGTGCAAGCAGTGGCATGGGCAGATGAGGCTGAGCAACAGCTTTCCAGGCTAGCTCTTTGTGCCTGCGAGCTATCTGCAGACGTTCGCATTTTCGGAGCAGGGCTGTTAGAGGCCCCAAGCACAGACCGCAAAACTACGGTTGAAGTTTGAGTTGGCAAGACAAGCAAGCAGCCCTAGTCTCTGTGCCTTTTTGCGAGCAGTGCCATGGGCAGATGTGGGTGAGCAACAGCTTTCCAGGCTAGCTCTTTCTGTCTCCGATCTATCTGCAGACGTTCGCGTTTTTGGAGCAGGGCTGCTGGAGGCCCCATGCACAGACCCCAAAAACTACGTTTGAAGTTTGAGGTGCCAAGACAAATAAGCAGCCCCAGTCTCTGTGCATCCGTGCGAGCAGTGCCATGGGCAGATGAGGCTGACCAACAGCTTTCCAAGCTAAATGTTTCTGCCTGCGAGCTATCTGAAGACGTTCGCATTGTCGGACCAGGCCTTCCGGAGGCGCCGGGCATGGCCCACCTCAGATACTTTTGAAGTTAGGTGACAAGACAAGCAAGCAGCCCCAGTCTCTGTGCCTCTGTGCGAGCAGTGCCATGGGCAGATGAGGCTGAGCAACAGCTTTCCAGGCTAGCTCTTTCTGGCTGCGAGCTATCTGCAGACATTCGCATTTTAAGAGCAGGACTGGCGGAGGAGCCCGGCACCAAACACCAAAGCTACGTTTGAAGATTGAGGGGGCAAGACAAGCAAGCAGCCCCAGTCTCTGTGCCTCTGTGCGAGCAGTGGCATGGGCAGATGAGACTGAGCAACAGCTTTCCAGGCTAGCTCTTTCTGCCTGCGAGCTATCTGCAGACGTTTGCATTTTCAGAGCACGGCTGCCACAGGTCCCACGCAGAGACCCCAATATTACGTTTGAAGTTTGAGTTGGCAAGACAGGCAAGCAGCCCCAGTCTCTGTGCCTCTGTGCGAGCAGTGCCATGGGCAGATGAGGCTGAGCAACAGCTTTCCAGGCTAGCTATTTCTGGCTGTGAGCTATCTGCAGATGTTAGCATTGTAGGAGCACAGCTGCCGGAGCCCCCCTGCACGGACTCCCTAAGCTACGTTTTAAGTTTGAGTTGGCAAGACAGGCAAGCAGCCCCAGTCTCTGTGACTCTGTGCGAGCAGTGCCATGGGCAGATGAGGCTGAGCAACAGCTTTCCAGGTTAGCTCTTTCTGCCTGCGAGCTATCTGCAGACGTTCGCATTTTCGGAGCATGGCTGCCTGAGGCCCCATGCACAGACCCCAAAACTACTTTTGAAGTTTGAGGTGGCAAGACAAGCAAGCACCCCCAGTCTCTCTGCCTCTGTGCGAGCGGTGTCATGGGCAGATGAGACTAAGCAACAGCTTTGCAGGCTAGCTCTTTCTGCCTGCAAGCTATCTACAGACGTTCGCATTTTGGGAGCAGGGTGCCGGAGGACCCCTGCACGGACCCCCAAAGCTACGTTTGAAGTTTCAGGTGGCAAGACAAGCAAGCAGCCTCAGTCTCTTTGCCTCTGTGCGAGCAGTGCCATGGGCAGATGAGGCTGAGCAACAGCTTTCCAAGCTATGTATTTCTTCCTGCGAGCTATCTGCAGACGTTCGCATTGTCGGAGCAGGCCTGCCAGAGGCGCCGGGCACGAACCACCTAAGCTACGTTTGAAGTTTGAGGTGGTAAGACAAGCAAGCAGCCCCAGTCTCTGTGCCTCTGTGCGAGCAGTGCCATGGGCAGATGAGGCTGAGCAACAGCTTTCCAATCTAAATGTTTCTGCCTGCGAGCTATCTGCAGACGTTCGCATTGTCGTACCAGGCCTGCCGGAGGCGCCGGGTACGGACCACCTAAGCTATGTTTGAAGTTTGAGGTGGTAAGACAAGCAAGCAACCCCAGTCTCTGTGCCTCTGTGCGAGCAGTGCCATGGGCACATGAGGCTGAGCAACAGCTTTCCAGGCTAGCCCTTTCTGCCTGCGAGCTATCTGCAGACGTTCGCATTTTCAGAGCAGGACTGGCAGAGGAGCCCGGCACCAAACACCTAAGCTACGTTTGAAGATTGAGGGGAGCAAGACAAGCAAGCAGCCCCAGTCTCTGTGCCTCTGTGCGAGCAGTGCCATGGGCAGATGAGGCTGAGCAACAGCTTTCCAGGCTAGCTAATTCTGCCTGCGAGCTATCTGCAGATGTTAGCATTGTAGGAGCACAGCTGCTGGAGCCCCCCTGCACGGACTCCCAAAGCTACGTTTTAAGTTTGAGTTGGCAAGACAGGCAAGCAGCCCCAGTCTCTGTGACTCTGTGCGAGCAGTGCCATGGGCAGATGAGGCTGAGCGACATCTTTCCAGGCTAGCCCCTTCTGGCTGTGAGCTATTTGCAGACGTTCGCATTGTCGGAGCAGGGCTGCCGGAGGCGCATGGCACGGACCACCTAAGATATGTTTGAAGTTTGATGTGGCAAGACAAGCAAACAGCCCCAGTCTCTGTGGCTCTGTGCGAGCAGTGCCATGGGCAGATGAGGCTGAGCAACAGCTTTCCAGGCTAGCTTTTTCTGGCTGCGAGTTATCTGCAGACGTTCGCATTTTCGGAGCAGGGCTGCCTGAGGCCCCATGCACAGACCCCAAAACTACTTTTGAAGTTTGAGGTGGCAAGACAAGCAAGCAGCCTCAGTCTCTCTGCCTCTGTGCGAGCAGTGCCATGGGCAGATGAGGCTGAGCAACAGCTTTCCAAGCTATGTATTTCTTCCTGCGAGCTATCTGCAGACGTTCGCATTGTCGGAGCAGGCCTGCCAGAGGCGCCGGGCACGAACCACCTAAGCTACGTTTGAACTTTGAGGTGGTAAGACAAGCTAGCAGCCCCAGTCTCTGTGCCTCTGTGCGAGCAGTGCCATGGGCAGATGAGGCTGAGCAACAGCTTTCCAGGCTAGCTCTTTCTGGCTGTGAGCTCTCTGCAGACGTTCGCATTTTAAGAGCAGGACTGGCGGAGGAGCCCGGCACCAAACACCAAAGCTACGTTTGAAGATTGAGGGGGCAAGACAAGCAAGCAGCCCCAGTCTCTGTGCCTCTGTGCAAGCAGTGGCATGGGCAGATGAGGCTGAGCAACAGCTTTCCAGGCTAGCTCTTTGTGCCTGCGAGCTATCTGCAGACGTTCGCATTTTCGGAGCAGGGCTGTTAGAGGCCCCAAGCACAGACCGCAAAACTACGGTTGAAGTTTGAGTTGGCAAGACAAGCAAGCAGCCCCAGTCTCTGTGCCTTTTTGCGAGCAGTGCCATGGGCAGATGTGGGTGAGCAACAGCTTTCCAGGCTAGCTCTTTCTGTCTCCGATCTATCTGCAGACGTTCGCGTTTTTGGAGCAGGGCTGCTGGAGGCCCCATGCACAGACCCCAAAAACTACGTTTGAAGTTTGAGGTGCCAAGACAAATAAGCAGCCCCAGTCTCTGTGCATCCGTGCGAGCAGTGCCATGGGCAGATGAGGCTGACCAACAGCTTTCCAAGCTAAATGTTTCTGCCTGCGAGCTATCTGAAGACGTTCGCATTGTCGGACCAGGCCTTCCGGAGGCGCCGGGCATGGCCCACCTCAGATACTTTTGAAGTTAGGTGACAAGACAAGCAAGCAGCCCCAGTCTCTGTGCCTCTGTGCGAGCAGTGCCATGGGCAGATGAGGCTGAGCAACAGCTTTCCAGGCTAGCTCTTTCTGGCTGCGAGCTATCTGCAGACATTCGCATTTTAAGAGCAGGACTGGCGGAGGAGCCCGGCACCAAACACCAAAGCTACGTTTGAAGATTGAGGGGGCAAGACAAGCAAGCAGCCCCAGTCTCTGTGCCTCTGTGCGAGCAGTGGCATGGGCAGATGAGACTGAGCAACAGCTTTCCAGGCTAGCTCTTTCTGCCTGCGAGCTATCTGCAGACGTTTGCATTTTCAGAGCACGGCTGCCACAGGTCCCACGCAGAGACCCCAATATTACGTTTGAAGTTTGAGGTGGCAAGACAAGCAAGCAGCCCCAGTCTCTGTGCCTCTGTGCGAGCAGTGCCATGGGCAGATGAGGCTGAGCAACAGCTTTCCAGGCTAGGTCTTTCTGGCTGCGAGCTATCTGCAGAAGTTCGCATTTTCGGAGCATGGCTGCCTGAGGCCCCATGAACAGACCCCAAAACTACTTTTGAAGTTTGAGGTGGCAAGACAAGCAAGCAGCCCCAGTATCTCTGCCTCTGTGCGAGCGGTGTCATGAGCAGATGAGACTAAGCAACAGCTTTCCAATCTAGCTCTTTCTGCCTGCGAGCTATCTACAGACGTTCGCATTTTGGGAGCAGGGTTGCCGGAGGACCCCTGCACGGACCCCCAAAGCTACGTTTGAAGTTTGAGGTGGCAAGACAAGCAAGCAGCCTCAGTCTCTTTGCCTCTGTGCGAGCAGTGCCATGGGCAGATGAGGCTGAGCAACAGCTTTCCAAGCTATGTATTTCTTCCTGCGAGCTATCTGCAGACGTTCGCATTGTCGGAGCAGGCCTGCCAGAGGCGCCGGGCACGAACCACCTAAGCTACGTTTGAAGTTTGAGGTGCTAAGACAAGCAAGCAGCCCCAGTCTCTGTGATTCTGTGCGAGCAGTGCCATGGGCAGATGAGGCTGAGCAACAGCTTTCCAATCTAAATGTTTCTGCCTGCGAGCTATCTGCAGACGTTCGCATTTTCAGAGCAGGACTGGCAGAGGCGCCCGGCACCAAACAACTAAGCTACGTTTGAAGATTGAGGGGAGCAAGACAAGCAAGCAGCCCCAGTCTCTCTGCCTCTGTGCAAGCAGTGCCATGGGCAGATGAGGCTGAGCAACAGCTTTCCAGGCTAGCTCTTTCTGCCTGCGAGCTATCTACAGACGTTCGCATTTTGGGAGCAGGGTCGGGAGGACCCCTGCACAGACCCCCAAAGCTACGTTTGAAGTTTGAGGTGGCAAGACAAGCAAGCAGCCTCAGTCTCTTTGCCTCTGTGCGAGCAGTGCCATGGGCAGATGAGGCTGAGCAACAGCTTTCCAAGCTATGTATTTCTTCCTGCGAGCTATCTGCAGACGTTCGCATTGTCGGAGCAGGGCTGTTAGAGGCCCCAAGCACAGACCGCAAAACTACGGTTGAAGTTTGAGTTGGCAAGACAAGCAAGCAGCCCTAGTCTCTGTGCCTTTTTGCGAGCAGTGCCATGGGCAGATGTGGGTGAGCAACAGCTTTCCAGGCTAGCTCTTTCTGTCTCCGATCTATCTGCAGACGTTCGCGTTTTTGGAGCGGGGCTGCTGGAGGCCCCATGCACAGACCCCAAAAACTACGTTTGAAGTTTGAGGTGCCAAGACAAATAAGCAGCCCCAGTCTCTGTGCCTCTGTGCGAGCAGTGCCATGGGCAGATGAGGCTGAGCAACAGCTTTCCAGGCTAGCTCTTTCTGGCTGCGAGCTATCTGCAGACATTCGCATTTTAAGAGCAGGACTGGCGGAGGAGCCCGGCACCAAACACCAAAGCTACGTTTGAAGATTGAGGGGGCAAGACAAGCAAGCAGCCCCAGTCTCTGTGCCTCTGTGCGAGCAGTGGCATGGGCAGATGAGACTGAGCAACAGCTTTCCAGGCTAGCTCTTTCTGCCTGCGAGCTATCTGCAGACGTTTGCATTTTCAGAGCACGGCTGCCACAGGTCCCACGCAGAGACCCCAATATTACGTTTGAAGTTTGAGTTGCCAAGACAGGCAAGCAGCCCCAGTCTCTGTGCCTCTGTGCGAGCAGTGCCATGGGCAGATGAGGCTGAGCAACAGCTTTCCAGGCTAGGTCTTTCTGGCTGCGAGCTATCTGCAGAAGTTCGCATTTTAAGAGCAGGACTGGTGGAGGAGCCCGGCAGGGACTCCCAAAGCTACGTTTGAAGTTTGAGGTGGCAAGACAAGCAAGCAGCCTCAGTCTCTTTGCCTCTGTGTGAGCAGTGTCATGGGCAGATGAGGCTGAGCAACAGCTTTCCAAGCTATGTATTTCTTCCTGCGAGCTATCTGCAGACGTTCGCATTGTCGGAGCAGGCCTGTTAGAGGCGCCGGGCACGGACCCCCAAAGCTACGTTTGAAGTTTGAGGTGGTAAGACAAGCAAGCAGCCCCAGTCTCTGTGCCTCTGTGCGAGCAGTGCCATGGGCAGATGAGGCTGAGCAACAGCTTTCCAGGCTAGCCATTTCTGCCTGCGAGCTATCTGCAGACGTTCGCATTTTCAGAGCAGGGCTGCCACAGGTCCCACGGCAGAGACCCCAAAATTACGTTTGAAGTTGGAGGTGGCAAGACAAGCAAGCAGCCCCAGTCTTTCTGGGTCTGTGTGAGCAGTGCCATGGGCAGAATAGGCTGAGCAACAGCTTTCCAGGCTAGGTCTTTCTGGCTGCGAGCTACCTGCAGACGTTCGCATTTTAAGAGCAGGACTGGCGGAGGAGCCCGGCACCAAACACCTAAGCTACGTTTGAAGATTGAAGGGAGCAAGACAAGCAAGCAGCCCCAGTCTCTGTGCCTCTGTGCGAGCAGTGCCATGGGCAGATGAGGCTGAGCAACAGCTTTCCAGGCTAGCTATTTCTGGCTGTGAGCTATCTGCAGATGTTAGCATTGTAGGAGCACCGCTGCCGGAGCCCCCCTGCACGGACTCCCTAAGCTACGTTTTAAGTTTGAGTTGGCAAGACAGGCAAGCAGCCCCAGTCTCTGTGACTCTGTGCGAGCAGTGCCATGGGCAGATGAGGCTGAGCAACAGCTTTCCAGGCTAGCTCTTTCTGGCTGCGAGCTATCTGCAGACGTTCGCATTTTCGGAGCATGGCTGCCTGAGGCCCCATGCACAGACCCCAAAACTACTTTTGAAGTTTGAGGTGGCAAGACAAGCAAGCAGCCCCAGTCTCTGTGCCTCTGTGCGAGCAGTGCCATGGGCACATGAGGCTGAGCAACAGCTTTCCAGGCTAGCCCTTTCTGCCTGCGAGCTATCTGCAGACGTTCGCATTTTCAGAGCAGGACTGGCAGAGGCGCCCGGCACCAAACACCTAAGCTACGTTTGAAGATTGAGGGGAGCAAGACAAGCAAGCAGCCCCAGTCTCTTTGCCTCTGTGCGAGCAGTGCCATGGGCAGATGAGGCTGAGCAACAGCTTTCCAAGCTATGTATTTCTTCCTGCGAGCTATCTGCAGACCTTCGCATTGTCGGAGCAGGCCTGCCAGAGGCGCCGGTCACGAACCACCTAACCTACGTTTGAACTTTGAGGTGGTAAGACAAGCAAGCAGCCCCAGTCTCTGTGCCTCTGTGCGAGCAGTGCCATGGGCAGATGAGGCTGAGCAACAGCTTTCCAGGCTAGCTCTTTCTGGCTGTGAGCTCTCTGCAGACGTTCGCATTTTAAGAGCAGGACTGGCGGAGGAGCCCGGCACCAAACACCAAAGCTACGTTTGAAGATTGAGGGGGCAAGACAAGCAAGCAGCCCCAGTCTCTGTGCCTCTGTGCAAGCAGTGGCATGGGCAGATGAGGCTGAGCAACAGCTTTCCAGGCTAGCTCTTTCTGCCTGCGATCTATCTGCAGACGTTCGCATTTTCGGAGCAGGGCTGTTGGAGGCCCCAAGCACAGACCGCAAAACTACGGTTGAAGTTTGAGTTGGCAAGACAAGCAAGCAGCCCTAGTCTCTGTGCCTTTTTGCGAGCAGTGCCATGGGTAGATGTGGGTGAGCAACAGCTTTCCAGGCTAGCTCTTTCTGTCTCGAATCTATCTGCAGACGTTCGCGTTTTTGGAGCAGGGCTGCTGGAGGCCCCATGCACAGACCCCAAAAACTACGTTTGAAGTTTGAGGTGCCAAGACAAATAAGCAGCCCCAGTCTCTGTGCATCCGTGCGAGCAGTGCCATGGGCAGATGAGGCTGACCAACAGCTTTCCAAGCTAAATGTTTCTGCCTGCGAGCTATCTGAAGACGTTCGCATTGTCGGACCAGGCCTTCCGGAGGCGCCGGGCATGGCCCACCTCAGATACTTTTGAAGTTAGGTGACAAGACAAGCAAGCAGCCCCAGTCTCTGTGCCTCTGTGCGAGCAGTGCCATGGGCAGATGAGGCTGAGCAACAGCTTTCCAGGCTAGCTCTTTCTGGCTGCGAGCTATCTGCAGACATTCGCATTTTAAGAGCAGGACTGGCGGAGGAGCCCGGCACCAAACACCAAAGCTACTTTTGAAGATTGAGAGGGCAAGACAAGCAAGCAGCCCCAGTCTCTGTGCCTCTGTGCGAGCAGTGGCATGGGCAGATGAGACTGAGCAACAGCTTTCCAGGCTAGCTATTTCTGCCTGCGAGCTATCTGCAGACGTTTGCATTTTCAGAGCACGGCTGCCACAGGTCCCACGCAGAGACCCCAATATTACGTTTGAAGTTTGAGGTGGCAAGACAAGCAAGCAGCCCCAGTCTCTGTGCCTCTGTGCGAGCAGTGCCATGGGCAGATGAGGCTGAGCAACAGCTTTCCAGGCTAGCTCTTTCTGGCTGCGAGCTATCTGCAGAAGTTCGCATTTTCGGAGCATGGCTGCCTGAGGCCCCATGAACAGACCCCAAAACTACTTTTGAAGTTTGAGGTGGCAAGACAAGCAAGCAGCCCCAGTATCTCTGCCTCTGTGCGAGCGGTGTCATGAGCAGATGAGACTAAGCAACAGCTTTCCAATCTAGCTCTTTCTGCCTGCGAGCTATCTACAGACGTTCGCATTTTGGGAGCAGGGTTGCCGGAGGACCCCTGCACGGACCCCCAAAGCTACGTTTGAAGTTTGAGGTGGCAAGACAAGCAAGCAGCCTCAGTCTCTTTGCCTCTGTGCGAGCAGTGCCATGGGCAGATGAGGCTGAGCAACAGCTTTCCAAGCTATGTATTTCTTCCTGCGAGCTATCTGCAGACGTTCGCATTGTCGGAGCAGGCCTGCCAGAGGCGCCGGGCACGAACCACCTAAGCTACGTTTGAAGTTTGAGGTGCTAAGACAAGCAAGCAGCCCCAGTCTCTGTGCCTCTGTGCGAGCAGTGCCATGGGCAGATGAGGCTGAGCAACAGCTTTCCAAGCTAAATGTTTCTGCCTGCGAGCTATCTGCAGACGTTCGCATTGTCGTACCAGGCCTGCCGGAGGCGCCGGGTACGGACCACCTAAGCTATGTTTGAAGTTTGAGGTGGTAAGACAAGCGAGCAGCCCCAGTCTCTGTGCCTCTGTGCGAGCAGTGCCATGGGCACATGAGGCTGAGCAACAGCTTTCCAGGCTAGCCCTTTCTGCCTGCGAGCTATCTGCAGACGTTCGCATTTTCAGAGCAGGACTGGCAGAGGCGCCCGGCACCAAACACCTAAGCTACGTTTGAAGATTGAGGGGAGCAAGACAAGCAAGCAGCCCCAGTCTCTCTGCCTCTGTGCAAGCAGTGCCATGGGCAGATGAGGCTGAGCAACAGCTTTCCAGGCTAGCTCTTTCTGCCTGCGAGCTATCTACAGACGTTCGCATTTTGGGAGCAGGGTCGGGAGGACCCCTGCACAGACCCCCAAAGCTACGTTTGAAGTTTGAGGTGGCAAGACAAGCAAGCAGCCTCAGTCTCTTTGCCTCTGTGCGAGCAGTGCCATGGGCAGATGAGGCTGAGCAACAGCTTTCCAAGCTATGTATTTCTTCCTGCGAGCTATCTGCAGACGTTCGCATTTTCGGAGCAGGGCTGTTAGAGGCCCCAAGCACAGACCGCAAAACTACGGTTGAAGTTTGAGTTGGCAAGACAAGCAAGCAGCCCTAGTCTCTGTGCCTTTTTGCGAGCAGTGCCATGGGCAGATGTGGGTGAGCAACAGCTTTCCAGGCTAGCTCTTTCTGTCTCCGATCTATCTGCAGACGTTCGCGTTTTTGGAGCAGGGCTGCTGGAGGCCCCATGCACAGACCCCAAAAACTACGTTTGAAGTTTGAGGTGCCAAGACAAATAAGCAGCCCCAGTCTCTGTGCCTCTGTGCGAGCAGTGTCATGGGCAGATGAGGCTGAGCAACAGCTTTCCAAGCTATGTATTTCTTCCTGCGAGCTATCTGCAGACGTTCGCATTGTCGGAGCAGGCCTGCTAGAGGCGCCGGGCACGAACCACCTAAGCTACGTTTGAAGTTTGAGGTGGTAAGACAAGCAAGCAGCCCCAGTCTCTGTGCCTCTGTGCGAGCAGTGCCATGGGCAGATGAGGCTGAGCAACAGCTTTCCAGGCTAGCCATTTCTGCCTGCGAGCTATCTGCAGACGTTCGCATTTTCAGAGCAGGGCTGCCACAGGTCCCACGGCAGAGACCCCAAAATTACGTTTGAAGTTGGAGGTGGCAAGACAAGCAAGCAGCCCCAGTCTTTCTGGGTCTGTGTGAGCAGTGCCATGGGCAGAATAGACTGAGCAACAGCTTTCCAGGCTAGGTCTTTCTGGCTGCGAGCTACCTGCAGACGTTCGCATTTTAAGAGCAGGACTGGCGGAGGAGCCCGGCACCAAACACCTAAGCTACGTTTGAAGATTGAGGGGAGCAAGACAAGCAAGCAGCCCCAGTCTCTGTGCCTCTGTGCGAGCAGTGCCATGGGCAGATGAGGCTGAGCAACAGCTTTCCAGGCTAGCTATTTCTGGCTGTGAGCTATCTGCAGATGTTAGCATTGTAGGAGCACCGCTGCCGGAGCCCCCCTGCACGGACTCCCTAAGCTACGTTTTAAGTTTGAGTTGGCAAGACAGGCAAGCAGCCCCAGTCTCTGTGACTCTGTGCGAGCAGTGCCATGGGCAGATGAGGCTGAGCAACAGCTTTCCAGGTTAGCTCTTTCTGGCTGCGAGCTATCTGCAGACGTTCGCATTTTCGGAGCATGGCTGCCTGAGGCCCCATGCACAGACCCCAAAACTACTTTTGAAGTTTGAGGTGGCAAGACAAGCAAGCACCCCCAGTCTCTCTGCCTCTGTGCGAGCGGTGTCATGGGCAGATGAGACTAAGCAACAGCTTTGCAGGCTAGCTCTTTCTGCCTGCAAGCTATCTACAGACGTTCGCATTTTGGGAGCAGGGTGCCGGAGGACCCCTGCACGGACCCCCAAAGCTACGTTTGAAGTTTGAGGTGGCAAGACAAGCAAGCAGCCTCAGTCTCTTTGCCTCTGTGCGAGCAGTGCCATGGGCAGATGAGGCTGAGCAACAGCTTTCCAAGCTATGTATTTCTTCCTGCGAGCTATCTGCAGACGTTCGCATTGTCGGAGCAGGCCTGCCAGAGGCTCCGGGCACGAACCACCTAAGCTACGTTTGAAGTTTGAGGTGGTAAGACAAGCAAGCAGCCCCAGTCTCTGTGCCTCTGTGCGAGCAGTGCCATGGGCAGATGAGGCTGAGCAACAGCTTTCCAATCTAAATGTTTCTTCCTGCGAGCTATCTGCAGACGTTCGCATTGTCGTACCAGGCCTGCCGGAGGCGCCGGGTACGGACCACCTAAGATATGTTTGAAGTTTGAGGTGGTAAGACAAGCAAGCAACCCCAGTCTCTGTGCCTCTGTGCGAGCAGTGCCATGGGCACATGAGGCTGAGCAACAGCTTTCCAGGCTAGCCCTTTCTGCCTGCGAGCTATCTGCAGACGTTCGCATTTTCAGAGCAGGGCTGCAACAGGTCCCACGGCAGAGACCCCAAAATTACGTTTGAAGTTTGAGGTGGCAAGACAAGCAAGCAGCCCCAGTCTTTCTGGCTCTGTGTGAGCAGTGCCATGGGCAGATGAGGCTGAGCAACAGCTTTCCAGGCTAGGTCTTTCTGGCTGCAAGCTATCTGCAGACGTTCGCATTTTAAGAGCAGGACTGGCAGAGGAGCCCGGCACCAAACACCTAAGCTACGTTTGAAGATTGAGGGGAGCAAGACAAGCAAGCAGCCCCAGTCTCTGTGCCTCTGTGCGAGCAGTGCCATGGGCAGATGAGGCTGAGCAACAGCTTTCCAGGCTAGCTAATTCTGCCTGCGAGCTATCTGCAGATGTTAGCATTGTAGGAGCACAGCTGCTGGAGCCCCCCTGCACGGACTCCCAAAGCTACGTTTTAAGTTTGAGTTGGCAAGACAGGCAAGCAGCCCCAGTCTCTGTGACTCTGTGCGAGCAGTGCCATGGGCAGATGAGGCTGAGCGACATCTTTCCAGGCTAGCCCCTTCTGGCTGTGAGCTATTTGCAGACGTTCGCATTGTCGGAGCAGGGCTGCCGGAGGCGCATGGCACGGAACCACCTAAGATATGTTTGAAGTTTGATGTGGCAAGACAAGCAAACAGCCCCAGTCTCTGTGGCTCTGTGCGAGCAGTGCCATGGGCAGATGAGGCTGAGCAACAGCTTTCCAGGCTAGCTCTTTCTGGCTGCGAGTTATCTGCAGACGTTCGCATTTTCGGAGCAGGGCTGCCTGAGGCCCCATGCACAGACCCCAAAACTACTTTTGAAGTTTGAGGTGGCAAGACAAGCAAGCAGCCCCAGTCTCTCTGCCTCTGTGCGAGCAGTGCCATGGGCAGATGAGGCTGAGCAACAGCTTTGCAGGCTCGCTCTTTCTGCCTGCGAGCTATCTACAGACGTTCGCATTTTGGGAGCAGGGTCGGGAGGACCCCTGCACAGACCCCCAAAGCTACGTTTGAAGTTTGAGGTGGCAAGACAAGCAAGCAGCCCCAGTCTCTTTGCCTCTGTGCGAGCAGTGCCATGGGCAGATGAGGCTGAGCAACAGCTTTCCAAGCTATGTATTTCTTCCTGCGAGCTATCTGCAGACGTTCGCATTGTCGGAGCAGGCCTGCCAGAGGCGCCGGGCACGAACCACCTAAGCTACGTTTGAACTTTGAGGTGGTAAGACAAGCTAGCAACCCCAGTCTCTGTGCCTCTGTGCGAGCAGTGCCATGGGCAGATGAGGCTGAGCAACAGCTTTCCAGGCTAGCTCTTTCTGGCTGTGAGCTCTCTGCAGACGTTCGCATTTTAAGAGCAGGACTGGCGGAGGAGCCCGGCACCAAACACCAAAGCTACGTTTGAAGATTGAGGGGGCAAGACAAGCAAGCAGCCCCAGTCTCTGTGCCTCTGTGCAAGCAGTGGCATGGGCAGATGAGGCTGAGCAACAGCTTTCCAGGCTAGCTCTTTGTGCCTGCGAGCTATCTGCAGACGTTCGCATTTTCGGAGCAGGGCTGTTAGAGGCCCCAAGCACAGACCGCAAAACTACGGTTGAAGTTTGAGTTGGCAAGACAAGCAAGCAGCCCTAGTCTCTGTGCCTTTTTGCGAGCAGTGCCATGGGCAGATGTGGGTGAGCAACAGCTTTCCAGGCTAGCTCTTTCTGTCTCCGATCTATCTGCAGACGTTCGCGTTTTTGGAGCAGGGCTGCTGGAGGCCCCATGCACAGACCCCAAAAACTACGTTTGAAGTTTGAGGTGCCAAGACAAATAAGCAGCCCCAGTCTCTGTGCATCCGTGCGAGCAGTGCCATGGGCAGATGAGGCTGACCAACAGCTTTCCAAGCTAAATGTTTCTGCCTGCGAGCTATCTGAAGACGTTCGCATTGTCGGAGCAGGCCTTCCGGAGGCGCCGGGCATGGCCCACCTCAGATACTTTTGAAGTTAGGTGACAAGACAAGCAAGCAGCCCCAGTCTCTGTGCCTCTGTGCGAGCAGTGCCATGGGCAGATGAGGCTGAGCAACAGCTTTCCAGGCTAGCTCTTTCTGGCTGCGAGCTATCTGCAGACATTCGCATTTTAAGAGCAGGACTGGCGGAGGAGCCCGGCACCAAACACCAAAGCTACGTTTGAAGATTGAGGGGGCAAGACAAGCAAGCAGCCCCAGTCTCTGTGCCTCTGTGCGAGCAGTGGCATGGGCAGATGAGACTGAGCAACAGCTTTCCAGGCTAGCTCTTTCTGCCTGCGAGCTATCTGCAGACGTTTGCATTTTCAGAGCACGGCTGCCACAGGTCCCACGCAGAGACCCCAATATTACGTTTGAAGTTTGAGTTGGCAAGACAGGCAAGCAGCCCCAGTCTCTGTGCCTCTGTGCGAGCAGTGCCATGGGCAGATGAGGCTGAGCAACAGCTTTCCAGGCTAGCTATTTCTGGCTGTGAGCTACCTGCAGACGTTCGCATTTTAAGAGCACCGCTGCCGGAGCCCCCCTGCACGGACTCCCTAAGCTACGTTTTAAGTTTGAGTTGGCAAGACAGGCAAGCAGCCCCAGTCTCTGTGACTCTGTGCGAGCAGTGCCATGGGCAGATGAGGCTGAGCAACAGCTTTCCAGGTTAGCTCTTTCTGGCTGCGAGCTATCTGCAGACGTTCGCATTTTCGGAGCATGGCTGCCTGAGGCCCCATGCACAGACCCCAAAACTACTTTTGAAGTTTGAGGTGGCAAGACAAGCAAGCACCCCCAGTCTCTCTGCCTCTGTGCGAGCGGTGTCATGGGCAGATGAGACTAAGCAACAGCTTTGCAGGCTAGCTCTTTCTGCCTGCAAGCTATCTACAGACGTTCGCATTTTGGGAGCAGGGTGCCGGAGGACCCCTGCACGGACCCCCAAATCTACGTTTGAAGTTTGAGGTGGCAAGACAAGCAAGCAGCCTCAGTCTCTTTGCCTCTGTGCGAGCAGTGCCATGGGCAGATGAGGCTGAGCAACAGCTTTCCAAGCTATGTATTTCTTCCTGCGAGCTATCTGCAGACGTTCGCATTGTCGGAGCAGGCCTGCCAGAGGCGCCGGGCACGAACCACCTAAGCTACGTTTGAAGTTTGAGGTGGTAAGACAAGCAAGCAGCCCCAGTCTCTGTGCCTCTGTGCGAGCAGTGCCATGGGCAGATGAGGCTGAGCAACAGCTTTCCAATCTAAATGTTTCTGCCTGCGAGCTATCTGCAGACGTTCGCATTGTCGTACCAGGCCTGCCGGAGGCGCCGGGTACGGACCACCTAAGCTATGTTTGAAGTTTGAGGTGGTAAGACAAGCAAGCAACCCCAGTCTCTGTGCCTCTGTGCGAGCAGTGCCATGGGCACATGAGGCTGAGCAACAGCTTTCCAGGCTAGCCCTTTCTGCCTGCGAGCTATCTGCAGACGTTCGCATTTTCAGAGCAGGGCTGCAACAGGTCCCACGGCAGAGACCCCAAAATTACGTTTGAAGTTGGAGGTGGCAAGACAAGCAAGCAGCCCCAGTCTTTCTGGCTCTGTGTGAGCAGTGCCATGGGCAGATGAGGCTGAGCAACAGCTTTCCAGGCTAGGTCTTTCTGGCTGCAAGCTATCTGCAGACGTTCGCATTTTAAGAGCAGGACTGGCAGAGGAGCCCGGCACCAAACACCTAAGCTACGTTTGAAGATTGAGGGGAGCAAGACAAGCAAGCAGCCCCAGTCTCTGTGCCTCTGTGCGAGCAGTGCCATGGGCACATGAGGCTGAGCAACAGCTTTCCAGGCTAGCTAATTCTGCCTGCGAGCTATCTGCAGATGTTAGCGTTGTAGGAGCACAGCTGCTGGAGCCCCCCTGCACGGACTCCCAAAGCTACGTTTTAAGTTTGAGTTGGCAAGACAGGCAAGCAGCCCCAGTCTCTGTGACTCTGTGCGAGCAGTGCCATGGGCAGATGAGGCTGAGCGACATCTTTCCAGGCTAGCCCCTCCTGGCTGTGAGCTATTTGCAGACGTTCGCATTGTCGGAGCAGGGCTGCCGGAGGCGCATGGCACGGACCACCTAAGATATGTTTGAAGTTTGATGTGGCAAGACAAGCAAACAGCCCCAGTCTCTGTGGCTCTGTGCGAGCAGTGCCATGGGCAGATGAGGCTGAGCAACAGCTTTCCAGGCTAGCTCTTTCTGGCTGCGAGTTATCTGCAGACGTTCGCATTTTCGGAGCAGGGCTGCCTGAGGCCCCATGCACAGACCCCAAAACTACTTTTGAAGTTTGAGGTGGCAAGACAAGCAAGCAGCCCCAGTCTCTCTGCCTCTGTGCGAGCAGTGCCATGGGCAGATGAGGCTGAGCAACAGCTTTGCAGGCTCGCTCTTTCTGCCTGCGAGCTATCTACAGACGTTCGCATTTTGGGAGCAGGGTCGGGAGGACCCCTGCACAGACCCCCAAAGCTACGTGTGAAGTTTGAGGTGGCAAGACAAGCAAGCAGCCTCAGTCTCTTTGCCTCTGTGCGAGCAGTGCCATGGGCAGATGAGGCTGAGCAACAGCTTTCCAAGCTATGTATTTCTTCCTGCGAGCTATCTGCAGACGTTCGCATTGTCGGAGCAGGCCTGCCAGAGGCGCCGGGCACGAACCACCTAAGCTACGTTTGAACTTTGAGGTGGTAAGACAAGCTAGCAGCCCCAGTCTCTGTGCCTCTGTGCGAGCAGTGCCATGGGCAGATGAGGCTGAGCAACAGCTTTCCAGGCTAGCTCTTTCTGGCTGTGAGCTCTCTGCAGACGTTCGCATTTTAAGAGCAGGACTGGCGGAGGAGCCCGGCACCAAACACCAAAGCTACGTTTGAAGATTGAGGGGGCAAGACAAGCAAGCAGCCCCAGTCTCTGTGCCTCTGTGCAAGCAGTGGCATGGGCAGATGAGGCTGAGCAACAGCTTTCCAGGCTAGCTCTTTGTGCCTGCGAGCTATCTGCAGACGTTCGCATTTTCGGAGCAGGGCTGTTAGAGGCCCCAAGCACAGACCGCAAAACTACGGTTGAAGTTTGAGTTGGCAAGACAAGCAAGCAGCCCTAGTCTCTGTGCCTTTTTGCGAGCAGTGCCATGGGCAGATGTGGGTGAGCAACAGCTTTCCAGGCTAGCTCTTTCTGTCTCCGATCTATCTGCAGACGTTCGCGTTTTTGGAGCAGGGCTGCTGGAGGCCCCATGCACAGACCCCAAAAACTACGTTTGAAGTTTGAGGTGCCAAGACAAATAAGCAGCCCCAGTCTCTGTGCATCCGTGCGAGCAGTGCCATGGGCAGATGAGGCTGACCAACAGCTTTCCAAGCTAAATGTTTCTGCCTGCGAGCTATCTGAAGACGTTCGCATTGTCGGACCAGGCCTTCCGGAGGCGCCGGGCATGGCCCACCTCAGATACTTTTGAAGTTAGGTGACAAGACAAGCAAGCAGCCCCAGTCTCTGTGCCTCTGTGCGAGCAGTGCCATGGGCAGATGAGGCTGAGCAACAGCTTTCCAGGCTAGCTCTTTCTGGCTGCGAGCTATCTGCAGACATTCGCATTTTAAGAGCAGGACTGGCGGAGGAGCCCGGCACCAAACACCAAAGCTACGTTTGAAGATTGAGGGGGCAAGACAAGCAAGCAGCCCCAGTCTCTGTGCCTCTGTGCGAGCAGTGGCATGGGCAGATGAGACTGAGCAACAGCTTTCCAGGCTAGCTCTTTCTGCCTGCGAGCTATCTGCAGACGTTTGCATTTTCAGAGCACGGCTGCCACAGGTCCCACGCAGAGACCCCAATATTACGTTTGAAGTTTGAGTTGGCAAGACAGGCAAGCAGCCCCAGTCTCTGTGCCTCTGTGCGAGCAGTGCCATGGGCAGATGAGGCTGAGCAACAGCTTTCCAGGCTAGCTATTTCTGGCTGTGAGCTATTTGCAGATGTTAGCATTGTAGGAGCACCGCTGCCGGAGCCCCCCTGCACGGACTCCCTAAGCTACGTTTTAAGTTTGAGTTGGCAAGACAGGCAAGCAGCCCCAGTCTCTGTGACTCTGTGCGAGCAGTGCCATGGGCAGATGAGGCTGAGCAACAGCTTTCCAGGTTAGCTCTTTCTGGCTGCGAGCTATCTGCAGACGTTCGCATTTTCGGAGCATGGCTGCCTGAGGCCCCATGCACAGACCCCAAAACTACTTTTGAAGTTTGAGGTGGCAAGACAAGCAAGCACCCCCAGTCTCTCTGCCTCTGTGCGAGCGGTGTCATGGGCAGATGAGACTAAGCAACAGCTTTGCAGGCTAGCTCTTTCTGCCTGCAAGCTATCTACAGACGTTCGCATTTTGGGAGCAGGGTGCCGGAGGACCCCTGCACGGACCCCCAAAGCTACGTTTGAAGTTTGAGGTGGCAAGACAAGCAAGCAGCCTCAGTCTCTTTGCCTCTGTGCGAGCAGTGCCATGGGCAGATGAGGCTGAGCAACAGCTTTCCAAGCTATGTATTTCTTCCTGCGAGCTATCTGCAGACGTTCGCATTGTCGGAGCAGGCCTGCCAGAGGCGCCGGGCACGAACCACCTAAGCTACGTTTGAAGTTTGAGGTGGTAAGACAAGCAAGCAGCCCCAGTCTCTGTGCCTCTGTGCGAGCAGTGCCATGGGCAGATGAGGCTGAGCAACAGCTTTCCAATCTAAATGTTTCTGCCTGCGAGCTATCTGCAGACGTTCGCATTGTCGTACCAGGCCTGCCGGAGGCGCCGGGTACGGACCACCTAAGCTATGTTTGAAGTTTGAGGTGGTAAGACAAGCAAGCAACCCCAGTCTCTGTGCCTCTGTGCGAGCAGTGCCATGGGCACATGAGGCTGAGCAACAGCTTTCCAGGCTAGCCCTTTCTGCCTGCGAGCTATCTGCAGACGTTCGCATTTTCAGAGCAGGACTGGCAGAGGAGCCCGGCACCAAACACCTAAGCTACGTTTGAAGATTGAGGGGAGCAAGACAAGCAAGCAGCCCCAGTCTCTGTGCCTCTGTGCGAGCAGTGCCATGGGCAGATGAGGCTGAGCAACAGCTTTCCAGGCTAGCTAATTCTGCCTGCGAGCTATCTGCAGATGTTAGCATTGTAGGAGCACAGCTGCTGGAGCCCCCCTGCACGGACTCCCAAAGCTACGTTTTAAGTTTGAGTTGGCAAGACAGGCAAGCAGCCCCAGTCTCTGTGACTCTGTGCGAGCAGTGCCATGGGCAGATGAGGCTGAGCGACATCTTTCCAGGCTAGCCCCTTCTGGCTGTGAGCTATTTGCAGACGTTCGCATTGTCGGAGCAGGGCTGCCGGAGGCGCATGGCACGGACCACCTAAGATATGTTTGAAGTTTGAGGTGGCAAGACAAGCAAACAGCCCCAGTCTCTGTGGCTCTGTGCGAGCAGTGCCATGGGCAGATGAGGCTGAGCAACAGCTTTCCAGGCTAGCTTTTTCTGGCTGCGAGTTATCTGCAGACGTTCGCATTTTCGGAGCAGGGCTGCCTGAGGCCCCATGCACAGACCCCAAAACTACTTTTGAAGTTTGAGGTGGCAAGACAAGCAAGCAGCCTCAGTCTCTCTGCCTCTGTGCGAGCAGTGCCATGGGCAGATGAGGCTGAGCAACAGCTTTCCAAGCTATGTATTTCTTCCTGCGAGCTATCTGCAGACGTTCGCATTGTCGGAGCAGGCCTGCCAGAGGCGCCGGGCACGAACCACCTAAGCTACGTTTGAACTTTGAGGTGGTAAGACAAGCTAGCAGCCCCAGTCTCTGTGCCTCTGTGCGAGCAGTGCCATGGGCAGATGAGGCTGAGCAACAGCTTTCCAGGCTAGCTCTTTCTGGCTGTGAGCTCTCTGCAGACGTTCGCATTTTAAGAGCAGGACTGGCGGAGGAGCCCGGCACCAAACACCAAAGCTACGTTTGAAGATTGAGGGGGCAAGACAAGCAAGCAGCCCCAGTCTCTGTGCCTCTGTGCAAGCAGTGGCATGGGCAGATGAGGCTGAGCAACAGCTTTCCAGGCTAGCTCTTTGTGCCTGCGAGCTATCTGCAGACGTTCGCATTTTCGGAGCAGGGCTGTTAGAGGCCCCAAGCACAGACCGCAAAACTACGGTTGAAGTTTGAGTTGGCAAGACAAGCAAGCAGCCCTAGTCTCTGTGCCTTTTTGCGAGCAGTGCCATGGGCAGATGTGGGTGAGCAACAGCTTTCCAGGCTAGCTCTTTCTGTCTCCGATCTATCTGCAGACGTTCGCGTTTTTGGAGCAGGGCTGCTGGAGGCCCCATGCACAGACCCCAAAAACTACGTTTGAAGTTTGAGGTGCCAAGACAAATAAGCAGCCCCAGTCTCTGTGCATCCGTGCGAGCAGTGCCATGGGCAGATGAGGCTGACCAACAGCTTTCCAAGCTAAATGTTTCTGCCTGCGAGCTATCTGAAGACGTTCGCATTGTCGGACCAGGCCTTCCGGAGGCGCCGGGCATGGCCCACCTCAGATACTTTTGAAGTTAGGTGACAAGACAAGCAAGCAGCCCCAGTCTCTGTGCCTCTGTGCGAGCAGTGCCATGGGCAGATGAGGCTGAGCAACAGCTTTCCAGGCTAGCTCTTTCTGGCTGCGAGCTATCTGCAGACATTCGCATTTTAAGAGCAGGACTGGCGGAGGAGCCCGGCACCAAACACCAAAGCTACGTTTGAAGATTGAGGGGGCAAGACAAGCAAGCAGCCCCAGTCTCTGTGCCTCTGTGCGAGCAGTGGCATGGGCAGATGAGACTGAGCAACAGCTTTCCAGGCTAGCTCTTTCTGCCTGCGAGCTATCTGCAGACGTTTGCATTTTCAGAGCACGGCTGCCACAGGTCCCACGCAGAGACCCCAATATTACGTTTGAAGTTTGAGTTGGCAAGACAGGCAAGCAGCCCCAGTCTCTGTGCCTCTGTGCGAGCAGTGCCATGGGCAGATGAGGCTGAGCAACAGCTTTCCAGGCTAGCTATTTCTGGCTGTGAGCTATTTGCAGATGTTAGCATTGTAGGAGCACCGCTGCCGGAGCCCCCCTGCACGGACTCCCTAAGCTACGTTTTAAGTTTGAGTTGGCAAGACAGGCAAGCAGCCCCAGTCTCTGTGACTCTGTGCGAGCAGTGCCATGGGCAGATGAGGCTGAGCAACAGCTTTCCAGGTTAGCTCTTTCTGCCTGCGAGCTATCTGCAGACGTTCGCATTTTCGGAGCATGGCTGCCTGAGGCCCCATGCACAGACCCCAAAACTACTTTTGAAGTTTGAGGTGGCAAGACAAGCAAGCACCCCCAGTCTCTCTGCCTCTGTGCGAGCGGTGTCATGGGCAGATGAGACTAAGCAACAGCTTTGCAGGCTAGCTCTTTCTGCCTGCAAGCTATCTACAGACGTTCGCATTTTGGGAGCAGGGTGCCGGAGGACCCCTGCACGGACCCCCAAAGCTACGTTTGAAGTTTGAGGTGGCAAGAGAAGCAAGCAGCCTCAGTCTCTTTGCCTCTGTGCGAGCAGTGCCATGGGCAGATGAGGCTGAGCAACAGCTTTCCAAGCTATGTATTTCTTCCTGCGAGCTATCTGCAGACGTTCGCATTGTCGGAGCAGGCCTGCCAGAGGCGCCGGGCACGAACCACCTAAGCTACGTTTGAAGTTTGAGGTGGTAAGACAAGCAAGCAGCCCCAGTCTCTGTGCCTCTGTGCGAGCAGTGCCATGGGCAGATGAGGCTGAGCAACAGCTTTCCAATCTAAATGTTTCTGCCTGCGAGCTATCTGCAGACGTTCGCATTGTCGTACCAGGCCTGCCGGAGGCGCCGGGTACGGACCACCTAAGCTATGTTTGAAGTTTGAGGTGGTAAGACAAGCAAGCAACCCCAGTCTCTGTGCCTCTGTGCGAGCAGTGCCATGGGCACATGAGGCTGAGCAACAGCTTTCCAGGCTAGCCCTTTCTGCCTGCGAGCTATCTGCAGACGTTCGCATTTTCAGAGCAGGGCTGCCACAGGTCCCACGGCAGAGACCCCAAAATTACGTTTGAAGTTGGAGGTGGCAAGACAAGCAAGCAGCCCCAGTCTTTCTGGCTCTGTGTGAGCAGTGCCATGGGCAGATGAGGCTGAGCAACAGCTTTCCAGGCTAGGTCTTTCTGGCTGCAAGCTATCTGCAGACGTTCGCATTTTAAGAGCAGGACTGGCAGAGGAGCCCGGCACCAAACACCTAAGCTACGTTTGAAGATTGAGGGGAGCAAGACAAGCAAGCAGCCCCAGTCTCTGTGCCTCTGTGCGAGCAGTGCCATGGGCAGATGAGGCTGAGCAACAGCTTTCCAGGCTAGCTAATTCTGCCTGCGAGCTATCTGCAGATGTTAGCATTGTAGGAGCACAGCTGCTGGAGCCCCCCTGCACGGACTCCCAAAGCTACGTTTTAAGTTTGAGTTGGCAAGACAGGCAAGCAGCCCCAGTCTCTGTGACTCTGTGCGAGCAGTGCCATGGGCAGATGAGGCTGAGCGACATCTTTCCAGGCTAGCCCCTTCTGGCTGTGAGCTATTTGCAGACGTTCGCATTGTCGGAGCAGGGCTGCCGGAGGCGCATGGCACGGACCACCTAAGATATGTTTGAAGTTTGATGTGGCAAGACAAGCAAACAGCCCCAGTCTCTGTGGCTCTGTGCGAGCAGTGCCATGGGCAGATGAGGCTGAGCAACAGCTTTCCAGGCTAGCTTTTTCTGGCTGCGAGTTATCTGCAGACGTTAGCATTTTCGGAGCAGGGCTGCCTGAGGCCCCATGCACAGACCCCAAAACTACTTTTGAAGTTTGAGGTGGCAAGACAAGCAAGCAGCCTCAGTCTCTCTGCCTCTGTGCGAGCAGTGCCATGGGCAGATGAGGCTGAGCAACAGCTTTCCAAGCTATGTATTTCTTCCTGCGAGCTATCTGCAGACGTTCACATTGTCGGAGCAGGCCTGCCAGAGGCGCCGGGCACGAACCACCTAAGCGACGTTTGAAGTTTGAGGTGGTAAGACAAGCTAGCAGCCCCAGTCTCTGTGCCTCTGTGCGAGCAGTGCCATGGGCAGATGAGGCTGAGCAACAGCTTTCCAGGCTAGCTCTTTCTGGCTGTGAGCTCTCTGCAGACGTTCGCATTTTAAGAGCAGGACTGGCGGAGGAGCCCGGCACCAAACACCAAAGCTACGTTTGAAGATTGAGGGGGCAAGACAAGCAAGCAGCCCCAGTCTCTGTGCCTCTGTGCAAGCAGTGGCATGGGCAGATGAGGCTGAGCAACAGCTTTCCAGGCTAGCTCTTTGTGCCTGCGAGCTATCTGCAGACGTTCGCATTTTCGGAGCAGGGCTGTTAGAGGCCCCAAGCACAGACCGCAAAACTACGGTTGAAGTTTGAGTTGGCAAGACAAGCAAGCAGCCCTAGTCTCTGTGCCTTTTTGCGAGCAGTGCCATGGGCAGATGTGGGTGAGCAACAGCTTTCCAGGCTAGCTCTTTCTGTCTCGAATCTATCTGCAGACGTTCGCGTTTTTGGAGCAGGGCTGCTGGAGGCCCCATGCACAGACCCCAAAAACTACGTTTGAAGTTTGAGGTGCCAAGACAAATAAGCAGCCCCAGTCTCTGTGCATCCGTGCGAGCAGTGCCATGGGCAGATGAGGCTGACCAACAGCTTTCCAAGCTAAATGTTTCTGCCTGCGAGCTATCTGAAGACGTTCGCATTGTCGGACCAGGCCTTCCGGAGGCGCCGGGCATGGCCCACCTCAGATACTTTTGAAGTTAGGTGACAAGACAAGCAAGCAGCCCCAGTCTCTGTGCCTCTGTGCGAGCAGTGCCATGGGCAGATGAGGCTGAGCAACAGCTTTCCAGGCTAGCTCTTTCTGGCTGCGAGCTATCTGCAGACATTCGCATTTTAAGAGCAGGACTGGCGGAGGAGCCCGGCACCAAACACCAAAGCTACGTTTGAAGATTGAGGGGGCAAGACAAGCAAGCAGCCCCAGTCTCTGTGCCTCTGTGCGAGCAGTGGCATGGGCAGATGAGACTGAGCAACAGCTTTCCAGGCTAGCTCTTTCTGCCTGCGAGCTATCTGCAGACGTTTGCATTTTCAGAGCACGGCTGCCACAGGTCCCACGCAGAGACCCCAATATTACGTTTGAAGTTTGAGTTGGCAAGACAGGCAAGCAGCCCCAGTCTCTGTGCCTCTGTGCGAGCAGTGCCATGGGCAGATGAGGCTGAGCAACAGCTTTCCAGGCTAGCTATTTCTGGCTGTGAGCTATCTGCAGATTTTAGCATTGTAGGAGCACCGCTGCCGGAGCCCCCCTGCACGGACTCCCTAAGCTACGTTTTAAGTTTGAGTTGGCAAGACAGGCAAGCAGCCCCAGTCTCTGTGACTCTGTGCGAGCAGTGCCATGGGCAGATGAGGCTGAGCAACAGCTTTCCAGGTTAGCTCTTTCTGCCTGCGAGCTATCTGCAGACGTTCGCATTTTCGGAGCATGGCTGCCTGAGGCCCCATGCACAGACCCCAAAACTACTTTTGAAGTTTGAGGTGGCAAGACAAGCAAGCACCCCCAGTCTCTCTGCCTCTGTGCGAGCGGTGTCATGGGCAGATGAGACTAAGCAACAGCTTTGCAGGCTAGCTCTTTCTGCCTGCAAGCTATCTACAGACGTTCGCATTTTGGGAGCAGGGTGCCGGAGGACCCCTGCACGGACCCCCAAAGCTACGTTTGAAGTTTGAGGTGGCAAGAGAAGCAAGCAGCCTCAGTCTCTTTGCCTCTGTGCGAGCAGTGCCATGGGCAGATGAGGCTGAGCAACAGCTTTCCAAGCTATGTATTTCTTCCTGCGAGCTATCTGCAGACGTTCGCATTGTCGGAGCAGGCCTGCCAGAGGCGCCGGGCACGAACCACCTAAGCTACGTTTGAAGTTTGAGGTGGTAAGACAAGCAAGCAGCCCCAGTCTCTGTGCCTCTGTGCGAGCAGTGCCATGGGCAGATGAGGCTGAGCAACAGCTTTCCAATCTAAATGTTTCTGCCTGCGAGCTATCTGCAGACGTTCGCATTGTCGTACCAGGCCTGCCGGAGGCGCCGGGTACGGACCACCTAAGCTATGTTTGAAGTTTGAGGTGGTAAGACAAGCAAGCAACCCCAGTCTCTGTGCCTCTGTGCGAGCAGTGCCATGGGCACATGAGGCTGAGCAACAGCTTTCCAGGCTAGCCCTTTCTGCCTGCGAGCTATCTGCAGACGTTCGCATTTTCAGAGCAGGGCTGCAACAGGTCCCACGGCAGAGACCCCAAAATTACGTTTGAAGTTTGAGGTGGCAAGACAAGCAAGCAGCCCCAGTCTTTCTGGCTCTGTGTGAGCAGTGCCATGGGCAGATGAGGCTGAGCAACAGCTTTCCAGGCTAGGTCTTTCTGGCTGCAAGCTATCTGCAGACGTTCGCATTTTAAGAGCAGGACTGGCAGAGGAGCCCGGCACCAAACACCTAAGCTACGTTTGAAGATTGAGGGGAGCAAGACAAGCAAGCAGCCCCAGTCTCTGTGCCTCTGTGCGAGCAGTGCCATGGGCAGATGAGGCTGAGCAACAGCTTTCCAAGCTAGCTAATTCTGCCTGCGAGCTATCTGCAGATGTTAGCATTGTAGGAGCACAGCTGCTGGAGCCCCCCTGCACGGACTCCCAAAGCTACGTTTTAAGTTTGAGTTGGCAAGACAGGCAAGCAGCCCCAGTCTCTGTGACTCTGTGCGAGCAGTGCCATGGGCAGATGAGGCTGAGCGACATCTTTCCAGGCTAGCCCCTTCTGGCTGTGAGCTATTTGCAGACGTTCGCATTGTCGGAGCAGGGCTGCCGGAGGCGCATGGCACGGAACCACCTAAGATATGTTTGAAGTTTGATGTGGCAAGACAAGCAAACAGCCCCAGTCTCTGTGGCTCTGTGCGAGCAGTGCCATGGGCAGATGAGGCTGAGCAACAGCTTTCCAGGCTAGCTTTTTCTGGCTGCGAGTTATCTGCAGACGTTCGCATTTTCGGAGCAGGGCTGCCTGAGGCCCCATGCACAGACCCCAAAACTACTTTTGAAGTTTGAGGTGGCAAGACAAGCAAGCAGCCTCAGTCTCTCTGCCTCTGTGCGAGCAGTGCCATGGGCAGATGAGGCTGAGCAACAGCTTTCCAAGCTATGTATTTCTTCCTGCGAGCTATCTGCAGACGTTCACATTGTCGGAGCAGGCCTGCCAGAGGCGCCGGGCACGAACCACCTAAGCTACGTTTGAACTTTGAGGTGGTAAGACAAGCTAGCAGCCCCAGTCTCTGTGCCTCTGTGCGAGCAGTGCCATGGGCAGATGAGGCTGAGCAACAGCTTTCCAGGCTAGCTCTTTCTGGCTGTGAGCTCTCTGCAGACGTTCGCATTTTAAGAGCAGGACTGGCGGAGGAGCCCGGCACCAAACACCAAAGCTACGTTTGAAGATTGAGGGGGCAAGACAAGCAAGCAGCCCCAGTCTCTGTGCCTCTGTGCAAGCAGTGGCATGGGCAGATGAGGCTGAGCAACAGCTTTCCAGGCTAGCTCTTTCTGCCTGCGAGCTATCTGCAGACGTTCGCATTTTCGGAGCAGGGCTGTTGGAGGCCCCAAGCACAGACCGCAAAACTACGGTTGAAGTTTGAGTTGGCAAGACAAGCAAGCAGCCCTAGTCTCTGTGCCTTTTTGCGAGCAGTGCCATGGGCAGATGTGGGTGAGCAACAGCTTTCCAGGCTAGCTCTTTCTGTCTCGAATCTATCTGCAGATGTTCGCGTTTTTGGAGCAGGGCTGCTGGAGGCCCCATGCACAGACCCCAAAAACTACGTTTGAAGTTTGAGGTGCCAAGACAAATAAGCAGCCCCAGTCTCTGTGCATCCGTGCGAGCAGTGCCATGGGCAGATGAGGCTGACCAACAGCTTTCCAAGCTAAATGTTTCTGCCTGCGAGCTATCTGAAGACGTTCGCATTGTCGGACCAGGCCTTCCGGAGGCGCCGGGCATGGCCCACCTCAGATACTTTTGAAGTTAGGTGACAAGACAAGCAAGCAGCCCCAGTCTCTGTGCCTCTGTGCGAGCAGTGCCATGGGCAGATGAGGCTGAGCAACAGCTTTCCAGGCTAGCTCTTTCTGGCTGCGAGCTATCTGCAGACATTCGCATTTTAAGAGCAGGACTGGCGGAGGAGCCCGGCACCAAACACCAAAGCTACGTTTGAAGATTGAGGGGGCAAGACAAGCAAGCAGCCCCAGTCTCTGTGCCTCTGTGCGAGCAGTGGCATGGGCAGATGAGACTGAGCAACAGCTTTCCAGGCTAGCTCTTTCTGCCTGCGAGCTATCTGCAGACGTTTGCATTTTCAGAGCACGGCTGCCACAGGTCCCACGCAGAGACCCCAATATTACGTTTGAAGTTTGAGTTGGCAAGACAGGCAAGCAGCCCCAGTCTCTGTGCCTCTGTGCGAGCAGTGCCATGGGCAGATGAGGCTGAGCAACAGCTTTCCAGGCTAGGTCTTTCTGGCTGCGAGCTATCTGCAGAAGTTCGCATTTTAAGAGCAGGACTGGTGGAGGAGCCCGGCAGGGACTCCCAAAGCTACGTTTGAAGTTTGAGGTGGCAAGACAAGCAAGCAGCCTCAGTCTCTTTGCCTCTGTGTGAGCAGTGTCATGGGCAGATGAGGCTGAGCAACAGCTTTCCAAGCTATGTATTTCTTCCTGCGAGCTATCTGCAGACCTTCGCATTGTCGGAGCAGGCCTGCTAGAGGCGCCGGGCAGGAACCACCTAAGCTACGTTTGAAGTTTGAGGTGGTAAGACAAGCAAGCAGCCCCAGTCTCTGTGCCTCTGTGCGAGCAGTGCCATGGGCAGATGAGGCTGAGCAACAGCTTTCCAGGCTAGCCATTTCTGCCTGCGAGCTATCTGCAGACGTTCGCATTTTCAGAGCCGGGCTGCCACAGGTCCCACGGCAGAGACCCCAAAATTACGTTTGAAGTTGGAGGTGGCAAGACAAGCAAGCAGCCCCAGTCTTTCTGGGTCTGTGTGAGCAGTGCCATGGGCAGAATAGGCTGAGCAACAGCTTTCCAGGCTAGGTCTTTCTGGCTGCGAGCTACCTGCAGACGTTCGCATTTTAAGAGCAGGACTGGCGGAGGAGCCCGGCACCAAACACCTAAGCTACGTTTGAAGATTGAGGGGAGCAAGACAAGCAAGCAGCCCCAGTCTCTGTGCCTCTGTGCGAGCAGTGCCATGGGCAGATGAGGCTGAGCAACAGCTTTCCAGGCTAGCTATTTTTGGCTGTGAGCTATCTGCAGATGTTAGCATTGTAGGAGCACCGCTACCGGAGCCCCCCTGCACGGACTCCCTAAGCTACGTTTTAAGTTTGAGTTGGCAAGACAGGCAAGCAGCCCCAGTCTCTGTGACTCTGTGCGAGCAGTGCCATGGGCAGATGAGGCTGAGCAACAGCTTTCCAGGTTAGCTCTTTCTGCCTGCGAGCTATCTGCAGACGTTCGCATTTTCGGAGCATGGCTGCCTGAGGCCCCATGCACAGACCCCAAAACTACTTTTGAAGTTTGAGGTGGCAAGACAAGCAAGCACCCCCAGTCTCTCTGCCTCTGTGCGAGCGGTGTCATGGGCAGATGAGACTAAGCAACAGCTTTGCAGGCTAGCTCTTTCTGTCTGCAAGCTATCTACAGACGTTCGCATTTTGGGAGCAGGGTGCCGGAGGACCCCTGCACGGACCCCCAAAGCTACGTTTGAAGTTTGAGGTGGCAAGACAAGCAAGCAGCCTCAGTCTCTTTGCCTCTGTGCGAGCAGTGCCATGGGCAGATGAGGCTGAGCAACAGCTTTCCAAGCTATGTATTTCTTCCTGCGAGCTATCTGCAGACGTTCGCATTGTCGGAGCAGGCCTGCCAGAGGCGCCGGGCACGAACCACCTAAGCTACGTTTGAAGTTTAAGGTGGTAAGACAAGCAAGCAGTCCCAGTCTCTGTGCCTCTGTGCGAGCAGTGCCATGGGCAGATGAGGCTGAGCAACAGCTTTCCAGGCTAGCTCTTTCTGCCTGCGAGCTATCTGCAGACGTTCGCATTTTAAGAGCAGGACTGGCGGAGGAGCCCGGCACCAAACACCAAAGCTACGTTTGAAGATTGAGGGGGCAAGACAAGCAAGCAACCCCAGTCTCTGTGCCTCTGTGCTAGCAGTGGCATGGGCAGATGAGGCTGAGGAACAGCTTTCCAGGCTTGCTCTTTCTACCTGCGAGCTATCTGCAGCCGTTCGCATTTTCGGAGCAGGGCTGTTGGAGGCCCCATGCACAGACCCCAAAACTGCGTTTGAAGTTTGAGGTGGCAAGACAAGCAAGCAGCCCCAGTCTCTGTGCCTTTTTGCGAGCAGTGCCATGGGCAGATGTGGGTGAGCAACAGCTTTCCAGGCTAGCTCTTTCTGTCTGCGATCTATGTGCAGACGTTCGCGTTTTTGGAGCAGGGCTGATGGAGGCCCCATGCACAGACCCCAAAAACTACGTTTGAAGTTTGAGGTGCCAAGACAAGTAAGCAGCCCCAGTCTCTGTGCCTTTTTGCGAGCAGTGCCATGGGCAGATGAGGCTGAGCAACAGCTTTCCAAGCTATATATTTCTTCCTGCGAGCTATCTGCAGATATTCGCATTGTCGGAGCAGCTCTGCCAGAGGCCCCCGTCATGGACCACCAATTTTACGTTTGAAGTTTGAGGTGGCAAGACAAGCAAGCAGCCCCAGTCTCTGTGCCTCTGGGCGAGCAGTGCCATGGGCAGATGAGGCTGAGCAACAGCTTTCCAAGCTAAATATTTCTTCCTGCGAGCTATCTGCAGATATTCGCATTGTCGGAGCAGGGCTGACGGAGGCGCCGGGCATGAACCACCTAAGCTAGGTTTGAAGTTTGAGGTGGTAAGACAAGCAAGCAGTCCCAGTCTCTGTGCCTCTGTGCGAGCAGTACCATGGGCAGATGAGGCTGAGCAACAGCTTTCCAGGCTAGCTCTTTCTGCCTGCGATCTATCTGCAGACGTTCGCGTTTTTGGAGCAGGGCTGCTGGAGGCCCCATGCACAGACCCCAAAAAACTACGTTTTAAGTTTGAGGTGCCAAGACAAGTAAGCAGCCCCAGTCTCTGTGCCTCCGTGCGAGCAGTGCCATGGGCAGATGAGGCTGAGCAACAGCTTTCCAAGCTACATATTTCTCCCTGCGAGCTATCTGCAGATATTCGCATTGTCGTACCAGGCCTGCCGGAGGCGCCTTGTACGGACCACCTAAGCTATGTTTGAAGTTTGAGGTGGTATGACAAGCAAGCAGCCCCAGTCTCTGTGCCTCCGTGCGAGCAGTGCCATGGGCAGATGAGGCTGAGCAACAGCTTTCCAAGCTGTGTATTTCTTCCTGCGAGCTATCTGCAGACGTTCGCATTGTCGGAGCAGGCCTGCCAGAGGCGCCGGGCACGAACCACCTAAGCTACGTTTGAAGTTTGAGGTGGTAAGACAAGCAAGCAGCCCCAGTCTCTGTGCCTCTGTGCGAGCAGTGCCATGGGCAGATGAGGCTGAGCAACAGCTTTCCAAGCTAAATATTTCTTCCTGCGAGCTATCTGCAGATATTCGTATTGTCGGAGCAGGGCTGTCGGAGGCCCCCAGCACGGACACCCAAATCTACGTTTGAAGTTTGAGGTGGCAAGACAAGCAAGCAGTCCCAGTCTCTGTGCCTCTGTGCGAGCAGTGCCATGGGCAGATGAGGCTGAGCAACAGCTTTCCAGGCTAGCTCTTTCTGCCTGCGAGCTATCTGCAGACGTTCGCATTTTAAGAGCAGGACTGGCGGAGGAGCCCGGCACCAAACACCAAAGCTACGTTTGAAGATTGAGGGGGCAAGACAAGCAAGCAACCCCAGTCTCTGTGCCTCTGTGCTAGCAGTGGCATGGGCAGATGAGGCTGAGGAACAGCTTTCCAGGCTTGCTCTTTCTACCTGCGAGCTATCTGCAGCCGTTCGCATTTTCGGAGCAGGGCTGTTGGAGGCCCCATGCACAGACTCCAAAACTGCGTTTGAAGTTTGAGGTGGCAAGACAAGCAAGCAGCCCCAGTCTCTGTGCCTTTTTGCGAGCAGTGCCATGGGCAGATGTGGGTGAGCAACAGCTTTCCAGGCTAGCTCTTTCTGTCTGCGATCTATGTGCAGACGTTCGCGTTTTTGGAGCAGGGCTGATGGAGGCCCCATGCACAGACCCCAAAAACTACGTTTGAAGTTTGAGGTGCCAAGACAAGTAAGCAGCCCCAGTCTCTGTGCCTTTTTGCGAGCAGTGCCATGGGCAGATGAGGCTGAGCAACAGCTTTCCAAGCTATATATTTCTTCCTGCGAGCTATCTGCAGATATTCGCATTGTCGGAGCAGCTCTGCCAGAGGCCCCCGTCATGGACCACCAATTTTACGTTTGAAGTTTGAGGTGGCAAGACAAGCAAGCAGCCCCAGTCTCTGTGCCTCTGGGCGAGCAGTGCCATGGGCAGATGAGGCTGAGCAACAGCTTTCCAAGCTAAATATTTCTTCCTGCGAGCTATCTGCAGATATTCGCATTGTCGGAGCAGGGCTGACGGAGGCGCCGGGCATGAACCACCTAAGCTAGGTTTGAAGTTTGAGGTGGTAAGACAAGCAAGCAGTCCCAGTCTCTGTGCCTCTGTGCGAGCAGTACCATGGGCAGATGAGGCTGAGCAACAGCTTTCCAGGCTAGCTCTTTCTGCCTGCGATCTATCTGCAGACGTTCGCGTTTTTGGAGCAGGGCTGCTGGAGGCCCCATGCACAGACCCAAAAACTACGGTTGAAGTTTGAGGTGCCAAGACAAGCAAGCAGCCCCAGTATCTGTGCCTCTGTGCGAGCAGTGCCATGGGCAGATGAGGCTGAGCAACAGCTTTGCAGGCTAGCTCTTTCTGCCTGCAAGCTATCTACAGACGTTCGCATTTTGGGAGCAGGGTGCCGGAGGACCCCTGCACGGACCCCCAAAGCTACGTTTGAAGTTTGAGGTGGCAAGAGAAGCAAGCAGCCTCAGTCTCTTTGCCTCTGTGCGAGCAGTGCCATGGGCAGATGAGGCTGAGCAACAGCTTTCCAAGCTATGTATTTCTTCCTGCGAGCTATCTGCAGACGTTCGCATTGTCGGAGCAGGCCTGCCAGAGGCGCCGGGCACGAACCACCTAAGCTACGTTTGAAGTTTGAGGTGGTAAGACAAGCAAGCAGCCCCAGTCTCTGTGCCTCTGTGCGAGCAGTGCCATGGGCAGATGAGGCTGAGCAACAGCTTTCCAATCTAAATGTTTCTGCCTGCGAGCTATCTGCAGACGTTCGCATTGTCGTACCAGGCCTGCCGGAGGCGCCGGGTACGGACCACCTAAGCTATGTTTGAAGTTTGAGGTGGTAAGACAAGCAAGCAACCCCAGTCTCTGTGCCTCTGTGCGAGCAGTGCCATGGGCACATGAGGCTGAGCAACAGCTTTCCAGGCTAGCCCTTTCTGCCTGCGAGCTATCTGCAGACGTTCGCATTTTCAGAGCAGGGCTGCAACAGGTCCCACGGCAGAGACCCCAAAATTACGTTTGAAGTTGGAGGTGGCAAGACAAGCAAGCAGCCCCAGTCTTTCTGGCTCTGTGTGAGCAGTGCCATGGGCAGATGAGGCTGAGCAACAGCTTTCCAGGCTAGGTCTTTCTGGCTGCAAGCTATCTGCAGACGTTCGCATTTTAAGAGCAGGACTGGCAGAGGAGCCCGGCACCAAACACCTAAGCTACGTTTGAAGATTGAGGGGAGCAAGACAAGCAAGCAGCCCCAGTCTCTGTGCCTCTGTGCGAGCAGTGCCATGGGCAGATGAGGCTGAGCAACAGCTTTCCAGGCTAGCTAATTCTGCCTGCGAGCTATCTGCAGATGTTAGCATTGTAGGAGCACAGCTGCTGGAGCCCCCCTGCACGGACTCCCAAAGCTACGTTTTAAGTTTGAGTTGGCAAGACAGGCAAGCAGCCCCAGTCTCTGTGACTCTGTGCGAGCAGTGCCATGGGCAGATGAGGCTGAGCGACATCTTTCCAGGCTAGCCCCTTCTGGCTGTGAGCTATTTGCAGACGTTCGCATTGTCGGAGCAGGGCTGCCGGAGGCGCATGGCACGGACCACCTAAGATATGTTTGAAGTTTGATGTGGCAAGACAAGCAAACAGCCCCAGTCTCTGTGGCTCTGTGCGAGCAGTGCCATGGGCAGATGAGGCTGAGCAACAGCTTTCCAGGCTAGCTCTTTCTGGCTGCGAGTTATCTGCAGACGTTCGCATTTTCGGAGCAGGGCTGCCTGAGGCCCCATGCACAGACCCCAAAACTACTTTTGAAGTTTGAGGTGGCAAGACAAGCAAGCAGCCTCAGTCTCTCTGCCTCTGTGCGAGCAGTGCCATGGGCAGATGAGGCTGAGCAACAGCTTTCCAGGCTAGCTCTTTCTGCCTGCGAGCTATCTGCAGACGTTCGCATTTTAAGAGCAGAACTGGCGGAGGAGCCCGGCACCAAACACCAAAGCTACGTTTGAAGATTGAGGGGGCAAGACAAGCAAGCAACCCCAGTCTCTGTGCCTCTGTGCTAGCAGTGGCATGGGCAGATGAGGCTGAGGAACAGCTTTCCAGGCTTGCTCTTTCTACCTGCGAGCTATCTGCAGCCGTTCGCATTTTCGGAGCAGGGCTGTTGGAGGCCCCATGCACAGACCCCAAAACTGCGTTTGAAGTTTGAGGTGGCAAGACAAGCAAGCAGCCCCAGTCTCTGTGCCTTTTTGCGAGCAGTGCCATGGGCAGATGTGGGTGAGCAACAGCTTTCCAGGCTAGCTCTTTCTGTCTGCGATCTATGTGCAGACGTTCGCGTTTTTGGAGCAGGGCTGATGGAGGCCCCATGCACAGACCCCAAAAACTACGTTTGAAGTTTGAGGTGCCAAGACAAGTAAGCAGCCCCAGTCTCTGTGCCTTTTTGCGAGCAGTGCCATGGGCAGATGAGGCTGAGCAACAGCTTTCCAAGCTAAATATTTCTTCCTGCGAGCTATCTGCAGATATTCGCATTGTCGGAGCAGCTCTGCCAGAGGCCCCCGTCATGGACCACCAATTTTACGTTTGAAGTTTGAGGTGGCAAGACAAGCAAGCAGCCCCAGTCTCTGTGCCTCTGGGCGAGCAGTGCCATGGGCAGATGAGGCTGAGCAACAGCTTTCCAAGCTAAATATTTCTTCCTGCGAGCTATCTGCAGATATTCGCATTGTCGGAGCAGGGCTGACGGAGGCGCCGGGCATGAACCACCTAAGCTAGGTTTGAAGTTTGAGGTGGTAAGACAAGCAAGCAGTCCCAGTCTCTGTGCCTCTGTGCGAGCAGTACCATGGGCAGATGAGGCTGAGCAACAGCTTTCCAGGCTAGCTCTTTCTGCCTGGGATCTATCTGCAGACGTTCGCGTTTTTGGAGCAGGGCTGCTGGAGGCCCCATGCACAGACCCAAAAACTACGGTTGAAGTTTGAGGTGCCAAGACAAGCAAGCAGCCCCAGTATCTGTGCCTCTGTGCGAGCAGTGCCATGGGCAGATGAGGCTGAGCAACAGCTTTGCAGGCTAGCTCTTTCTGCCTGCAAGCTATCTACAGACGTTCGCATTTTGGGAGCAGGGTGCCGGAGGACCCCTGCACGGACCCCCAAAGCTACGTTTGAAGTTTGAGGTGGCAAGAGAAGCAAGCAGCCTCAGTCTCTTTGCCTCTGTGCGAGCAGTGCCATGGGCAGATGAGGCTGAGCAACAGCTTTCCAAGCTATGTATTTCTTCCTGCGAGCTATCTGCAGACGTTCGCATTGTCGGAGCAGGCCTGCCAGAGGCGCCGGGCACGAACCACCTAAGCTACGTTTGAAGTTTGAGGTGGTAAGACAAGCAAGCAGCCCCAGTCTCTGTGCCTCTGTGCGAGCAGTGCCATGGGCAGATGAGGCTGAGCAACAGCTTTCCAATCTAAATGTTTCTGCCTGCGAGCTATCTGCAGACGTTCGCATTGTCGTACCAGGCCTGCCGGAGGCGCCGGGTACGGACCACCTAAGCTATGTTTGAAGTTTGAGGTGGTAAGACAAGCAAGCAACCCCAGTCTCTGTGCCTCTGTGCGAGCAGTGCCATGGGCACATGAGGCTGAGCAACAGCTTTCCAGGCTAGCCCTTTCTGCCTGCGAGCTATCTGCAGACGTTCGCATTTTCAGAGCAGGGCTGCAACAGGTCCCACGGCAGAGACCCCAAAATTACGTTTGAAGTTGGAGGTGGCAAGACAAGCAAGCAGCCCCAGTCTTTCTGGCTCTGTGTGAGCAGTGCCATGGGCAGATGAGGCTGAGCAACAGCTTTCCAGGCTAGGTCTTTCTGGCTGCAAGCTATCTGCAGACGTTCGCATTTTAAGAGCAGGACTGGCAGAGGAGCCCGGCACCAAACACCTAAGCTACGTTTGAAGATTGAGGGGAGCAAGACAAGCAAGCAGCCCCAGTCTCTGTGCCTCTGTGCGAGCAGTGCCATGGGCAGATGAGGCTGAGCAACAGCTTTCCAGGCTAGCTAATTCTGCCTGCGAGCTATCTGCAGATGTTAGCATTGTAGGAGCACAGCTGCTGGAGCCCCCCTGCACGGACTCCCAAAGCTACGTTTTACGTTTGAGTTGGCAAGACAGGCAAGCAGCCCCAGTCTCTGTGACTCTGTGCGAGCAGTGCCATGGGCAGATGAGGCTGAGCGACATCTTTCCAGGCTAGCCCCTTCTGGCTGTGAGCTATTTGCAGACGTTCGCATTGTCGGAGCAGGGCTGCCGGAGGCGCATGGCACGGACCACCTAAGATATGTTTGAAGTTTGATGTGGCAAGACAAGCAAACAGCCCCAGTCTCTGTGGCTCTGTGCGAGCAGTGCCATGGGCAGATGAGGCTGAGCAACAGCTTTCCAGGCTAGCTCTTTCTGGCTGCGAGTTATCTGCAGACGTTCGCATTTTCGGAGCAGGGCTGCCTGAGGCCCCATGCACAGACCCCAAAACTACTTTTGAAGTTTGAGGTGGCAAGACAAGCAAGCAGCCTCAGTCTCTCTGCCTCTGTGCGAGCAGTGCCATGGGCAGATGAGGCTGAGCAACAGCTTTCCAAGCTATGTATTTCTTCCTGCGAGCTATCTGCAGACGTTCACATTGTCGGAGCAGGCCTGCCAGAGGCGCCGGGCACGAACCACCTAAGCTACGTTTGAACTTTGAGGTGGTAAGACAAGCTAGCAACCCCAGTCTCTGTGCCTCTGTGCGAGCAGTGCCATGGGCAGATGAGGCTGAGCAACAGCTTTCCAGGCTAGCTCTTTCTGGCTGTGAGCTCTCTGCAGACGTTCGCATTTTAAGAGCAGGACTGGCGGAGGAGCCCGGCACCAAACACCAAAGCTACGTTTGAAGATTGAGGGGGCAAGACAAGCAAGCAGCCCCAGTCTCTGTGCCTCTGTGCAAGCAGTGGCATGGGCAGATGAGGCTGAGCAACAGCTTTCCAGGCTAGCTCTTTGTGCCTGCGAGCTATCTGCAGACGTTCGCATTTTCGGAGCAGGGCTGTTGGAGGCCCCAAGCACAGACCGCAAAACTACGGTTGAAGTTTGAGTTGGCAAGACAAGCAAGCAGCCGTAGTCTCTGTGCCTTTTTGCGAGCAGTGCCATGGGCAGATGTGGGTGAGCAACAGCTTTCCAGGCTAGCTCTTTCTGTCTCGAATCTATCTGCAGACGTTCGCGTTTTTGGAGCAGGGCTGCTGGAGGCCCCATGCACAGACCCCAAAAACTACGTTTGAAGTTTGAGGTGCCAAGACAAATAAGCAGCCCCAGTCTCTGTGCATCCGTGCGAGCAGTGCCATGGGCAGATGAGGCTGACCAACAGCTTTCCAAGCTAAATGTTTCTGCCTGCGAGCTATCTGAAGACGTTCGCATTGTCGGACCAGGCCTTCCGGAGGCGCCGGGCATGGCCCACCTCAGATACTTTTGAAGTTAGGTGACAAGACAAGCAAGCAGCCCCAGTCTCTGTGCCTCTGTGCGAGCAGTGCCATGGGCAGATGAGGCTGAGCAACAGCTTTCCAGGCTAGCTCTTTCTGGCTGCGAGCTATCTGCAGACATTCGCATTTTAAGAGCAGGACTGGCGGAGGAGCCCGGCACCAAACACCAAAGCTACGTTTGAAGATTGAGGGGGCAAGACAAGCAAGCAGCCCCAGTCTCTGTGCCTCTGTGCGAGCAGTGGCATGGGCAGATGAGACTGAGCAACAGCTTTCCAGGCTAGCTCTTTCTGCCTGCGAGCTATCTGCAGACGTTTGCATTTTCAGAGCACGGCTGCCACAGGTCCCACGCAGAGACCCCAATATTACGTTTGAAGTTTGAGTTGGCAAGACAGGCAAGCAGCCCCAGTCTCTGTGCCTCTGTGCGAGCAGTGCCATGGGCAGATGAGGCTGAGCAACAGCTTTCCAGGCTAGGTCTTTCTGGCTGCGAGCTATCTGCAGAAGTTCGCATTTTAAGAGCAGGACTGGTGGAGGAGCCCGGCAGGGACTCCCAAAGCTACGTTTGAAGTTTGAGGTGGCAAGACAAGCAAGCAGCCTCAGTCTCTTTGCCTCTGTGTGAGCAGTGTCATGGGCAGATGAGGCTGAGCAACAGCTTTCCAAGCTATGTATTTCTTCCTGCGAGCTATCTGCAGACGTTCGCATTGTCGGAGCAGGCCTGCTAGAGGCGCCGGGCACGAACCACCTAAGCTACGTTTGAAGTTGGAGGTGGCAAGACAAGCAAGCAGCCCCAGTCTTTCTGGGTCTGTGTGAGCAGTGCCATGGGCAGAATAGGCTGAGCAACAGCTTTCCAGGCTAGGTCTTTCTGGCTGCGAGCTACCTGCAGACGTTCGCATTTTAAGAGCAGGACTGGCGGAGGAGCCCGGCACCAAACACCTAAGCTACGTTTGAAGATTGAGGGGAGCAAGACAAGCAAGCAGCCCCAGTCTCTGTGCCTCTGTGCGAGCAGTGCCATGGGCAGATGAGGCTGAGCAACAGCTTTCCAGGCTAGCTATTTCTGGCTGTGAGCTATCTGCAGATGTTAGCATTGTAGGAGCACCGCTGCCGGAGCCCCCCTGCACGGACTCCCTAAGCTACGTTTTAAGTTTGAGTTGGCAAGACAGGCAAGCATCCCCAGTCTCTGTGACTCTGTGCGAGCAGTGCCATGGGCAGATGAGGCTGAGCAACAGCTTTCCAGGTTAGCTCTTTCTGCCTGCGAGCTATCTGCAGACGTTCGCATTTTCGGAGCATGGCTGCCTGAGGCCCCATGCACAGACCCCAAAACTACTTTTGAAGTTTGAGGTGGCAAGACAAGCAAGCACCCCCAGTCTCTCTGCCTCTGTGCGAGCGGTGTCATGGGCAGATGAGACTAAGCAACAGCTTTGCAGGCTAGCTCTTTCTGCCTGCAAGCTATCTACAGACGTTCGCATTTTGGGAGCAGGGTGCCGGAGGACCCCTGCACGGACCCCCAAAGCTACGTTTGAAGTTTGAGGTGGCAAGACAAGCAAGCAGCCTCAGTCTCTTTGCCTCTGTGCGAGCAGTGCCATGGGCAGATGAGGCTGAGCAACAGCTTTCCAAGCTATGTATTTCTTCCTGCGAGCTATCTGCAGACGTTCGCATTGTCGGAGCAGGCCTGCCAGAGGCGCCGGGCACGAACCACCTAAGCTACGTTTGAAGTTTGAGGTGGTAAGACAAGCAAGCAGCCCCAGTCTCTGTGCCTTTTTGTTAGCAGTGCCATGGGCAGATGTGGGTGAGCAACAGCTTTCCAGGCTAGCTCTTTCTGTCTCCGATCTATCTGCAGACGTTCGCGTTTTTGGAGCAGGGCTGCTGGAGGCCCCATGCACAGACCCCAAAAAACTACGTTTTAAGTTTGAGGTGCCAAGACAAGTAAGCAGCCCCAGTCTCTGTGCCTCCGTGCGAGCAGTGCCATGGGCAGATGAGGCTGAGCAACAGCTTTCCAAGCTATATATTTCTCCCTGCGAGCTATCTGCAGATATTCGCATTGTCGTACCAGGCCTGCCGGAGGCGCCTTGTACGGACCACCTAAGCTATGTTTGAAGTTTGAGGTGGTATGACAAGCAAGCAGCCCCAGTCTCTGTGCCTCCGTGCGAGCAGTGCCATGGGCAGATGAGGCTGAGCAACAGCTTTCCAAGCTGTGTATTTCTTCCTGCGAGCTATCTGCAGACGTTCGCATTGTCGGAGCAGGCCTGCCAGAGGCGCCGGGCACGAACCACCTAAGCTACGTTTGAAGTTTGAGGTGGTAAGACAAGCAAGCAGCCCCAGTCTCTGTGCCTCTGTGCGAGCAGTGCCATGGGCAGATGAGGCTGAGCAACAGCTTTCCAGGCTAGCTCTTTCTGCCTGCGAGCTATCTGCAGACGTTCGCATTTTAAGAGCAGGACTGGCGGAGGAGCCCGGCACCAAACACCAAAGCTACGTTTGAAGATTGAGGGGGCAAGACAAGCAAGCAACCCCAGTCTCTGTGCCTCTGTGCTAGCAGTGGCATGGGCAGATGAGGCTGAGGAACAGCTTTCCAGGCTTGCTCTTTCTACCTGCGAGCTATCTGCAGCCGTTCGCATTTTCGGAGCAGGGCTGTTGGAGGCCCCATGCACAGACCCCAAAACTGCGTTTGAAGTTTGAGGTGGCAAGACAAGCAAGCAGCCCCAGTCTCTGTGCCTTTTTGCGAGCAGTGCCATGGGCAGATGAGGCTGAGCAACAGCTTTCCAAGCTAAATATTTCTTCCTGCGAGCTATCTGCAGATATTCGCATTGTCGGAGCAGCTCTGCCAGAGGCCCCCGTCATGGACCACCAATTTTACGTTTGAAGTTTGAGGTGGCAAGACAAGCAAGCAGCCCCAGTCTCTGTGCTTCTGTGCGAGCAGTGCCATGGGCAGATGAGGCTGAGCAACAGCTTTTCAGGCTAGCTATTTCTGGCTGTGAGCTATCTGCAGATGTTAGCATTGTAGGAGCACCGCAGCCGGAACCCCAACGCACGGACTCCCTAAGCTACATTTTAAGTTTGGGTTGCCAAGACAGGCAAGCAGCCCCAGTCTCTGTGACTCTGTGCGAGCAGTGCCATGGGCAGATGAGGCTGAGCAACAGCTTTCCAGGCTAGCTCTTTCTGCCTGCGAGCTATCTGCAGACGTTCGCATTTTCGGAGCAGGGCTGCCTGAGGCCTCATGCACAGACCCCAAAACTACTTTTGAAGTTTGAGGTGGCAAGACAAGCAAGCAGCCCCAGTCTCTCTGCCTCTGTGCGAGCGGTGTCATGGGCAGATGAGACTAAGCAACAGCTTTCCAGGCTAGCCCTTTCTGGCTGCGAGCTATCTACAGACGTTCGCATTTTGGGAGCAGGGTTACCAGAGGACCCCTGCACGGACCCCCAAAGCTACGTTTGAAGTTTGAGGTGGCAAGACAAGCAAGCAGCCTCAGTCTCTTTGCCTCTGTGCGAGCAGTGCCATGGGCAGATGAGGCTGAGCAACAGCTTTCCAAGCTATGTATTTCTTCCTGCGAGCTATCTGCAGACGTTCGCATTGTCGGAGCAGGTCTGCCAGAGGCGCCGGACACGAAACACCTAAGCTACGTTTGAAGTTTGAGGTGGTAAGACAAGCAAGGAGCCCCAGTCTCTGTGCCTCTGTGCGAGCAGTGCCATGGGCAGATGAGGCTGAGGAACAGCTTTCCAAGCTAAATATTTCTTCCTGCGAGCTATCTGCAGATATTCGCATTGTCGGAGCAGGGCTGTCGGAGGCCCCCAGCACGGACACCCAAATCTACGTTTGAAGTTTGAGGTGGCAAGACAAGCAAGCAGTCCCAGTCTCTGTGCCTCTGTGCAAGCAGTGGCATGGGCAGATGAGGCTGAGCAACAGCTTTCCAGGCTAGCTCTTTCTGCCTGCGAGCTATCTGCAGACGTTCGCATTTTCGGAGCAGGGCTGTTGGAGGCCCCATGCACAGACTGCAAAACTGCGTTTGAAGTTTGAGGTGGCAAGACAAGCAAGCAGCCCCGGTCTCTGTGCCTCTGTGCGAGCAGTGGCATGGGCAGATGAGGCTGAGCAACACCCTTCAAGGCTAGCTCTTTCTGGCTGCGATCTATCTGCAGACGTTCGCGTTATTGGAGCAGGGCTGCTGGAGGCCCCATGCACAGACCCCAAAAACTACGTTTGAAGTTTGAGGTGCGAAGACAAGTAAGCAGCCCCAGTCTCTGTGCCTCCGTGCGAGCAGTGCCATGGGCAGATGAGGCTGAGCAACAGCTTTCCAAGCTAAATATTTCTTCCTGCGAGCTATCTGCAGATATTCGCATTGTCGGAGCAGCGCTGCCAGAGGCCCCCGTCATGGACCGCCAATTTTACGTTTGAAGTTTGAGGTGGCAAGACAAGCAAGCAGCCCCAGTCTCTGTGGCTCTGTGCGAGCAGTGCCATGGGCAGATGAGGCTGAGCAACAGCTTTCCAAGCTAAATATTTCTTCCTGCGAGCTATCTGCACATATTCGCATTGTCGGAGCAGGGCTGTTGGAGGCGCCGGGCATGGACCACCTAAGCTACGTTTGAAGTTTGAGGTGGTAAGACAAGCAAGCAGTCCCAGTCTCTGTGCCTCTGTGCGAACAGTGCCATGGGCAGATGAGGCTGAGCAACAGCTTTCCAGGCTAGCTCTTTCTGGCTGCGAGCTATATGCAGATGTTCGCATTTTCAGAGCAGGGCTGCCGCAGGACATCGTCACGAACCACCTCAGATACTTTTGAAGTTACGTGGCAAGACAAGCAAGCAGTCCCAGTCTCTGTGACTCTGTGCGAGCAGTGCCATGGGCAGAATAGGCTGAGCAACAGCTTTCCAGGCTAGGTCTTTCTGGCTGCGAGCTACCTGCAGACGTTCGCATTTTAAGAGCAGGACTGGCGGAGGAGCCCGGCACCAAACACCTAAGCTACGTTTGAAGATTGAGGGGAGCAAGACAAGCAAGCAGCCCCAGTCTCTGTGCCTCTGTGCGAGCAGTGCCATGGGCAGATGAGGCTGAGCAACAGCTTTCCAGGCTAGCTATTTCTGGCTGTGAGCTATCTGCAGATGTTAGCATTGTAGGAGCACCGCTGCCGGAGCCCCCCTGCACGGACTCCCTAAGCTACGTTTTAAGTTTGAGTTGGCAAGACAGGCAAGCATCCCCAGTCTCTGTGACTCTGTGCGAGCAGTGCCATGGGCAGATGAGGCTGAGCAACAGCTTTCCAGGTTAGCTCTTTCTGCCTGCGAGCTATCTGCAGACGTTCGCATTTTCGGAGCATGGCTGCCTGAGGCCCCATGCACAGACCCCAAAACTACTTTTGAAGTTTGAGGTGGCAAGACAAGCAAGCACCCCCAGTCTCTCTGCCTCTGTGCGAGCGGTGTCATGGGCAGATGAGACTAAGCAACAGCTTTGCAGGCTAGCTCTTTCTGCCTGCAAGCTATCTACAGACGTTCGCATTTTGGGAGCAGGGTGCCGGAGGACCCCTGCACGGACCCCCAAAGCTACGTTTGAAGTTTGAGGTGGCAAGACAAGCAAGCAGCCTCAGTCTCTTTGCCTCTGTGCGAGCAGTGCCATGGGCAGATGAGGCTGAGCAACAGCTTTCCAAGCTATGTATTTCTTCCTGCGAGCTATCTGCAGACGTTCGCATTGTCGGAGCAGGCCTGCCAGAGGCGCCGGGCACGAACCACCTAAGCTACGTTTGAAGTTTGAGGTGGTAAGACAAGCAAGCAGCCCCAGTCTCTGTGCCTTTTTGTTAGCAGTGCCATGGGCAGATGTGGGTGAGCAACAGCTTTCCAGGCTAGCTCTTTCTGTCTCCGATCTATCTGCAGACGTTCGCGTTTTTGGAGCAGGGCTGCTGGAGGCCCCATGCACAGACCCCAAAAAACTACGTTTTAAGTTTGAGGTGCCAAGACAAGTAAGCAGCCCCAGTCTCTGTGCCTCCGTGCGAGCAGTGCCATGGGCAGATGAGGCTGAGCAACAGCTTTCCAAGCTGTGTATTTCTTCCTGCGAGCTATCTGCAGACGTTCGCATTGTCGGAGCAGGCCTGCCAGAGGCGCCGGGCACGAACCACCTAAGCTACGTTTGAAGTTTGAGGTGGTAAGACAAGCAAGCAGCCCCAGTCTCTGTGCCTCTGTGCGAGCAGTGCCATGGGCAGATGAGGCTGAGCAACAGCTTTCCAGGCTAGCTCTTTCTGCCTGCGAGCTATCTGCAGACGTTCGCATTTTAAGAGCAGGACTGGCGGAGGAGCCCGGCACCAAACACCAAAGCTACGTTTGAAGATTGAGGGGGCAAGACAAGCAAGCAACCCCAGTCTCTGTGCCTCTGTGCTAGCAGTGGCATGGGCAGATGAGGCTGAGGAACAGCTTTCCAGGCTTGCTCTTTCTACCTGCGAGCTATCTGCAGCCGTTCGCATTTTCGGAGCAGGGCTGTTGGAGGCCCCATGCACAGACCCCAAAACTGCGTTTGAAGTTTGAGGTGGCAAGACAAGCAAGCAGCCCCAGTCTCTGTGCCTTTTTGCGAGCAGTGCCATGGGCAGATGAGGCTGAGCAACAGCTTTCCAAGCTAAATATTTCTTCCTGCGAGCTATCTGCAGATATTCGCATTGTCGGAGCAGCTCTGCCAGAGGCCCCCGTCATGGACCACCAATTTTACGTTTGAAGTTTGAGGTGGCAAGACAAGCAAGCAGCCCCAGTCTCTGTGCCTCTGTGCGAGCAGTGCCATGGGCAGATGAGGCTGAGCAACAGCTTTTCAGGCTAGCTATTTCTGGCTGTGAGCTATCTGCAGATGTTAGCATTGTAGGAGCACCGCAGCCGGAACCCCAATGCACGGACTCCCTAAGCTACATTTTAAGTTTGGGTTGCCAAGACAGGCAAGCAGCCCCAGTCTCTGTGACTCTGTGCGAGCAGTGCCATGGGCAGATGAGGCTGAGCAACAGCTTTCCAGGCTAGCTCTTTCTGCCTGCGAGCTATCTGCAGACGTTCGCATTTTCGGAGCAGGGCTGCCTGAGGCCTCATGCACAGACCCCAAAACTACTTTTGAAGTTTGAGGTGGCAAGACAAGCAAGCAGCCCCAGTCTCTCTGCCTCTGTGCGAGCGGTGTCATGGGCAGATGAGACTAAGCAACAGCTTTCCAGGCTAGCCCTTTCTGGCTGCGAGCTATCTACAGACGTTCGCATTTTGGGAGCAGGGTTACCAGAGGACCCCTGCACGGACCCCCAAAGCTACGTTTGAAGTTTGAGGTGGCAAGACAAGCAAGCAGCCTCAGTCTCTTTGCCTCTGTGCGAGCAGTGCCATGGGCAGATGAGGCTGAGCAACAGCTTTCCAAGCTATGTATTTCTTCCTGCGAGCTATCTGCAGACGTTCGCATTGTCGGAGCAGGTCTGCCAGAGGCGCCGGACACGAACCACCTAAGCTACGTTTGAAGTTTGAGGTGGTAAGACAAGCAAGGAGCCCCAGTCTCTGTGCCTCTGTGCAAGCAGTGCCATGGGCAGATGAGGCTGAGCAACAGCTTTCCAAGCTAAATATTTCTTCCTGCGAGCTATCTGCAGATATTCGCATTGTCGGAGCAGGGCTGTTGGAGGCCCCATGCACAGACTGCAAAACTGCGTTTGAAGTTTGAGGTGGCAAGACAAGCAAGCAGCCCCGGTCTCTGTGCCTCTGTGCGAGCAGTGGCATGGGCAGATGAGGCTGAGCAACACCCTTCAAGGCTAGCTCTTTCTGCCTGCGATCTATCTGCAGACGTTCGCGTTATTGGAGCAGGGCTGCTGGAGGCCCCATGCACAGACCCCAAAAACTACGTTTGAAGTTTGAGGTGCGAAGACAAGTAAGCAGCCCCAGTCTCTGTGCCTCCGTGCGAGCAGTGCCATGGGCAGATGAGGCTGAGCAACAGCTTTCCAAGCTAAATATTTCTTCCTGCGAGCTATCTGCAGATATTCGCATTGTCGGAGCAGCGCTGCCAGAGGCCCCCGTCATGGACCACCAATTTTACGTTTGAAGTTTGAGGTGGCAAGACAAGCAAGCAGCCCCAGTCTCTGTGGCTCTGTGCGAGCAGTGCCATGGGCAGATGAGGCTGAGCAACAGCTTTCCAAGCTAAATATTTCTTCCTGCGAGCTATCTGCACATATTCGCATTGTCGGAGCAGGGCTGTTGGAGGCGCCGGGCATGGACCACCTAAGCTAGGTTTGAAGTTTGAGGTGGTAAGACAAGCAAGCAGTCCCAGTCTCTGTGCCTCTGTGCGAACAGTGCCATGGGCAGATGAGGCTGAGCAACAGCTTTCCAGGCTAGCTCTTTCTGGCTGCGAGCTATATGCAGATGTTCGCATTTTCAGAGCAGGGCTGCCGCAGGACATCGTCACGAACCACCTCAGATACTTTTGAAGTTATGTGGCAAGACAAGCAAGCAGTCCCAGTCTCTGTGACTCTGTGCGAGCAGTGCCATGGGCAGATGAGGCTGAGCAACAGCTTCCAGGCTAGCTCGTTCTGGCTGCGAGCTATCTGCAGACGTTCGCATTTTGGGAGCATGACTGGCGGAGGAGCCCGGCACCAAACACCAAAGATACGTTTGAAGATTGAGGGGGCAAGACAAGCAAGCAGCCCCAGTCTCTGTGCCTCTGTGCGAGCACTGGCATGGGCAGATGAGGCTGAGCAACAGCTTTCCAGGCTAGCTCTTTCTGCCTGCGAGCTATCTGCAGACGTTCCCATTTTCGAAGCAGGGCTGTTAGAGGCCCCACGCACAGACGGCAAAACTACGGTTGAAGTTTGAGGTGGCAAGACAAGCAAGCAGCCCCAGTCTCGGTGCCTTTTTGCGAGCAGTGCCATGGGCAGATGAGACTGAGCAACAGCTTTCCAATCTAAATATTTCTGCCTGCGAGCTATCTGCAGACGTTCGCATTGTCGTACCAGGCCTGCCGGAGGCGTCGGGTACGGACCACCTAAGCTATGTTTGAAGTTTGAGGTGGTAAGACAAGCAAGCAGCACCAGTCTCTGTGCCTCCATGCGAGCAGTGCCATGGGCAGATGAGGCTGAGCAACAGCTTTCCAATCTAAATGTTTCTGCCTGCGAGCTATATGCAGACGTTCGCATTGTCGGACCAGGCCTGCCGGAGGCGCCGGGTACGGACCACCTAAGATATGTTTGAAGTTTGAGGTGGTAAGACAAGCAAGCAGCCCCATTCTCTGTGCCTCTGTGCGAGCAGTGCCATGGGCAGATGAGGCTGAGCAACAGCTTTCCAGGCTAGCTCTTTCTGGCTGCGAGCTATCCGCAGACGTTCGCATTTTCGGAGCAGGGCTGCCTGAGACCCCATGCACAGACCCCAAAACTACTTTTGAAGTTTGAGGTGCCAAGACAAGCAAGCAGCCCCAGTCTCTCTGCCTCTGTGCAAGCAGTGGCATGGGCAGATGAGGCTGAGCAACAGCTTTCCAGGCTAGCTCTTTCTGCCTGCGAGCTATCTGCAGACGTTCGCATTTTCGGAGCAGGGCTGTTGGAGGCCCCATGCACAGACCGCAAAACTACGGTTGAAGTTAGAGGTGGCAAGACAAGCAAGCAGCCCCAGTCTCTGTGCCTTTGGCACCAAACACCAAAGCTACGTTTGAAGATTGAGGGGGCAAGACAAGCAAGCAGCCCCAGTCTCTGTGCCTCTGTGCGAGCAGTGCCATGGGCAGATGAGGCTGAGCAACAGCTTTCCAGGCTAGCTCTTTCTGCCTGCGAGCTATCTGCAGACGTTCGCATTTTCGGAGCAGGGCTGTTGGAGGCCCCATGCACAGACCGCCAAACTACGGTTGAAGTTTGAGGGGTCAAGACAAGCAAGCAGCCCCAGTCTCTGTGCCTTTTTGCGAGCAGTGCCATGGGCAGATGAGACTGAGCAACAGCTTTCCAATCTAAATGTTTCTGCCTGCGAGCTATCTGCAGACGTTCGCATTGTTGTACCAGGCCTGCCGGAGGCGCCGGGTACTTACCACCTAAGCTATGTTTGAAGTTTGAGGTGGTAAGACAAGCGAGCAGCCCCAGTCTCTGTGCCTCTGTGCGAGCAGTGCCATGGGCACATGAGGCTGAGCAACAGCTTTCCCGGCTAACTCTTTCTGCCTGAGAGCTATGTGCAGACATTCCCATTTTCAGAGCGGGTTTGCTGGAGGCGCCAGGCACGAAATACCTAAGATACTTTTGAAGTTTGAGGTGGCAAGAGAAGCAAGCAGCCCCAGTCTCTGTGCCTCTATGCGAGCAGTGCCATGGGCAGATGAGGCTGAGCAACAGCTTTCCAGGCTAGCTCTTTCTGCCTGCGAGCTATCTGCAGACGTTCGCATTTTCAGAGCAGGGCTGCCGGAGGCCCCCTACATAGACCCCCAAAGCTACGTTTGAAGTTGGAGGTGGCAAGACAAGAAAGCAACCCCAGTCTATGTGCCTCTGTGCGAGCAGTGCCATGGGCAGATGAGGCCAAGCAATAGCTTTCCAGGCTAGCTCTTTCTGCCTGCGAGCTATCTGTAGATATTCGCATTTTCTAAGCAGGCCTGCCGGAGGCCCCCTTCACGTACCACCAAATCTACTTTTGATGTTGAAGGTGGCAAGACAAGCAAGCAGCCCCAGTCTCTGTGCCTCTGTACGAGCAGTGCCATGGGCAGATGAGGCTGAGCAACAGCTTTCCAGGCTAGCTCTTACTGGCTGCGAGCTATCTGCAGACGTTCGCATTTTCGAAGCAGGGCTGATGGAAGAGCCCGGCACGGACTACCTAAGCTACGTTTGAAGATTGAGTTGGCAAGACAAGCAAGCAGCCCCAGTCTCTGTGCCTCTGTGCAAGCAGTGCCCTGGGCAGATGAGGCTGTGCAACAGCTTGCCCGGCTAGCTCTTTCTGGCTGCGAGCTATCTGCAGACGTTCCCTTTTTCAGAGCAGGGCTGCCGGAGGCATCCTGCATGGACACCCAAACCTGCGTTTGAAGTTTGAAGGGGCAAGACAAGCAAGCAGCCCCAGTCTCTGTGCCTCTGTGCGAGCGGTGTTTTGGTGTCCTTGGTTTGGCCAGGGCAGGGGTAATTTTCACCATACTCCAGGAAAGGGGCACAGCCGGGGGGTGGGAGCTGACCCCTCCTGGCCGAACAGAGGCTGGTATTCCATACCATGTGACGTCACGCTGGTTTCCGGTGGGGGGGGCGGCACGTCGGGAGCTCACTCGCAGCTTGGGGGAACGTGGCGCCGGTGCTGTCTGCGTCATGCGGTTCGTTGTTGTGGTTTTTTTTCTCCTTATTTGTATCGTTGTTGTTTCTGTTTCCCTCTTTTTGCTGTTCTGTTAAACTGCCCTTATCCCAACCCACCAGTTTCTGCCTCTTTCTTTTCATTCTCCTCCGCACGCCGGCGAGGGGTGGGGCGGTCACGTGGCGCTTTTGTTGCCGGCTTCAGCCGAAACCAAGACATTTGAAATTGGCACCCAGACGTGGGGCACGAATAACGGCAGGGCTGAGCAGCGGCTGTTAAAACTGCTTTCTTACATTTTGTTAAATTTTCTTATACGCATTTTTCTGTGTTAAACAGTCGCCGGTAAAATTGTTTCTGTCTTTGATCACATGGTTGTGGTTTTTGAATCCGTATTTGCTGTACTTGTTTCCTGTTGTGATGTTCATTACCTCTGGGAAAAGGATCAGGATTATGATTTTACTGTATTGTACGATGTTGACTTATGACATGATAACATCACTGTGCATGAAATTAGGCTTGTATTTGCATGCGGCACTGCGGTCATTTCCGTACCTCGGATCCTATGTCTTAGAATTTGTTAATAATCGAACCCAGCCTGTAGGGAAAACTGGAGGGGATACCTTCCCCCACTCTTTCGCCCCCCCTCTCTCCCTCAGGCTGGTCCTAACTGCTTTTGAGAATTTTGAGTACCCGTGGGATGCTCAGGGCAGCACTCTCCTTTTGTTATGTCTCCTGAATGTGTTGCAGGTTTTGTTTAGGGTTAAGCAAGCCGTTAAGAACAGACACCTGCAGAGACCTGCCCCAGGGCTGGATAGCTGTGAGTGGCTGGGTGTGTGGGACAGCATGGGCAGGTGTCTAGAGCAGTGGGCACCACCGGTGTTTTTTAAACTCACCCCTGAACAAATACAGAATCCAGACAATCTGGTAAAATATCTGCAAAAAGTGTGCTGCCACCCTGGCAACTCGAGAGAGACACAGATCACCGCAATGTGCTGGGGTCTGGCCCACGCCTACCGAGCCCTGTTCAACCTGATTCAGTGGCCTAAAAGGGAAAGGGGGGGAAATGAAGCAGCAGGCACTGCGACTGGCGCTGCCCCCCCAGCCGGCCCTGCAGCCCCTCCAGCCCAGCAGGCAGTCACAGCCCCCCGGACCGGCACCACAGCTGCTGCAGCCACTGGCGTTATCCCGGCTCCCCCGGTGGGCACAGCAGCTGCTGCAGCTCCAGCCACAGGCACAGTGACTGAGCCCAATGACCAACCTATGCCAGTAGCAGTCGCCCCCGTAAAACTAAAGAAAGACGCAAAGAGAGCAGATCGCTCCGGGAGGGATGACAATGAGCCAGGGTCATCACGGGAGATAGAGACAGAGATCATCACCCGGTCCCTGTCCCTGGGCGAGCTGCGAGACATGCGGAAAGATTTCAGCCACCACCCAGGCAAGCACATTGTCACCTGGCTGCTGCGGTGCTGGGATAACGGGGCCAGCAGCTTTGAGTTAGAGGGCAAGGAAGCCAAGCAGCTGGGATCCCTTGCCAGGGACGGGGGCATTGACAAGGCCATTGGGAAGAAGGAACAAGTCCTCAGCCTCTGGAGGAGACTTCTGCCAGGCGTGAGGGAGAGGTACCCCTTCAGTGACGATTTTGTGTGCTACCCTGGCAAGTGGACCAATATGGAGAGGGGTATTCAGTACATGAGGGAATTAGCTGTGCGGGAGCTGGTTTATAATGAACCAGATGATGACCAGTTACCCACAGACCCAGATGAAGTCCAGTGCACACCATCTATGTGGAGAAAGTTTGTGCGGAGCGCACCCTCCTCATATGCCAACTCACTGGCAGTAGTAAACTGGAAAGGTAAAGAGGCACCAACAGTGGATGAGGTGGCTGTCAGACTCCAGCAATATGAGGAAAGTCTCTCTTCCTCCCTTGTCTCAGCTGTCAATAAATTCTTCCAGAAGGTCCAGCGACTCGAACAGAGTATGTCCTACTCCCCACCTGTACGGTCCTGTGCAGCCTGCTGTAGGTGACCCGGCTTCAGCAGGAGGGTTGGACTAGATGACCCAAAGAGGTCCATTCCAACCCGGACCATTCTGTGATTCTGTGACTCTGTGATTCTATGATTCTGTGTTCTGTTGTGTTCTGACACGTTCTCATGTGTAGTGTTCTGTTGTGTTCTGATGTGTTCTCTTGTGTTCTCATTTGTAGTGTTATGCTGTGTTCTGTTGTGTTCTGTTGTGTTCTGTTGTTTTCTTCTGATGTGTTCTGCTGTGTTCTGTTGTGTTCTGATGTGTAGTGATCTTTTGTGTTCTGTTGTGTTCTGATGTGTTCTCATGTGTACTGTTCTGTTGTGTTCTGGTGTGTTCGGTTGTGTTCTGTTGTTTTCTGTTGTGTTCTGTTGTGTTCTGTTGTGTTCTCCTGTGTAGTGTTCTGCTGTGTTCTGTTGTGTTTTGTTGTGTTCTGTTGTGTTCAAGTGTAGTATTCTCTTGCGTTCTGTACTATTGTGTTGTGTGCTGCTGTGTTCTGCTTTGTTCTGACGTGTTCTGATGTTTTCTCATGTGTAGTGTTTAGTTGTGTTCTGTTGTGTTCTCATGTGTAGTGTTCTGTTGTTTTCTGTTGTGTTCTCTTGTTTTCTGTTGTGTTCTGATGTGTTCTGATGTGTTCTGTTGTGTTCTCATGTGTTGTGTTCTGCTGTGTTCTGCTGTGTTCTGATGTGTTCTCATGTGTTCTCATGCCTAGTGTTCTGTTGTTTTTTGTTGTGTTCTGTGGTGTTCTGATGTATTCTTTTGTGTTCTTTTGTGTTCTGCTGTGTTCTGTTGTGTTCTAATGTGTTGTGTTCTGCTGTGTTCTGATGTGTTCTGTTGTGTTCTGTTGTGTTCTCATGTGTAGTGTTCTGTTGTGTTCAGTGGTGTTCTGTTGTGCTCTTTTGTGTTCTCTTCTGTTCACATGTAGTGTTCTGTTTTGTTCTGTTGTGTTTTGTTGCGTTCTGTTGTGTTCTCTTGTGTTCTGTTGTGTTCTCATATTTAGTGTTCTGGGTTTTTTTATTGTGTTCTATTGTTTTCTCATGTATTCTGTTGTGTTCTGCTGTGTTCTGATGTGTTCTGGTGTGTTCTGGTGTGTAGTGATCTTTTGTGTTCTGTTGTTTTGTGATGTGTTCTCATGTGTACTGTTCTGTTTTGTCCTGTTTTTTTCGGTTTTGTTCTGTTGTGTTCTCATGTGTAGTATTCTGTTCTGTTGTGTACTTTTGTGTTCTGTTGTGGTCTTTTGTGTTCTGTAGTGTTCTCTTGTGTTCTCATGTGTAGTGTTCTGCTGTGTTCTCTTGTGTTCTGTTGTGTTCTGATGTGTTCTGGTGTTTTCTCATGTGTAGTGTTCTGTTGAGTTCTGTTTTGTTCTGACGTGTTCTCATGTGTTGTGTTCTGTTGTGTTGACTTGACTTCAGCAAGGCTTTCGACACTGTCTCCCATAATATCCTCCTAGGGATGCTCAGGAAGTGTGGGCTGCATGAGTGGTCGGTGAAGTGGATTGAGAACTGGCTGAATGGCAGAACTCAGAGGGTTGTCATCAGTGGCGCTGAGTCTAGTTGGAGGCTGGTAACTAGTGGTGTCCCTCAGGGGTCAGTGCTGGGCCCAGTCTTGTTTAGCTTCTTCATCAACGACCTGGATGAAGAGTTAGAATGTACCCTCAGCAACTTTGCTGATGACACCAAACTGGGAGGTGTGGTGGACACAGCGGAAGGCTGTGCTGCCATTCAGCGTGACCTGGATAGGCTGGAAATTTGGGCAGAGAGGAACCTGATGAGGTTTAACAAAGGCAAATGCAGGGTCCTGCACCTGGGGAGGAACAACCCCATGCATCATTACAGGCTTGGGGTGGACCTGCTGGAGAGCAGCTCTGCGGAGAGGGACCTGGGTGTTTCTGCCTGTTTCTTTTCATTCTCCTCCGCTTGCCGGCGGGGGGAGGGGCTGCCGTGTGGCGCTTTTGTTGCCGGCGAGCAGCCGCACCAAACTATAACATTTAATTGGCGCCCAACGTGGGGCGGGGATAACGGCAGGGCTGAGCAGCAGGTGTTAAAACAGCTTTCTTAGATTTTGTTAAATTTTGTTATAGGCATTTTTCTGTGTTAGTTAAATAGTCGCCGGTAAATCATGTTTATGTCTGTGATCAGATGGCTGTGGTTTTTGAATCCTTACTTGCACTATGTTTTCCCTGTGGTGCTGTTCATCATCGCAGGGAAAAAGATCAGGATGATGATTTTTTTGTACTGTAAGATGTCGACTTATGACATGATAACGTCAATGTGCATGAAATTAGGCTTGTATTTGCATGCGACACTGCGATCATTTTCATACCTCGGATACTATGTCTTAGAATTTGTGAATAATCAAACCCAGTCTGTGGGGAAAACCGAAGGGGATACCTTCCCCCACTCTTTTACCCCCCCTCTCTCCCTCAGGCTGGTCCTAACTGCTTTTGAGAATTTCCAGTACCCGTGGGATGCTCAGGGCAGCACTCTCCTTTTGTTATGCCTCCTGAATGGGTTGCAGGTTTTGTTTAGGGCTAAACAAGTCATTAAGAACATCGTGCAGAGACCTGCCCCGGGGCTGGATAGCTGTGAGTGGCTGGGTGTGTGGGACAGCATGGGCAGGTGTCTAGAGCAGTGGGCACCACCGGTGTTTTTTAAACTCACCCCTGAACAAATACAGAATCCAGACAATCTGGTAAAATATCTGCAAAAAGTGTGCTGCCACCCTGGCAACTCGAGAGAGACACAGCTCACTGCAATGTGCTGGGGTCTGGCCCACGCCTACCAAGCCCTGTTCAACCTGATTCAGTGCCCTGAAGGGGAAAGTGTGGGGGAACGAAGCAGCAGGCACTGCGGCTGGTGCTGCCCCCCCAGCCGGCCCTGCAGCCCCTCCAGCCCCAGCTCCAGCCGCAGGCATCGCGGCTGAGCCCAGTGACCAACCTGTGCAGGTAGCAGTCGCCCCTGTAAAACTAAAGAAAGATGCAAAGAGAGCAGATCGCTCCAGGAGGGATGACGATGAGCCAGGGTCATCACAGGAGATAGAGACAGAGATCATCACCCGGTCCCTGTCCCTGGGCGAGCTGCGAGACATGCGGAAAGATTTCAGCCGCCACCCAGGCGAGCACATTGTCACCTGGCTGCTGCGGTGCTGGGATAACGGGGCCAGCAGCTTTGAGTTAGAGCGCAAGGAAGCCAAGCAGCTGGGATCCCTGGCCAGTTACAGGGGCATTGACAAGGCCATTGGGAAAAAGGAACAAATCCTCAGCCTTTGGAGGAGACTTCTGTCAGGCATGAGGGAGAGGTACCCCTTCAGTGACGATTTTGTATGCTATCCTGGCAAGTGGACCAATATGGAAAGGGGTATTCAGTACTTGAGGGAATTAGCTGTGCGGGAGCTGGTTTACTGTGACACAGACGATGAGCAGGTACCCACAGACCCAGATGAACTCCAGTGCTCACAATCCATGTGGAGGAAGTTTGTGCGGAGCGCACCCTCCTCGCATGCCAACTCACTGGCAGTTGTAAGCTGGAAAGGTAAAGACACACCAACAGTGGACGAGGTGGCTGTCAGACTCCGCCAATATGAGGAAAGTCTCTCTTCCTCCCTTGTCTCAGCCGTGGAGAAACTGGTCAAGCGCCTAGACAGGAATATGTCCTACTCCCCACCTGTACGGGCCAGTGTCTCAGCTGTTAGGGGCAGGCGTTTCTCTGCTCAGGAGAGGGAATACAGAGGCTATACACCCCGGGGCACCCTGTGGTTCTACTTGCGTGACCACGGAGAGGACATGAGGAAGTGGGATGGAAAACCCACCTCAAGTCTAGAGGCCCGAGTACGTGAGTTGCGAGGTAAAACAATCACCAAAGGGGATTCTGTTAGGAAAAGTGCCGCTCCAGTTTCCAAAAGCCAGCTCTCCAGACCAGGTAGAAAGTTTGACCTTGATTCTGATCCTCTGGAGGGGACCTCCAAGTCATTTTTACAGCAGGTGAGCAGCAAATTCTCTGACGAGGATTAGAGGGGCCCTGCCTCCAGCCAGGTGGAGGAAAGGGACAACCGTGTCTATTGGACGGTGTGGATTCGGTGGCCTGGCACGTCAGATCCACAAGAGTATAAAGCTCTAGTGGACACTGGTGCACAGTGTACTTTAATGCCATCAGAGTTCAAAGGGTCAGAGTCCATTTGCATTTCGGGAGTGACAGGGGGGTCCCAAGAGCTGAGTCTACTGGAGGCTGAAGTGAGCCTCACTGGGCAGGACTGGCAGAAGCACCCCATTGTAACTGGCCCCGAGGCTCCGTGCATCCTTGGGATAGACTATCTTAGGAGAGGCTATTTCAAGGACCCAAAGGGGTATCGGTGGGCTTTTGGCATAGCTGCTGTGGAGACGGAAGAAATTAAACAGCTGTCCATTTTGCCTGGTCTCTCGGAGGATCCTTCCGTTGTGGGGTTGCTGAGGGTTGAAGAACAACAGGTACCCATCGCAACCACAACGGTGCACCGGCGACAGTATCGTACCAACCGAGACTGCCTTCTCCCCATTCATCAGCTGATCCGCCAGCTGGAGAGTCAAGGAGTGATCACCAAAACTCGCTCACCCTTTAATAGTCCCATATGGCCAGTGAGAAAATCTACTGGAGAGTGGAGACTGACAATAGACTACCGTGGCCTGAATGAAGTCACACCACCGCTGAGTGCTGCCGTGCCAGACATGCTAGAACTTCAATATCAGCTGGAGTCAAAGGCAGCCAAGTGGTACGCTACAATTGACATCGCTAATGCATTCTTCTCCATCCCTTTGGCAGCAGAGTGCAGGCCACAGTTTGCTTTCACCTGGAGGGGCATCCAGTACACCTGGAATCGACTGCCCCAGGGGTGGAAACACAGTCCCACCATTTGCCATGGACTAATCCAGACTGCACTGGAAAAGGGTGAAGCTCCAGAACATCTGCAGTACATCGACGACATCATTATATGGGGCGACACAGCGGAGGAAGTTTTTGAGAAAGGGGAGAAAATAGTTCAGATCCTTCTGAAAGCCGGTTTCGCCATTAAGCGAAGTAAAGTCAAGGGACCTGCGCAAGAGATCCAGTTTTTGGGAATAAAATGTCAGGATGGGCGCCGTCAAATCCCAATGGATGTCATCAACAAAATAGCAGCTATGTCTCCACCAACCAGCAAAAAGGAAGCACAGGCCTTCCTGGGTGTTGTGGGTTTTTGGAGGATGCATATCCCAAATTACAGCCAGATTGTAAGTCCTCTGTACCACGTGACCCGGAAGAAGAATGATTTTGAATGGGGCCCTGAGCAACGACAGGCATTTGAACAGATTAAACGGGAGATAGTTCATGCCGTAGCCCTTGGTCCAGTCCGGTCAGGGCAAGATGTTAAAAACGTGCTCTACACCGCAGCCGGGGAGAATGGCCCAACCTGGCGTCTCTGGCAGAAAGCACCAGGGGAGACTCGAGGTCGACCCCTGGGGTTCTGGAGCCGGGGATACAAAGGATCCGAGGCCCACTATACTCCCACTGAAAAAGAGATTCTGGCAGCATATGAAGGCGTTCGAGCTGCTTCAGAAGTGGTCGGCACTGAAGCACAGCTCCTCCTAGCTCCACGATTGCCGGTCCTGGGCTGGATGTTCAAAGAGAGGGTCCCCTCTACGCATCATGCCACCGATGCTACGTGGAGTAAGTGGGTCGCTCTGATCACCCAGCGCGCCCGAATGGGAAACCCCAGTCGCCCAGGAATTCTGGAGGTCATCATGGACTGGCCAGAAGGCAAAGATTTTGGAGCATCACCAGAGGAGGAGGTGACACGTGCTGAAGAGGCGCCACTGTATAACCAGCTGCCAGAAGATAAGAAACAGTATGCCCTGTTCACGGATGGGTCCTGTCGCATTGTGGGGAAGCAGCGGAGGTGGAAGGCTGCTGTATGGAGCCCTACACGACAAGTCGCAGAAACTGCCGAGGGAGAAGGTGAGTCCAGCCAGTTTGCAGAGGTGAAAGCCATCCAGCTGGCTTTAGACATTGCCAGTCGAGAGAAGTGGCCAGTGCTCTGTCTTTACACCGACTCTTGGATGGTGGCCAATGCCTTGTGGGGGTGGCTGCAGCAATGGAAGAAGAACAACTGGCAGCGCAGAGGCAAACCTATCTGGGCTGCCCCATTGTGGCAAGATATTGCTGCCCAGCTGGAGCAGTTGGTTGTAAAAGTCCGTCACGTGGACGCCCACGTCCCTAAGAGTCGGGCCACTGAAGAACATCAAAACAACCACCAGGTAGATCAGGCTGCTAAGATTGAAGTGGCTCAGGTGGATCTGAACTGGCAACATAAGGGTGAACTCTTTATAGCTCGGTGGGCCCATGACACCTCGTGCCACCAAGGAAGAGACGCGACATACCGATGGGCTCGTGACCGAGGGGTGGACTTGACCACGGACACTATCGCACAGGTTATCCATGAATGTGAGACATGCGCTGCAATCAAGCAAGCCAAGCGGGTAAAGCCTCAGTGGTATGGAGGACGATGGCTAAAATATAAATACGGGGAGGCTTGGCAGATTGACTACATCACACTGCCACAAACCCGCCAAGGCAAGCGCTATGTGCTCACAATGGTGGAGGCCACCACCGGATGGCTGGAAACCTACCCTGTGCCCCATGCCACCGCCCGGAATACCATCCTGGGCCTGGAAAAACAAGTCCTGTGGCGACATGGCACTCCCGAAAGAATCGAGTCAGACAACGGGACTCACTTTCGCAACAGCCTCATAGACACCTGGGCCAAAGAACACGGTATTGAGTGGGTGTATCACATCCCCTACCATGCACCAGCCTCTGGAAAGATTGAACGTTACAATGGGCTGCTAAAAACCACTTTGAGGGCAATGGGGGGTGGGACTTTCAAAAATTGGGATACCCATTTAGCAAAGGCCACCTGGTTGGTTAACACCAGAGGGTCCACCAACCGGGCTGGTCCTGCCCAGTCAAAACCTCAGCGCCCAGTAGAAGGGGATAAAGTCCCTGTAGTGCACATGCGGAACATGTTAGGGAAGACGGTTTGGGTTAGTCCTGCCTTGGGCAAAGGCAAGCCCGTCCGCGGGACTGCCTTTGCTCAAGGACCTGGGTGTACCTGGTGGGTAATGCGGAAGGATGGGGAAGTCCGATGTGTACCTCATGGGGATTTAATTTTGGGCGAGAATAGTCCATAAATAAATTGTATAAAGTTAATTGTTAAATAACCCTGTCACTGTCTGTTATCACTGTTATAATTGTTATATTTTGTACCAGTAGTAGCATAGTAAGAATTCTCCAGATTAAAGAAGGATGGACTTTTTCGATGAAAACCTAGCAGAGCACAGCAATGATGGAACTGGACCTGATTTTCAACAACTGGCATCCAGCAACTTCATCAAGATCAACATCTCCTGCAGACTGTGGGCACGGGCCGCACCAGATACATCAGCCGTGAGCTCCGGATGCAGCAAGTGACCGCCCATCACCACACATCACCTCCCCTGCCACGGAAGACCATTACGACAGATGGAGCCCGAAGTCATGGATTAAATGAACTCAATGGACACTTTAGAGTGATGATCCATAGACTAAGGGAATGATATCTGGAGACAGGAGAAGTGGTGGTGATCAACTGGACAATGGGGGACCTGGGCATGACGTAGATGGTATGGAATAAAGGGTGGATAATGTCCTGGGTTTGGCCAGAACAGGGTTAATTTTCACCGGGCTCCAGGAAGGGGCACAGCCGGGGGGTGAGGGCTGACCCCACCTGGCCGAACAGAGCCCGGTATTCCATACCCTGTGACGTCACGCTGGGTTCCGGTGGGGGGGGCGGGGCGGCGGGAAGGCACTCGCGGCTTGGTGGGACGCAGCGCCGGTCCTGTTTCGGGAGAGCGGCTGTCTGGGTTGTACGGTTCGTTGTTGTGTTTTCTCCTTATTTGTATCGTTGTTGTTCCTGTTTTCCCTCTGTTTGCTGTTCTGTTAAACTGCCCTTATCCCGACCCACCGGTTTCTGCCTCTTTCTTTTCATTCTCCTCCGCATGCCGGCGGGGGGAGGGGCGGCTGCGTGGCGCTTCTGTTGCCGGCGGCAGCCGAAACCGAAACAGTTTTTCAGCAATTTAAGTCACAGATATGATCTGTAATGGGACAGATGACACTAACTGCATCTGACCATCCTAATATACTCCAGGTGTTTATCTTTGGAAATATTGTTAGCTTGCAGTAGACTTTGTGCAAAGGTAGCAAGAGGAAGAGAAGTCTGTCTTTGAATTTTAAAGCTTTCTTTGCATGTGTCATTTTGTGTCCTTCTGTCTACGTGACTCGCAGCACTACACGGCACGTTCTGCGGAGCCCCTGATCTGCTAGTGACATTAACGGCTAGCTGGGTGGTGGTGGAAGGGTGCCAGTTCTCGCAGTGCGATTTCAGTAAGGATTTTCAAACTAGTTAGACTTCCCTAAAATCCAGAAACTCATTTACCAGTTCAGGAAGAGGTGGTGGTGTTGCCTTGTCCTGCCAGTGCTGAGTGCTGTATGTCCTGGGTTCGGCCAGAACAGGGTTAATTTTCACCGGGCTCCAGGAAGGGGCACAGCCGGGGGGTGGGGGCTGACCCCACCTGGCCGAACAGAGCCCGGTGTTCCCTACCCTGTGACGTCACGCTGGGTTCCGGTGGGGGGGGCGGGGCGGCAGGAAGGCACTCACGGCTTGGTGGGGCGCAGCGCCGGTCCTGTTTTGGGAGAGCGGCTGTCTGGGTTGTACGGTTCGTTGTTGTGTTTTCTCCTTATTTGTATCGTTGTTGTTCCTGTTTTCCCTCTGTTTGCTGTTCTGTTAAACTGCCCTTATCCCGACCCACCGGTTTCTGCCTCTTTCTTTTCATTCTCCTCCGCATGCCGGCGGGGGGAGGGGCGGCTGCGTGGCGCTTTTGTTGCCGGCGGCAGCCGAAACCGAAACAGTTTTTCAGCAATTTAAGTCACAGATACGATCTGTAATGGGACAGATGACACTAACTGCATCTGACCATCCTAATATACTCCAGGTGTTTATCTTTGGAAATATTGTTAGCTTGCAGTAGACTTTGTGCAAAGGTAGCAAGAGGAAGAGAAGTCTGTCTTTGAATTTTAAAGCTTTCTTTGCATGTGTCATTTTGTGTCCTTCTGTCTACGTGACTCGCAGCACTACACGGCACGTTCTGCGGAGCCCCTGATCTGCTAGTGACATTAACGGCTAGCTGGGTGGTGGTGGAAGGGTGCCAGTTCTCGCAGTGCGATTTCAGTAAGGAATTTCAAACTAGTTAGACTTCCCTAAAATCCAGAAACTTATTTACCAGTTCAGGAAGAGGTGGTGGTGTTGCCTTGTCCTGCCAGTGCTGAGTGCTGTATGTCCTGGGTTCGGCCAGGACAGGGTTAATTTTCACCGGACTCCAGGAAGGGGCACAGCCGGGGGGTGGGGGCTGACCCCACCTGGCCGAACAGAGCCCAGTATTCCATACCCTGTGACGTCACGCTGGGTTCCGGTGGGGGGGGCGGGGCGGCGAGAACCCTCTCGCGGCTCGGGAGCGTGCGGTGCCGGTGTGGTCAGAGAGAGCGGGTCTGTTTTTTGTCGTGTTTTCTCCTTATCTGTATCGTTGTTGTTCCTGTTCCATCTGTTTGTTGTTCTGTTAAACTGCCCTTATCCCGACCCACCGGTTTTCTGCCTGTTTTCTTTCCATTCTCCTCCGCACCGTGGTGGGGGGAGGGGCGGCCGTGTAGCGCTTTTGTAGCTGGCAGCAGCCGAAACCAAAACACTGTAGCTGTCACAAGAAGATGTGCAGATATTGCAAACCTGCCTAACAATAAGAAAAGCAACTGTTTTGCTACCGTTTTCCTTTAGAACAGCGTCTTTCCCAGGCAGACGTTTGACCTGTTCATGGAATAACAACTGCCATTAGAAGTGGGCCGCATGGGAAGAGCATGCTGTTCTCCTGGAAGTCAGAAGACTGTCTTCCATTCCTGCGTGTTGCTGATTTGCTTTATGACCTGCGAGTCCTCTCCCGCTATGTTTGCTTTACTTGTTTTCTCGATGGCGATCTGTTCAGCAGAGGAAATGCCTTTTACTTCTGTGCAAGATCTGGGCTCAAGTTGCTTGGGGGGGAAATTGCAGCTGGTTGAGAAGTCAGTCACTAATTTTTGCTAACCAAATTGTAGCTGAGATAAATTTGCCTGAAAATTGCTTTCCTTTATTGGAAAGGACTCTATAGCTTTACACGCAATGAATTTAAAACCATGTAGAAACTTCAAAGTGCTTATGCCAGCTGAGCTTTTTGTATTTTAAATGTGTTTGAAGCTGCTTCAGAGCAGAAGCTTTTGCTGCTCTAGGGAAAAAAGCTTTAATTCTAGATACTGCATCAATTTACCAGCAACTGTCAGACTTTCCTTGACCTGTCTCTGTAACGTAGTTTGTAATGGAGAGATCCTTCAGTTAATTGATGCAATAACCTTGTACCTCCAGCTTGAGGCTATTGCTAAGGACGGTTTGCTTGCTTGGAGGCGCTGTTTGCCGTAGCCCCTGGCTGGAGTTGATACAGCATTTGAATTCGGGCTGGTAAGGTTTTGTTTCTACTGGTAGTGGAATTGAGACTGAAATAAAGCAGATGAAATTACGACCTTACTGAAGTCATTAGCAAAGCTGCCATTGACTGAAGTAAGGCTAGGATCTCAGCCAAGGGTTTTGGTTGTTTAATTTATGGTAACATATTAATTGAGTTATATTAAAACAAGGTTTTGAAAAAGTTAATCTTTAGCTTCGTGATACAATCTCCATTCCATAAATATTGTACATAGTGTTACTAAAAGTTTACCTTTTTTGGGCAGGTTGATAGAGGTAGATTTTAATTTATTTTTATAATCTGTGTGTTTGCACTCCTAGGAAAGAACTAAAGTATGCAGATGTCATTATTTCTGTAAATGAAAAGGACTTAATCCTAAATCTTCTAATTCTTTTATAGTATATGGCAGCAGAGCTATCTAACACTCTGTCCTGCAGGAAATACTTGGCATACTTGGAAGCTCCAGGGAGAGGAGAACTAGGATGATAACATTCATTAGCGTTGCTTTTGAATGAGAACTTGCATAAAGACTTTCTCGAGGAAAAAAAAAAAAAACACTATTAGATTTAAAGGCTTTTTAGCAAAAGGAATGTATTGCAAGCTTTCGACCTTCCTGTGCTGTATGAAGCTTTACTGGTGCGTATGCCAGAAAATCCTGTTGATTACTGGACTCTTCCAATGTGTGCTGCCCTTCTAGAAAGTCGACATCTGGACTGTATTTATTCTACTATTTTCTCGTCACTGGATGTGTCAGAGTAGATTTTCCTCCTTTAAATTTTGATAAACTTTGTTTCTATGATTTGGCAGAAAAGATTTTGTGCAATTTTAAAGGCACAACTAATAATGCGTTCCCAAGCTCTGATGACAGTTAGAACAAACGGTATTGTTTTAAAACGTAAAAGTATATTTTGCTGTACTACTCTTCTTGCTTCTCTTATCTGCTAGAATAGTTTTAGCATTAAGCATATTTTAATACACATCTAGAAACAAGCAAGACTGCTTTTATTATATTATTATATTGCTTGAAGTCATGAATTATGTTAATGTAAACACTGTAGTAAAAGGGAGACTGTATTGGCACCAGAGGTCTTTTATTCCTGCTTGTCAGTCTGCACATTTGTCTTGTATGTGGAGACTCTGGCCTGGGTAGAAATGGGATTGTTCATTAAGAGTCAAAGTGTGTTCTTCCACTTGTAGCGGTCCCAAAGTACACCCAGTTTGTGTTGCACATCGATGGTAACTTGGCAAAAAGGAAACCGAGTTATCCATTAGCTAATTCTCAGAGTAATCTTCTTTGTAACCAGCTCTTCAAGTAATACCTTCCAAGTTTTCCCATGCAATGAGTAAAGCTAGCATAGTCAACAAGTTTCAAGGAACTACTCTCTCAATCACTGGAAAGTTTTGACTAATTGAGCACAGTGATTTTTAATCTCTGGTATTCTGTATTATTTTTCAGTGATGTTTGTCTTATGAGGAACAATGGAACAAAATGGTTTTGGACAGGTTGATGTAGTTGCTTCTGAGAATTCGGGAGCGTGCGGCGCCCATGCGGTCCGAGAGAGCGGGTCTGTTTTATTGATGTATGCCATCAATAAAATCAGGTGCCTTGATTAACCCTCTAGTATTGCAGGCCACAACTTGGTAACTGAGGCTGTGATAAATATCCCATAGCTTGTCTGCAGAATCAACTTTTTTTTTTAGTGTTTTCAGTTAAACGTTTTCTCCTGCAAAACCTAGGGACTGATACTGTTCTGTCAGGTCAAACAGATAAGCTGTTTCACCTGAAGTTTGTACCTAGCTCTTGTAGGCTACTTTTCCGTGATGGGTTTGCTAAACTGCTGTGAGTGCACTTCCTCAGTCTCCATTGCTGCTTGCTCATGGGTGGAGGAGTGCACATATGGCCACCTCATAGCGAGAGGTCACCTCTGCTAGCGCAGCTGTCCCGTGGGCTTTCCGTCATTTGAGAGGGTTGGAAGGTAAGAAGAAATGAGATTGTTTTAGAGTCCATTCTCTTTGAACATCTGGGGTGATATCCTTTCTGGGGTGATATCCTTTCTGTATATGCAAAGTTAAAATTTCAAGTGCTATATTGTCTCATTTTTGCGGAGGTTAAGGGTAATGTGAGGATAGGGATGCTTCTAAGCTGCCTATCTGATCAAGAAGTGCAGGTCTGAAGGTACTAAATACCCAAGTGAATGCAGACTAGCTGCAAAACTGACGTATGCAGCATGGTGGAGGAAGGTGAAGACTGTAAGAATGTGCTTAAACTCCCCCTGCTAAATTAACATTGCTGTTCTGAGTATCTTAGCTGAGAAATATGCAAGCATGCAAAATGTACACTTGTCATTCTTAAAGTAGTTGGTTTCCAACCTTTAATTTCTGAAGGACTGTTGAATGACGGAACTACTTTGACTTTTTCCACACAAATCCCTCTAATGAAATGCGTTTCTGCTTCACACCCGTCAGAGTTGCTAGTGGCAGTCACTGTCTCGCTTGAAATGGGATCTTTCTCCAGTAATTTACTGCCAGTTAATCATGGCTAAGCGAGACCTGGTAATCCCATTGATGTGCCTGGACTTATCTGAGGACAAGACCTAATTTTTATTTTTTTAAAAAGAGCTGTAGTAACATCATTTGTAATTATAGTGATATGAACTTGGTCACGCTTCCTGCCTACAATATCATGTATGTAAACACTACAATAAATTCTGTCTAAACACGTTCTGCTTTAACTCTACCTCTGTCTTAAGAAGTAAATGTGCATTTGCTGTCTTTATTTATCTCTGTACTGTACCACTCTGCACTAATAAATTCATTTCTTAATGAATTCATGTAGCCGTATGGCCAGAAATATATTTTTTAACTACTTAAGAGTCTGTGATAAGCAGTGCAAAGAACCTGTTTCTTTAAAATATGTTTTACTGTACTTTGAAACTGGCTTCTAAAGATACTGAATGTTTCCATCAACTTGGTAATACTCATAACCAGCTCCTGGTATATACAATATATTAAAATGATGCTAAATATAAAAGTGTGTGTGTATAATGATTTTAAGAAAACTAATATATATGTCTCTGCACTCTGAATAAATCTGTCTCTGGACTTGTGATCAAGGCAGAGGACAGGGCTGTTTCTTGTTACTTAAGGTAACACAGGAATTCAGGCACATAGCAAAAAGCTTTTAATCACACTAATGTGATGCATTGTATCAACATCTTAATGCTAAGATGATCTTTAGGATGAAGAAAGTATTTTAAACAAACACCATGTAGTTCCCTGCAACATCGGTGCTTTTTGTTCTAGACAGTGAAGGTCTGTTGTGTAGTCAAAGCCGTAAATGGAATGAAATGAGGTTGCTTTAAACAAAGGTTTCATAAGTTGTTGAAAATCAGTTTTGAGGAAAATGTCTGAAAAGTTTTGCAGAGGTGAATCTGGTGCTGGGAAGACTGAAAACACAAAGAAGGTTATTCAATACCTTGCTCATATTGCTTCCTCCCATAAAGGAAGAAAGGACCATAATATTCCCGTAAGTTGGGATATTTTATCATTTGTTTATTGTTCTTTTTGAAAACCACCATCTTTGCATTTAAAAAAAACCATAACTTTTTTATTAAAGATAAGATGTAATGTAATCCACATAATTTTCTCAACCGTTATTTTCTCTTTAGTAGGGGCTGAAATGAGCAGTTACATTAAAATTTCCAGTTGATGTTAGCTGTTTAACTTCTCTTCTGAAATTAAAGGCTTTATGCAACCATTGTAACTACGAACGGTATCAAAGCTTTCTGATGCAGTGTATGCCAGTTTTCCAAAAATTTAATTAACTTGGGCAAGTCTTAGTAAATTTAGTTCCCTCAGATGCAGTTTTCAGTACTATATTCGTGAACAAGCTTTCTGTTCTTTCAAAAATTATCTTGTAGATAAGAAAAATCATCAAGCTTCAAAACTGCTGTAGACTTGATATGTCTACAAGCGAGCAGCTAATAAAAAGCTCTAGTTTTAGTACATTACAGACAAAAGCATATGCACTTATGTCAGAGTCTTGGGTTTTTTGGTAACTTGTCACTAACTGATTTATGTAGAACTTTCTTCAGATTTACTGCTAGACTTCAAAATTCACAATGAGTTTTTATCAATATTTTGCTTTACAAGATATGAATGGGTTTGAATATCTGTTGCTATGAGCACTTGGATCTCTTTGCAGTGGAATATTAATTCAACTTGCTAGAAGCAAGTGGCTTGCTATATTCGACACTGGCGTATGTGGTTGGAAGTTTTCAAACTATATCAGACTCAGAAGCATCAGCTTCTGTAATTTCTAGTGTACAACACTTAATATTAAGATATTCTGGAATGTGTCAAGACTCAAACTCCTAGAAAACCAGGAGAGGACTTTTGACCAGTCTGTGAAGGAAAAAAAGCAATAATTTGAAGTTGGAGAGAGGGAATGATTGCTCTGCAGATAGATTTGGAGGCCTTAGGAGGATGCTGTGACTGGAGTGTCGGCAGCATTAGCATTGTCATGTGCTAGGGGAATACATGGCTCTGCAGAATGCTATTTAGAAAGTCATCCTTCAGAACTTGTTTTCTGTGTGGGTTTTGATTTATAAATATTCTTGGATTTATGGCTGTGCAGCCTTGAACAAAACTAGTGTTTCTAAAATTTCTACAGGAGTATAATTGCCTACAACTTTTTGGAGGGGAAGGGAATTATGCAGAGAATGGAACTGCACAGAGTTTGTATACCAAGTACTTCTAAACACACTATTGACAGCTTGGAATGCACCAGGTTGAAGAGACTTCTGTGAGCCTCTTGTCGAGCCTCCTTTCAAAATATGCTTCCCTTTAAAGCTGAGTTTTGAAAACATTGTGTGATGAAGATTATACAACCTTTCTGCAAAACTTTTCCTGTGCTTAACCACTTAAACAGTCAAAAATAGGGGTTTAAAAAGTACTCCTTGTTTGTTTGGCTGTGTTTCCATAAGCACTTTGTGCCAGTACCTGTGCTAAAAGTAGTCTTCTTTTTGAGTTTTGCCATCGTAACAATTCCTGTGGCCACTCACTGGGCTTGGAGACTGCAGGCTCAAACTACTGTTCTGAAAGTCATAGAATCATCGAATGGTTTGGGTTGGAAAGGACCTTAAAGATCATCTGGTTCCAACCCCCCTGCCATCAGCAGGGACATCTTCCACCAGACCAGGTTGCTCACAGCTCCATCCAACCTGGCCTTGAACCCTGCCAGGGAGGGGGCAGCCACAGCTTCTCTGGGCAACCTGGACCAGTGTTTCATCACCCTCGTGGGGAAGAAATGAAGTCCATCTGGCTTTAGATGAAACAAGTTTCCTCTGTTTGTTGCGTGGCTGCATAACTGATATGAAGTGAAGGCACAGAAAAAAGCTGGGGTGGAAGATGTTGGTGAAGGGAAGGATGAGTTGCTCAGTCTAATGCAGTGCTGGCTAATTCTGTTTAAGTTGCTGGTTGAACTGGAATCTAATTCTGTACTTAGCAGCGTGATCAAATGGGACAGGAGTTTAAGATGGTGGGTGTAATCAGCTGCTTCGTGAGCCATCGAAGACTGTCACGATGAAGACTGGAAAAGTTTTTGTTCTTTGTAAAACATAGTTCAGACACAGTAAAAAGAATAGGGTAGTGTCCTGAATAGAAGTTTGATACTTTGATTGTGCACTTCATTCAATGCACTGCCATAGTAAGCACTGAATTAAGTATATGTTTATGAAAAATGCAAAATGTTCACGTAACCTAAACCGTTTTGAAAATACAAATGAGTCTCGCTTCTGTAACAATTAATTTTTATTTATATACTGCAGATGAAGAATGTCTAATCTACACACCTAACACTCAAAAGTTAGGAAGTGTCAGAATTGGTTATATTTAAGCAGCCCTAACTTGTTCCTGTTCACATATACATTAGAAAACTGTAGAGGGCCGGTGGTGATCCGTGGTATCCATCTGTACAGCCTTTGCACTGACCTGTGCACAAAGATGATGCTAAACAGGCTTGTTAAATAGACAGCAAGTCATGGATTTACTTTTATCCATCCTGTAACGAATAATTATCAGTGCTATGCATATTACTTAGACTTCTGAAAGTTGCATGGATTTTTTTTCATGAACAATTTGTATGCTGATGAATGAATAATTATCTTCCCGACACCATTCTGAAGTGTAGGGTTAACTTTGTCTCTTTTGCCTGACAGGCAAACCTTTACAGGGTGCCGTAGAAGTATTACAAACAAACGCAGCCCCCAGTTTGACACCTCAGGCCATGGCCAGAGTAACAGTAATGGTCTGCCATGCCACAAATGCTCACCATGTACGTTCTCCAGCGGCACTGGCTGTGAAATGTTTGGCTTACGCAAGGAGCATCACATAGGAACTTTACTCATCCCTTCAACAGCCTTCTTGTGTCTGGCATTCAGCTGTTTGTCTGTGACACTTTTCTTTCCCAGCCGCCCTGTTTCATCACAGCTGGTGGCTGTGTGCCTGCAGAGGAGTCCTGCGTAGCCCTTGGCACGTCATCCCCAGGCAGGGGTCCTGTGGGGAACAGAGCCAGTAACACAGTGTAACCACGGAGGGTGGAATTACAGCGCCGAACAGCCTGAATACTAACGTTTCCTAGTTTTTGAGTGTTTGAATCTGTAGCCACACTGTCTCTTTTCTGTTTAATCACAAAGAATGTTAAAGGTATTGTCTTGGGCACAGTGCTAGGAAGCGTGGGTGGGTGGTGGTGGTAAAAAGGTAGAAGAGAAGCTTTAGTGCTTGTGGGACTTGGCATAGCTAGGTGAGACTAGGGTAGTCCCTTAAATTAGGAGTTGAGTCTGGGCTTTCTAGAGCCAGGTGATGGAGAGCAGGGAGAAGCGCATGGCAGTGAGTTATGAACAGGCTCATCTATAGATTGAAGGTGGAATGAAAGTGAGCCTGAATCCTTGTCTGCAGTGTGCTTGGTTGAGCATCAGAACTAACACGTGTACAGTTCTAGTTGATGCGTAGCAAGGGAGAAAAGATGGAAGATATCTGTTGTAAATAACTGGAAGCTTTAGCTTCACATCCAACACATCTGCGCTCTAATGAATTTGGGGGGAGTGGGGTGGTAGTGTTAAGAACTTTACCAGTAAATCTGAATATTTTATCTGCACCAGGCATATTGTGGTTTGTTCGGTTGTTAACCAGGTCATACATGGACCAGCTTTCTAAAGGCAACCATTGTGCTTTAGCCTGGGCATCTCAGACCAAAGGTGACCCACACTGGTGTCTGTTGGTCTGGTCAGCTATCCCATGCTCCTAGGCCAACATAGGAGCCTCTCTTGCCTTTGCTCTCAATTATTCCTCTGTAGACTCAGGTGGTGTGGAGAAAAGGTTATTTAGAATGAAAGGGTGAGGAAGAGAACAAGGACAGGTAACTGGTGAGTGGAGGGGGGGTTCATGTGTCCAGAGAGGGTTTTTGACAGATTAAGCAAGGAGGGTAGGGAGTAAACAGAGTCTTCTAAACTACTTGGCTTTGTGGCTCATCAATCCTGTGTGCACTAAGTGGCATGGGAAAGAGAGAAAAGAATGAAATCGTGTTAATGCATGTGTTAGAGCTGCTTTAATATGGTTAAGTAATGAGTCCTAATTCTGACTCTTGGGCTCTGCTTTAGTTTAGAAACTTTGTGTTTTTGAATGGGGAGGGAAGTCAGTGCAAAATGTAGAAATAACTAAAAAAAAGTTTGCATACACAGCTTTCCAAAAGAAGGAAAAGTGCTGGTTGTCACTCACTGCCTGGGGGCTGCCATGAACTTGCAGGTTCTCCAGGCTGCGTGAGGTTAAGGGGGTACTCTAAGCTGGACTGTGGACATAGCTGGACCCTATTCATGGTCAGATACCTGAAATGGGCAGGTGTGTTCCATCGTGGTAGTGTGTGAAGTAAAGTTCTATAAATAACTGCATCCATCTACCACCGCTGTATCCAGTTCTAGGCATTCTGGTACTGTGTACCTCTGGTTCAGGTGAATGGAATTAGACTTTTGTTCACTTCCCTGCTCCTCAAAGCCTTCACATCCCAAACCCACTCTTATTGTCACAAAAATTCAGGTTTCTAGGTGGTGCCGTTTTAAGCTTCAGAAATAGAAGCATAGAATCACTTAAGCTGGAAAAGACCTTTAAGGTCATCGAGTTCAACCGTAACATAATTACTGGTACTTGCAGGTTAATGATGGCTTTCAGTGACTGCATTTGCCTTTGTAGCTGAAATACTAAATTGTTTAATCTGTTTTATGAATTTCAGAAGAAATATAATTGGCTTTGAAGTACAGGATCATGGGTAGGCTCATTCAGACTGAAGCTCCCCTTGGTGAGGATTTCCCAGATGAGCTTTAACTGCCCTAATTGAAACACAGAAGTTAAGTGTGTGTCTGATTATGTTCCGTTCTGTTTCTAAGTGAGGACAGAAATGGACACCCTGAGGAAGCAGTCTATCCTGTCTGAAGATAAGCAAAAGAAATGCCTCTTAAGTTCCCAGGTGTACCTATCCTTCTCCAGTGATTTTGGAAGGAGCGGTAGCTTCATACTGAAACATCTAACCTTATTTTTAGATCCTGAGTTGTTTTCTGAGCAGGTATGATGCAGCTTTGCAAAATTCACATCACTTAGCTGAGTAAACTAAACCTTTGCTAGCTGCTTTACAGAACTCTGTCAAAACCTGTTATTCTTCACTAAAACAGTGCTAGTTGCTAGTTATTTAAATTAGTAGACATAAACGGAAGAAGTGTGCGTCTGTCTTGGTGTGAAAATTTCTTGTGGTCTGAGTTTCACCACCGCGTTTTCTCCCTAGGCTCTCTGGTGTGAAGCTCAAGATTGTTAAATTTGCTGACTGAGACAAGGGAATAGGGGAACTGAAAATTTCTGCGTTTCTGCAGAAACTGCAAATTTGGATTTTGGGGATTTTTTTGTTTTGCTTTATTACACTCATGTTCCATTTACCCTTTTTTCTGGCAAAAGTTAAAGGTATTCCAGTTTTTTAAGACTTTGCTTCTCATGTGGACGGTAATTCTTGAAAGAAAGCTTCTGTCTCGATTGTAGGATTGCCTTTCTTAAGTACTCGAAGTACAGGGCAAAAACAAAGCCACAGGCTCTGTAAGTATTGCTTTCCTCTTGGTTCTTTCATAACCTTTTTGATTTTTGAAAAATAGTGATGATCTTATCCATACAAAAACACCTTGCAGTGACTAAGGCTGTCGAGACAGTTACTTGGTGTTGTGGGTTTATTTTTGTTGTTGTTTGTCAAAACTGTGGAAAGCAGGGCTGCCGGAGGCCCGGCCAGTCTGACTAATTGAAGTCTTGCTTGTCTTGCAAGCCCCCCTTTCTGTTTGTTGGAGGACCAAAATTCCAAATTTCTGAAGGTGAGACCAGTATGCGTGGTGGAGATTCTGCTCTTAAGTGATGGTAGTACCAAGTGATAGCTCTCAAAGCATTTCAGGCTGCTGTTGCGTTATCTATAGAGTTTGCGCCTGAAGACTTGTGGGGTTTGACCAAGGGGAAGCTGAGACACTGAGAGCTTTAAAAGGGAGATATTTGCCATGCATTCTTTCCAATTCCATGGGTCTTCCAAACCTAAGAGCTGGAAACAGTGTTTATCATAGCTACTGTTGTTCATTGCAAACAGAGTTCCAAAAGTGTAAAACAAATGCTGTGCTAAAACCAGACCTCCTGTGTGTTCAATTCCAAGTCTCGCTTTCTTGGAAAACAAGTGTTCATGCCTCTGTACGGTTCCAGTTGATCCGTAGTATTGACAGGTCAGTCACTTGAAATGAAATCTGTATTATATCTGGTGTATGAGACCTCTGTATGGATTTTGTATATTCAGTTATTTGTGTTGCTTAGAGACTATTGTTGTGGAGTCTCCTTCTCTGGAGATATTCAAGACCTGCCTAGACGTGGTCCTGTGCAGCCTGGTCTGGGTGACCCTGCTTCGGCAGGGTTGTTGGACTGGGTGACCCACAGAGGTCCCTTCTAACCCCTACAATTCTGTGATTCTGTGATTCAAATTCTATTGTAGAAGTTATTCTTTCTCCCCTTTCTCATGGCTAGGAAAAGAAGCTGATGGAGGATCCAATTGCTGAATGTACTTCTCAGCTGGCTGAAGAAGAAGAAAAGGCCAAAAACTTGGCCAAACTCAAGAACAAACAGGAAATGATGATCACTGATTTGGAAGGTTTGTTCTTGCTACATTTGCCTGTTAACAGGTTGTACATCATGCGAGAAAGGAGTGGATCACTTATTACAGTGTATGCAGTATCTGGTCCAGTCTGCTAAGTGTAACCTTATATGTAGATACCTTAATAGCTGTTGCTTTTATCTAAATCTTGAAAGAATAATTTATTGCTTGCAAGCCTTGTTGCATTTGGCTGCTCAGTCTTTCTCGTGTTTAATTTGTTAGCTTTCCATTTTTGAGAATTCATTTTATTTAATGATACACTCCAGAAATTCATGTTGTTGCATGCATACCTTAGTAACAAGGTAAAACATCTGTCTCTTGGGAAGGCACTACACTTTTCTATAATAACACATTAGAACAACATATTTCCGGAAAAATGTTAGTAGGCATTCATTAGTCTTCTAATATTTTTTGAATAAGCAAATCTGAATTGTTCTGCCTTTCTTGATGCTTTGTTTATCTAAAATGGTTCAGTTTCTTTGGCCGTTTATTTCTGATTGTTTTGCCTGTGTTGTCACGACTGAATTAGCCCTATATGTAACCTTTCATGATGTTATGGTGGGTTTTTTAATTACTTATGTTTGTAAATAGGTATTGTGCAACATTAATAAACTGCCAAGACAAAGTTGCAAAATATAAGGCAATGTTGCTATCTGCCCTAATTTGGAAATTTTTTTTTCACTTACTGTTATGGGCTGTCTTGCTACATATTTTAATACTGATGCCCTATGGAAAAATACCAAAGTTTAGTCTTATCTGTGTAGGAAGGTATTGAAGTAATATGAATAATAGATGATTGATGTACCTTTTATTTAAAAAGCCTATTCAGGGACTTTAAGATGGGCATAAGTAAGCTGTACTCATTGGAAAATAATGCTTGAGTAGTTGTGTACTTAAATTGGGACTAGTGTTTCTGAAGATACTTGACAGATGTGGTTGGTTATGATGCTGTTCCCAGAGTGATGACCTTAGAAATGGAAATTAAAGCTTAAATATAAGGCATTCAACTACTTGGCTAGTAAAGCACAGTAAAATGATACTCTTTGAGACAATTCAAGAAGCCATGAAGGTCACTCTGCTAGGGTCTTGACACTGGTAAGTACTGAAATTTGGGGGGGGGGGGCAACAAAAACCCACAAAACCAAAAAAAACCCCACTAATTCAGTTTACTGTGAGTTTTCCCCATTGAGAAATTGTGTCTTATGACACTCTTCTGTCACCTGCCAGAAATATGATGTAAAAACAGAGAAAAGTGCTATTTTTTTTTGTTTGAATGAGGAGCTTTTTAGAGAAAAACAATGTTACTTTAGATTGTCTGGAAAATCCCAAATACCCCTCGGTAGCTCTAAGATATGATTCTTGAATATGGCTCCGTTTCCATGTAGAAGATGTCCTGATCTTGTAGCAGGCTTAGGAGGGGTGTGAGAAACCCCTGCACTGAGAACCCACAAAGTATTGAACAAGTCTAATAACTTACATTTATTCTAATAGATGTTGAATTGTGCTAATGCTATGCTAAGCAAAACCTTCCTGTGACTTCAATATATTACATACCTGGTCATTAGCTAACTGTAGACAATGCAGCCAATAACTATCTTAATGAGACCACAGGCAGATCATCTAAATGTATTTTATTGCTAGGGCACTGATAACTGGATGGTTTTCACAAAGAAATACCTTAGGGCAGGAGTATCTTGGCTACACAAGGAAATTACTGGAGGCTATCAGGGTTGCAAAGTCTTGCTAAATATCAATGGGATGTGAGTTAGTGGTACAGATACTTGCAAAAATTGTTTATCCAAGTTTTCTTTAAGTTACACTATTTTCCAGTAGACCTTTTGGAGTCTAGCCTAGCCCTTCCACAACTACGCAAGCCATAATTTTTTCCAGTCTGTAGTTCTTCATTTTTGAATCCTGATGTCTGCGATCACCTGGCCGAGCAGCTCAAACTGCTCTTCTGTTAGATTCTATTCCTTATTTTTCTGTCAACATGTGATTATGTTTGTTACCTTACTTCAAAGTTTTTTCTCCAGTCATTGACTTTTTCTTGACTTTCTATCTCAATCATGCACTTCTACTTTGCTATTTCATCTTTCCCAGTCACCCTTCCAGCTGCAGTCTGGAGAAAGAATTGACACAGTGTATATTAAACTTCACCCTTCTTGCTGTCCCATTGCCCTGCCCCTGAACCTTTTGAGGATAACAACAGGAAAAAGTTGCTTATAAATATAATCCTTTACTTCCATAGAGTGCTTAAAAAAGGAGGGGAAGACAAAAAAAAGGAGAAGACAGAAAAAAATAAGACAAAAAAAGGAGGAGAAGACATCTCGCAACAAGGCGGAAAAGCAGAAAAGAGATTTAAGTGAAGAGCTGGAGGCTTTAAAAACTGAACAAGAAGATACCTTGGATACCACTGCAGCACAGCAAGAGCTGAGGTAGCATCACGTGTCTGTATAAGCAGGCACCATTAAAATTCACCTTGAATTTACAAAAGACTAAAATGTTGATTTTTGATAACTATTGATGCTTCCTCTAGGACAAAGCGAGAGCAGGAGGTGGCTGAACTGAAGAAAGCAATTGAAGAGGAATCCAAAAACCATGAAGCACAGATCCAGGAAATCAGGCAGAGGCATGCTACTGCCCTGGAAGAGCTCTCTGAACAACTGGAAGAGGCCAAAAGGGTGAGCAGAAAATTAATTACAGAAATACATTTTTCAGCTTCAGGACTTTTATAAGTAACATAAGTGGCGTGGTCACTTCCAGTGATATCTGCAGATCTAAATTGTCCTCTGTACATACTTAACTACTGCAGTTGAATCAAATATATCCTGCTGGTTTGAACATATAGCAACTTTTCAGATAGATGCCAAGACTATCTAAAAGTGTTTGTTAGACCTGGAAACAGTGCACCTAGAGATAAATTGATGTAGTACTTTTGTGGGAATTCTCGAGCAGCCTATGTGCTTATTTGGTGAAAAGCAGTTCTCTGCCTAAGCGAACTGTGGAATGGTTCCAAATAAGGTAATTGTAATGTCAACACTCACAAATAACAAACTGTGAGTACGGGTAGCGTAAAAGTTCTTCCAGCCACTCTTCACTTTATGCTTGTACCGTGACCTCCAGTGCTAGATATCTGTGGAGTATCTTGCTGATTTGCAGAGTTATAGTGTGTCTCTGGTAACCCCTGCCAGAGCAGAGGAAGCGGCACACCTGGACAACGTGGTTCCTTCCAGTGCAGCTTCACTGTCTTTGTTCAGAAGTAGAATTAATCCAACACTGCCAAAAAAAAAAAAAAGTATCTCTAGCTTGTAAAATTTTATTTCTAGTCATTCACAGATATAGGTGTGGACAGTTCATATACTGTAGTAATATTTTTGTGTAGGAATATTTCAGAAGCCTCCTTAGTTTAAAATACTACGTGAGAAATATAGTAGTTAAACCTGATGGAAATTATAGTTTATTCACCTGAAAATCTTACGTGTTTCCTGTGCTCCTTATTCATTAAATATTCTCAATAAGAGCATAAAAAGACAGAAAAATACCCTACAATCTTAAACAAAGGTCCTGTGATAAGATTGTCAGTTCTGGCAATATAGTAAGAATGGCACTTAAACATCCCTTATGGCAATTACTACCTTTTTAAAAAGGTTTTTGACAAATGTCAGCGCAGTGGTGAAAAGTGCTTTATTACGCACCTCCAGGCTGCTATGCCTACTAAAATCGGGGCAGCTGTAGCTGATATCTTTCCTTTTATTTCTGTGAGATGAGCCATGCTGATCTGTTAATGGGCACATTCCTTCCTGCTCAGTGCTACTCACATGGTCCTTTTACAGCACTGACATCCCAGATCTTACTGAATTCATAGAAATATCTTCTGGTCCTCGCTGTTACCTGTGATATCTGAGAGTGGATTAACTTGCATTACCTTAATTTTTTTGGCTAACATATGCAAAATGTTACACAGCAGGATTTTAAATGCTCCCTACTTACAACTTGCTGAGCAGTTGTTTTATCTTTGAGCTTATAATCCTGATTTGCTGGACTGAATATTTTTAGCAGAAAACTTTATTGATATGTAAAAAAGTGTTGAAGTTCTTCCTTTTTGTTTTTCCTAGTTCAAAGCAAATCTTGAAAAAAACAAGCAAGGCCTAGAGTCCGACAACAAGGAGTTGGCCTGTGAAGTGAAGGTACTGCAGCAGGTCAAGGCAGAGTCTGAACATAAGAGGAAGCAGCTCGATGCTCAGGTGCAAGAGCTAACTGCTAGGGTCACAGAAGGAGAAAGACTGAGGGTGGAGCTGGCGGAGAAAGCTAACAAGCTGCAGGTAAGGCTGTATGGAATTCCTAAACTGCTGAACTATACACAAGAAAGTAAAAGCTTTAACCATATACAGAAGTGGCTAGGAGGAATGACTATCAAAGATGCAGCTAGGTCTACAGGAACGGGGACTGTAGTTGATGTGGGAGGCGATCTCTGTCATGTACTCGTGTACTTGAGGGGCTTGAAAGTGGTGACACACCTCAGATAGCTGGAGAGCCATGACATGAATCCTGAACTTTTTGGACTATGTAAGAATCACAGTGGCTTTGAAGTACATGGCTTCCCATTTTGGAGACCAAATCCTGTAGGAGGCTCTGCTGACAGCTGGCCTACAGGTTTTTGGCTTGGATGTGGAGTTGAGTAGAGTGGGCTGAGCTCATTTGTAGGCTTGAGCAAAAATGTACTGATTGATGATGGCCACACGTTTCCTTTTGTGCTTCAAAAGGAACTTGACAGATAGGGATTGCAAGTAAAGGGCTGTTCCTCTGCGAAATGGAGAAAACAGACAAAATGCAGTCAGAGCTGACTTCTTAGCCACAGCAAAGAGTATTATGAGTAAATCAAGCTAAAGTGCTTGAAAAAGGGAATGGCCCCATTCTTTTTGGGGGAAGCGTTTTGGCAGTCTCTCACTGTATATACAAGTAGCATAGCCTAAAATAGCAAGAATTGGCACCTGGCATTGACCTTTTCTCTTGCAGTGATGCTTTAAACCCAGCTGCCACCCTGACAATCCTTGAATTAATGGTACTGTAAAATACACGGTCCTATAAAATACATGATCCTATAATGAAAAATAGCTTTAAATATGTTTGTAGATGTTGGAATGACATGCTCTGCTAAATATCATGGCTAAGTCTTACTATGTTCTGTCTTCAGTTCAGGACTGACACGTTTCTAACCAAACTTCAGTATTCTTAGCTTGTTGTACCTGGGATGTGTTGTTGTCTTGCCTTCCACGGAATTTGTTGAGGTTTTGTGTTCTGTGTCAGATGTAGGCTTTGCCATGGATCTGCTGCGCGTTATTACCTTTAGACTGCTTGCTTTGCAGAACGAGTTGGATAATGTCTCAAGTCTCCTGGAGGAAGCAGAGAAGAAAGGCATTAAGTTTGCCAAGGATGCGGCTAGTTTGGAATCTCAGCTTCAGGATACACAGGTGTGTGTGCAGTGAAGCTTGAACTTAGCGCTGAAGCTTTGTTCCTCATTGAAATGCTAACTGCATAACAGAAAATACGTTTTCATTCATGGTTTGGAAAGCCCCACGGGTAGAAGCTGTATTTCCTATTGAAGTCTAGTGAAATGCGACGTATGATGATTGCTCAGCTACATGTGGAGCCAGTTTTTCATTATCTAAGATTTACTGCTTGATAGACTGTAGCCTTTCAGTTTCTCTTTTTTATTTCTTAGTCTCTGTGGGAGATAAGTATTAAGTCAAAAAAACCTTTCCAAGTAGGATGTTAATGCAAATAAGGTCCTTGGGGTGTGTGAAAGGCACGAGGGACAATACCCTGTCTTTTACTGACTTAGGCTGAAGTTCTTTACTGACTTCAGCTTAAGTTGTTGAAACTGCGAGTGTTTGGTTTTTGGGTTAAATAGTGCAGCTTGGTACATGTATTCATCACTTAAATATACTCTTTTTTTTTTCCCCTGTATAAAAATGCTAATGGTGACTATGTGAGTAATGTTCATTACAGTTGGAGAGTTCTGTGAGGAACAGGGTGGGGGAAGAGAGGGCTGGTGGTTACACTTTTCATTAGTCTCGGTTATGACAGAAGTTTCCACTGCCAAATTACAGCTGTCTTTAAACTGACCTTTACATTTAAGCAATGCAGTGAATCTTGAAAGCATGCTGTCATTGCAGGATTTGTTGCTATATATTCGTCTCAGGTGGTTTAAAATAGGGAATCTATATGCTTGTCGGAAAAGAAAGATATATTTTGAAGGCCACTGCTGTGCTTGTCCCTTTGAAGATAGAAAAGTATCATCCATTGGCTTCTATGAACAGACAGTGGCATGGATTCTCTGAGAAATACGCTTCACAAAGGCTTAAGTGTGCCCCAAATGACTGAGCAGTACCTTTTTGAAAACCCAAATTACGGATGGCTTCATAAGCATGTCGTTGTACAAAACTGCTGAGAGAAAAATAATCAAACCTGAACCTCCAAGTAGAGTAATGGAGGGTGGTGGGCCAAGGCCACACTTAACACGCTATGAACCAAACTGAACTTTGAATATGCCTGTTTGTGTAACAGGAGCTGCTTCAGGAAGAAACCCGCCAGAAACTCAACCTGAGCAGTAGGATTAGGCAGCTGGAAGAGGAGAAGAACAACCTGCAAGAGCAGCAGGAAGAGGAAGAGGAGGCCAGAAAGAATTTGGAGAAACAGATGCTTGCCTTACAATCACAGGTAAGCTGTTGTACATGGCAAGACTTCTGTAAGGGCTGCACATTCCAGGTGAGATGAACTGGTGTCCTAAACCTCTTGGAAAAATGTCATGTAACTTGCACGTATGCTCGACCACACTTTGGAATAAAATTTTCCATGGACTTTCTCAATTGCCATAGTGACCAGTACAACTAACTGCAGTGGACAGGACTTTCCCCTCCTTGAACTTCTGTTAGCTCATATTTTTTGTGTTACTCTAGCTAGCAATAACACCTAGTTTTGTATTTTTGACTTGTTGCCTTTCTTTCCTTTTCATGATGTACCAAGGAACGTTATTTTCTTTTATTTAATTTCAGTTGGCTGATGCTAAGAAAAAGGTAGATGATGACTTGGGAACCATTGAAGGCTTGGAGGAAAACAAAAAGAAATTACTGAAGGACACGGAGTCCTTAAGCCAACGCCTAGAGGAGAAGGCAATGGCTTATGACAAACTGGAAAAGACAAAGAATCGCCCGCAGCAAGAGCTGGATGACTTGATGGTAGACCTAGATCATCAGCGCCAGATTGTTTCTAACCTGGAGAAAAAGCAGAAGTTTGATCAGGTAGTCTAGCTTCCTGTCATCTTGCTGATTTCTATGATTTTTAAATGGCATCTTGTTTGTGTTGATTGATAAATCTTTTGGGAGCAGCTTGGCCTTTGTTAGGAGTAACTTGTTGCTTCTAATTTCAGTGAGCTAAATGCCATCTTGGAGTCTTGTTAGATCAAGTAATAAGCTCTTTCTATACAAAAAAGAAATTCTATTGGAACAAAAACTTCAGACTATTATTGTAATCCCTCAGGATAGACTAAGAAAGGGTGTGAAGACTGAACGATGGAAATAATAGGAAAATTATTTCATCTTTATTAGTAGCTTGCTTTCCTCACCTCATTCCAGAGTAGCTGTAGCTGTTTTCTTACTAGCCTTTGGATCAAGACTGAGAGACTAGACAGCTTCTGAATGCCAGTTAAATTTAGAGCATTAACCACTTCAGTGACTAAAACACCTCTGAGGCAGGAAGGACCTGATTATAGAACTGATGAGATGGATTAATTATTTCTTATATTCAGATGCTGGCAGAAGAAAAGAACATTTCTGCCAGATATGCAGAGGAAAGAGATCGTGCTGAAGCAGAGGCAAGGGAGAAGGAAACCAAAGCACTGTCTCTGGCTCGGGCTTTGGAAGAAGCCCTGGAAGCTAAGGAAGAGTTTGAAAGACAGAACAAACAGTTGCGGGCAGATATGGAAGACTTAATGAGCTCGAAAGATGATGTGGGCAAAAACGTAAGTAACTTTCCATACCCTATTTTGTTATGAACTGCACAGGGAACAACACAGGAAAATTCCCTGGTTGGAGAAGTGTTTTTGACACAAATATGGAACGTTTTGAGGCTGATTTGTAACCCAAAATTCTGGAGGAATTAATGCTCAGAGCAAGAGGGTGGTCTCTATTAAGATGAGGCCTGTTCAAAAGATGTGAAGACTTGGAGAGCAGCAGTTGCTGGCCAAATGCCTAATGGCACTTGTGCTGGATTTAAGAGCTTGTCTTACTACTACTACTTTTTCTCTGTGAATATTGCACAGCTCATCTCTCCATTCATCTGCACGGATGTTTGTTTGGTTCTCTAATCTGTATCTTAGAGATGCTGCTCTCCCTGTTCTGATTGTCCAGTTTGGAGCATCACAAAGTGTAGTGTACTGAGTTCATATAATGTCTACTTTTGCTGTTAACTGCTGATTTTGAGAGGGTCTGATTAATGTTTGTGGCTTAGGTCCATGAACTGGAGAAATCAAAAAGAACTTTAGAGCAACAGGTTGAAGAGATGAGGACTCAGCTTGAGGAACTGGAAGTTGAACTGCAGGCCACAGAAGATGCTAAACTTCGTTTGGAGGTGAACATGCAAGCTATGAAAGCCCAGTTTGAGAGAGATCTGCAAGCCAGAGATGAACAGAATGAAGAGAAAAAGAGGATGCTGGTTAAACAAGTGTGTATCTTACTGTGCTTCATAGTGGGAAGGGCGTGATGATCTTTTGACAAAGCTCTATGGCTTTGAGAACTTGCTACCAGGAAAATAAAACTCTGTGCTTAAAGATCCCATCCTATAGAAGTCCCAAGCACGGATCTTTACCAACAATACAATAGGTCTTGTTGTGGATTAGCCACTGTTCATGTTAGTCTGCCAGTGATGGTCCTCCAATTCAACTGTACCTTGCCTCCAAAGCACTCAACATGCAAGTAGATTTGGCTGTTGCTGCATGGGTGTCCTTCAAGCCCGTCCTGTTTGGTGTACAGCAACAAATCCATGGATGCCGACATAGACTGAAAGACTGTAATTAAGTAAACAGTTTCTTAAATGAAAAACGTAGCAAAGATTCCAGATTTGCCAGACTTGAGTCTCTTCAGATCTGCTTTATGATACTAGAATTCTAAAGAAATGCCTTTAAAATTTCATGCTTGTAGGAGAAGATAGATCTAAATTAACATTTCTAAAGCTTTGAGGAAAAAGCACCTAATATTTCAAGATTTATCACAAGAAAACAAAAACTTACTGAGAATCACCTGTACAGAGATCTCCTAGAAATAAATAAAAGCATTGACCTGGAAGGCTTTTGAAGTTCCCTGCAATGCTGAATTGCTATTGTCTTGCACTGGACAAGAGCTCCTGACCTGGCATGAGGAGGGAGGCTTGATTCAAAAGAAACATATTCCTTCATGTTGGTAACCTGTGGCACTTCTGGCTCACTTTTATTGTTGTATGAGTTCATCTTAGTTCTTGTTAGTTGCTTTCTTAGATACTTTGCTTCTCTGTTTTCTTTTGAAAAAAAGAAAAGTTGTTGGTGTATACATTCTAGTAGCACATCTGTTTCAAAGAGAATTATTTCTTTTTTTTTTTCTTGAGAATGTGTGGTGATTCTATGTCGTATTTTCCTCTTAGTGGTTCGATCAGAATTAGCAACATCTGCCCCCAAGTCATACCTAAATGTAGACAGATGTACTGGGCCAGAAGCTGATCATGAAGTAGCTGAACAGATGAAATGGAAATGCTTCAGACGCTGAGCTCTTTTCTTTATTTTCCTTTTGTCAGTTCAGAGATCTCTGCTTCCAGTTTGTGGATTTTTTTGCCGTCTGCAGTGTCTTCCCGTGTAGTTTGAGTTCTGTAGGCTCTTCGAATCGAGTAATGCTAATTCTGATCTGCAAAGGCCTTTCGGATTCATCAGCCATTTTGTTAGGATTTTGTGTTTGCTCTGTTCCTGGAGCTTGAGCCTGTTAAATCCCTTGATTTCACAGGTGCGAGAGCTGGAGGCAGAACTGGAAGATGAGTGCAAACAGAGGGCTCTTGCTGTGGCAGCCAAGAAGAAAATGGAGATGGATATGAAAGACCTGGAAGGTCAGATAGAAGCTGCAAACAAGGCTCGAGATGAAGCAATCAAACAGCTACGTAAGCTCCAGGTAGGCACAGCAAATCAGCTGAGCTGATTTCCCTCCTGCTGACAGTCTGTCAAGGGTGCTGCTTTTCGTTACATGCATTTGTAGTGTGAAGGCAAGAAGGAGTATCAGACTCAGCTATGCTGGCATACGTCACAGTATCTGGCCTGAACTTATCAGCCGCTCAAAACTCCTCTCATCCTTTTGTTGCTAAGGAGTTAAGATTGTCCCCCACATACTTCTATTCTATAGTCATCATTTTCAACGCTTTGCGTAAGGATTTACTGAGGATTGCTTTTGAGGCTGAATCTTTAAAATTTATGGTTGTTTGTATCTTTGAATTTACGGATTTCAGCTCAGCTCTTGCTGATTGCTACTTCCTCTAGTTGAGGAAGCCAAAAATGCTGCAGAGAAATAGGAGGAGTAAATTTTAGTTGCTTTGAAAAAGCTCCAAGATGCCTATTCTTTTTAGATTGGCAAGAAGAATCCAGTACTTGTGTCAAGGATTTATTTCCCATTCCCAGAGAAATACTCCGTCTTTAGTAGAGGTCAGTTTTCCCAAGGCTTTCAGTGCCATGGCCCAAAGCTGCAGGAGTATGAGGCCGTGGCAAGACCATGTAAAGCATAGAGCAAACTGCATTGCCTTTCTGCCCTGTCAACTCTCCACTCTATTCCTTGGCAACCCTACTTCAACTGAATGAGGGCAATTTTGGAACTTGGTCCAGGCGCTGGGTGAGAAGGGAATGGAGATTAAAGCAAGAAATGCTGGTACCTAGCAGTAGCGGCTTCTCTATTCCCAGAGGCTGAGTCAGTTACAGAGTTCATACCTGATCTCTGTACACTTTCATGCAAGCACCTGAAATAAGTGGTCTCATGACTGGTGGTATTGCGAAGATGCAGGTACAACTTAAATGCAGTCTCTCCAGCTTTATTCTTTTAGCATCTGAAGTCAAACTTGTGTGAATTCAGATATCAGTCTGTGTTAAGTGTCTTACGGGAAGGATAAGTATGTGCTTCTACGTTATATGTGCAAAATGGTGAATTGTGGTACTTCTACACTGAGAAGTTTCTTACCTTGAGTACTTGTAATAGGTTTTATCAGTCAATTTAAGTAAATAGGTTTGGTTTTTTCCAAGACAATTGCAAGAGCATTACCTATCTACTACAAAGGTATCTCTACTACCTCTACTAGAGGTTTTTTCCTACAAGAAATATACTAATAAATGAAGTGAAGTCTTCTAATGGGATATTTCTGATGAGGAGTGAGTGACGGAAAGATGAGAAAATGAAGGGTTTAGACTGAAAGAGGGTAGAATTAAATTGGATAGAAGAAAGAAATTCTTCACTCTGAGGGTGATGAGGCACTGGTCCAGGTTGCCCAGAGAAGCTGTGGCTTCCCCCTCCCTGGCAGTGTTCAAGGCCAGGTTGGACGGGGCTTTGAGCAGCCTGGAAGGTGTCTCTGCCCGTGACAGAGGGATAGAACTCTGATCTTTAAAGGTCCTGTCCAACCCAAACCATTCTATAATTCTATGAAAATAAGAACTGAAAATAAATATATTTAAGTGGAATGAAGCCACTTTAGGAGGAAGGTCTTGCCTCCTAAGGGCAAAAAAGCTTCAGAGCTACTAATAAATCTTGTGGTTGTCCTGCTGTATCATGGCTTATTCTTTCCTCTGCTCTCCAACTGCAGGCTCAAATGAAAGACTACCAGTGGGAGCTAGAAGAAGCCTGTGCATCCAGAGATGAGATCTTTGCACAGTCCAAAGAAAGTGAAAAGAAGCTCAAAGGTCTTGAAGCAGAAATACTCCAGCTCCAAGAGGTGAGATTGAAATCCAAGAAATCTGTTTTTCTTTCTAGAGAAAAGGGAAAGGCCAGAGGGTGTTTGTTTTTTTTAAAAAAAAGAAAAAGTAAAAAGCCATCCAGTGAGTTGAACAGAAAAGTGGGAGCCTGGAGATGTTTCTCTTCCTCACTGCCCCAGGTCATTAGTGAGCTTCTTATAGCTTTGTAGGAATCCTTCTAGTAGTCTGGACTTCCTTTCCCTGCCTGGCTAGCAGGGAAGCCTTACTACTGCTTAAACAGATTTCAAGCCTCACTAAAATTTGCAAGGTGGTTTGAGAGTCTCTGGAAGCTGTGGTGCACAGTGTCAGTACTAAAACTGGTCACTGGAAGTATATAAAAACCTAACAATCTCTCCAGTACCTCAGTGGACCATGTAAGTCTGTGGAGGTTTATCTCTCTGCTATCTGAGGTCCTCATCCCTTTCTTTTACGGGCATCTGTTCCCTCATTGTTGGCAATTCATGTAAGAGCTCCAAGTCGTGCTACATATCGCTGTCACTTATCTCCGATTATCTCCGTTGTCTGCCACAAGGTTAAACGTTTGAGGTTTGAAGGCAACAGAATTGCCTTGTGTGAGAGACGGCCTCTTTTTGCCCTGTTAGCTGCAAAGGTTGAAGCAATCACTCAGCTTACACTGTACTTAATGTTTGAGACTTTTACCTACAACTTACTAGAGCTTCTCCATGTCATTCTTTCACAGACTTCAAACTTGTCAGTCTTGCACTTGCAGTGCATTAGATTGTGTCCTTCTTGGTGAATGTCTGGGTGTTTCTACCACTCAATACAATTTCACAATACAAGATTCAGCGCTGTTATACTTTTGTGCTAAAAATTCATTTTCTATACTTTGCTTTCAGTCATGGTACGTACTCTGTAGGAACCTAAAAAATTTGCTTAATTTAGTGCCCACGTTATACTTAATGAATTAGAGCATGTGACAGAACGGTTTTCTCCTCCTGCTTAGGGCTTGAATGTTACTGGCCTTTTCAGGGGACGGGGAGAAGTAAATTCATAGTAGTCATGTGGCAGTTACGGGAGGGAAAGATCAAGGTGATGCGTCCTGCTAGCTTTTACAGCTGTTGGTTCTGTTTATCCATTAAAAGACCTCGGCGATATCACACTTCACAGCATCTCCCAGAAGTTATTAGAAGGCATAATTGTTTGCAGAAGTTTGGAGATTCCTAATGCTGTAATGAATATTTCCTAAACCTTCACAGGAGTTTGTTGCGTCTGAAAGAGCTCGTCGTCATGCTGAGCAAGAAAGGGATGAGTTGGCTGATGAGATTGCAAACAGTGCTTCGGGAAAGTGAGTCATCAAATGTATTAACTGTGCATCTGAGGAACTTCAGGCACCAGCAGCTGCAGTTCTTGGTAGCCTGCTTGCAATTTCTGTATTGACCTGTTGTCCCGATAAAAATTCCTTCTTGTTACGAAGAGAATTGCTTACACAGTAGCTTCTCGTTACAGTTTGGAATGTCTAAAGTATCAAAAGCAAAATAGCCAGTTGCTTTGTATCAGATCTGAGCGTGTCTTGACCCAAATACTTCTTTTCTAGGTCAGCGCTGCTGGATGAGAAGCGCCGGCTGGAAGCTCGGATTGCACAATTGGAGGAAGAGCTCGAGGAAGAGCAGAGCAACATGGAGCTTCTCAATGAGCGGTTCCGAAAGACCACGTTGCAGGTGAGTCCGTTGGTGGCAATGCTGTAGGGGCAATCTATGTTTCAGTGTGCAGATAAGTGGAGGATCTGAATAGCACCAAATGATCTTCTATCCTTCTCCTCTGAAAGGTTGACACGCTGAATTGTGAGCTAGCTGGGGAGCGGAGTGCTGCCCAGAAGAGTGAAAATGCACGGCAGCAGCTAGAAAGGCAGAACAAAGAGCTGAAAGCCAAGTTGCAGGAACTGGAGGGATCTGTGAGGTCAAAGTTCAAGGCAACAATTTCTACTCTAGAAGCCAAGATTGTGCAGCTAGAAGAACAGCTTGAGCAGGAAGCCAAGTAAGGAGAAAAAGAAAAAAAAAATCTGTTTGCTTGTGTTTGCCATGTCTGAAACCTCTGTGCCTTAGGTTTTTGTAGGGCTGAGATATGAGCTTCCGGCAAAGGCATTGGGGTTTCTGATCAGGAAACCTACTGTTTGGGGGACACATTTTGACAAGAGATCTGCAAAGTAACTGGGGTTGAAATTTTCAGAAACTATTTGCTCCATAACTAAAGCTGCTGAATTAACTCTGGACATTAACCAGGTGAATATGTTGACTGGTAGTCCCAGGATGCACAAGGTGATGCAGAAGTTTCTTGAGACAAGATGAAACATCGCCTTGAGACACCTGGTCTCTTTGGTTAGAGGAAGCCAGTTGAAGAGCTTAGGTGTGACAGCTTTAGTTGGTTGAGATGAATCCTGTACTCTGCAGAAGTCTTTCTGCAGTGAGCTCTTCCTGTCTATCCTTGTCATCTTGGTCCTCCAAATATAGGTATTTGTTTTAAGCTAGTTCCTCCCAGAATCTGAAGGTCTTATAACAATCTTTTTTCTTTTTGTGCTTTTGGCTCTATGGGAGGAACATGTTACTGGTTAGCAATAACTCTGTAAGAAGCACCTTGATATCCCTCTTTTGAGCCTGCATACCATACTGGTATTGCTCCAGTGCTAAGGCTTCATGTTTTCAAAGCTGCATCCCAGCCAACCACCAGCACGCTAAAACTGTTGCTGCTGTTGATGGTGGCAGGCGTGTTAGGAGAACTCAAGTATCAGTTACACCATGAGGCGAGAGCCTTTCAGAAGGAACAGATTTTGTCTTCCTGGCCTTCAAGTACTGGGACAAATGACGGCTTTTGATTATTCTAGGGAAAGAGCAGCTGCTAACAAACTGGTCCGTCTTACGGAGAAGAAATTGAAGGAAGTCTTCATGCAGGTGGAGGATGAGCGTCGACACGCAGACCAGTACAAGGAGCAGGTAGGTGGAAGGGCTTAGCTTTTGAGGCCTATTTCTCAGAAAAGGTAAATAAAACCATACTTTAAGTAGAAAGGGCTTGCTAAGAAGCATGTTAATGAAAAGATGTTGGGGAATCTATCTTGATGACTAAACCACTAGAGTAGTTCCCAGTGGTCAAAACCTCCCCGTGATAGCTCTGATGTGATGGTCCGTTACGCAACCTGGTCTCCCAGACCCAGGAGCTCTGCAGTGTTTCCAGGAGCCCGGGCTGGAGTCTGCAGTGAGGCTGTGTTGGTTCATCTCCAGCTGGAGTGCTGGGTGGACAGGACATTGGCTAACTCCTGGTCGTGGCGTTGCAGCTGTCTAGTTTGATCCTGAGTCCCTGGGTTTATATTTCAGATGGAAAAGGCAAATGCCAGAATGAAGCAGCTCAAACGCCAGCTGGAGGAGGCTGAAGAGGAAGCCACACGTGCAAATGCTTCCCGACGTAAACTTCAGCGTGAGCTGGACGATGCCACAGAGGCTAACGAGGGCCTGAGCCGGGAGGTCAGCACCCTGAAGAACGGGCTAAGGTAGGTGGTGCCAGTGGCGGTGGGCAGGGTTTGTCTGAGCCCTCGTTTGCCCACAGACTCTCCGCAGTGCATCCTTGGGGAGTATCCAGCTGTGGCGCTGCTGGTGTTAGGGACGTTCAGCTCAGGAAGTGTGGGCTGGATGAGTGCTCGGTGCGGTGGATTGAGAACTGGCTGAATGGCAGAGCTCAGAGGGCTGTCATCAGCGGCGCCGAGTCTGGTTGGAGGCCGGTAACTAGTGGTGTGCCTCAGGGGTCAGTACTGGGCCCAGTCTTGTTTAACTTCATCAGTGACCTGGATGAAGAGACGGAGTGTACCCTCAGCAAGTTTGCTGATGACACCAACCTGGGAGGAGTGGTAGATACACCAGCAGGCTGTGCTGCCGTTCAGCGAGACCTGGACAGGCTGGAGAGCTGGGCAGAGAGGAACCTGATGAGGTTCAACAAGGGCAAGTGCAGGGTCCTGCACCTGGGGAGGAACAACCCCACGCACCAGTACAGGCTGGGGCGGACCTGCTGGAGAGCAGCTCTGTGGAGAGGGACCTGGGTGTTCTGGCAGACGACAGGTTGACCATGAGCCAGCAGCGTGCCCTGGGTGCCAAGAAGGCCAATGGGATCCTGGGGTGCATCAAGAGGAGTGTGGGCAGCAGGGCGAGGGAGGTTCTCCTTCGCCTCTACACTGCCCTAGTGAGGCCCCATCTGGAGTGCTGTGTCCAGTGCTGGGCTCCCCAGTTCAAGAAAGATGAGGAGCTACTGGAGAGAGTCCAGCGGAGGGCTATGAGGATGGCGAGGGGACTGGAGCATCTCCACTACGAGGAGAGGCTGAGGGAGCTGGGCTTGTTCAGCCTGAAGAAGAGAAGGCTGAGAGGGGACCTTAGAAATGCTGATAAATATCTGCAGGGTGGGTGTCAGGAGGACGGGGCCAGACTCTTTCCAGTGGTGCCCAGTGACAGGACAAGGGGCAACGGGCACAAACTGAAGCAGAGAAAGTTCCAGCTGAACACGAGGAAGAACTTCTTCCCTCTGAGGGTGACGGAGCCCTGGCCCAGGCTGCCCAGGGAGGCTGTGGAGTCTCCTTCTCTGGAGATATTCCAGACCCGCCTGGACGCGGTGCTGTGCAGCCTGCTCTGGGTGTCCCTGCTTGGGCAGGGGGTTGGGCTGGGTGACCCACAGAGGTCTCTTCCAACCCCCACCATTCTGTGATTCTGTGATTTTTCCAGTGGCTGGTACCAATCCCTTTTTTTCCCATACCCACTCCAGTGGGAATGTCTCAGCATTTTCCTTGAGAGCAGCTCTTGGAGATCAAGGTCTCTACCGAATACAGATGGGAGACAGCAGTGGTGAGGTTGCTGCAGAACAAAACCATCTCGGGGGTAGAGAGAGGCTTATAGGAGCGGCAGGAGGGGTGCAGCGCAGCGCTGCACAAACGAGTAGTTGGTATTATTTTAGAGACCCTGCTCTGTTTAGGACTTGGTCTGTGCTCGGTGCTTGTACAGAGGCAATATTTTAGGTTGCTTGGGACTTGCAAAATTAAGATAATGGTAAGCGCTAAGCAGGAATACCAGAATACCGGAATGTTTGCGCACAGCCTGTCTTCTCCTTGGTCAGAGAAGGGGTTTCAAGACCCTGTGTGTGAAATTTGCCCCGTGGCTGGGGGCAAACTGTTCCCCCATGGTTCAGTGCGGAGGTCTTCCCAGAGCAGCCACCAGCATGGGGCCGTGGGCTGTGGGCGAGCCACGACCCTTCATGGATTGTCTGGTTGCTGTTCGCAGGAGGGGGGGCCCCATCACCTTCTCCTCGAGCCGATCCGGGAGACGCCGGCTGCACATCGAGGGGGCCTCGCTGGAGCTCTCGGACGACGACGCGGAGAGCAAAGGCAGCGATGTGAACGAAGCGCAGCCGGCGCCCGCCGAGTAGAGCCCCGTCTGTACCCTGCTTCAGATATAGTTACAACTGCTTTTTTTCTGTAGTAAATAAAATGGAATTGTCTCTGTTCAGTGCATCTATTTTCCAGATACTCATTGTATAGCCATTTTATAAAGCATCATGTGAAGGATGGAACTTTTTTTTTATTAATACGGAAACTTCATTCGCAGAGGGTAGGTGATTGGGGCAGACCCGTCGTCATGACTATGCATGCTTTGTTGTACAGACAGCATCCTTCCGTTTCTCCTGTGCTCAGGTGGCCCGTGGCTGTATCGAGTCTGGTGGATCATTGAAGACCAAACTGCACCTGTATTTTTTTTTTTCTTTTCTCCTAATTGTTGTGATCAGCACACAATCAGCGAGTGAACTGTGAAAAGGCCTTGGGAAGTGTTAGAGGGAGATGTAGGGATGAACGAGTAGCGTCCATTTTTAACCTGCAATACCCTTTTGAAGTGTTCTCAGCACCTGCTTCATCAGTTAGCGTTCCTGCAGTACAGGCAAACTGAAACAGCGTCGCCGTTCCTCATCTGTACAGTACTTCTGCGTTTGTAGAGACCCGCTATCACCATGCCCGACAGATCTGTGTATATATTAAGGTTACTATAATGTGAACACCAGTGGAAAATAAACAGACAACGCAGGCGAAATTAATTTATTAATTTAGGGCCGAGTGAGTTAGCCTTCAAGCCGCAGAGCTGAGCGGCTGCACGGTGCGTGGAGGCCGAGGTGGTGCGGCGGCTCCGGCGGGAGCGGCTTCGGGGCCGCGCGGGGCGGGTGCGGAGCCGGTGGTGACAGGGGTTCAGCGACGGATGTTGCCTGCCTAGGAGCTGACATGCCAGTGGATGTGAATCCTTTTTGTTGTTGTTGTGTTTTGTTTTTTTTTTTTATTTTTAACAGTATTACAGCGAGTAGTTAGCATTCTTTTTGTTTAAATAGCTGAAAAACTGACATTACAGAAAGTGCCTTAGACACTACAATACTAAGACAATGTTACATATATAATTTGCCTATATAACAATGATTTAATGTATTAATTTTGACTGTGCTTCATATCACGTACCTCTCTAGTCCAAGTGGTATTATTGATATTAGTGACAATGAATCAGTGTTAACTAGGAACCTTCCTCTGCCACATACTCAAAAAACGTGGATTTCCTTTTTTGGTTAAAAGCTTTAACATCTGTCACAAAGGTTTTTTTGTGTGTGTTTGGATACTTTTAATCAAACTGGCTGTTGACCACCAGGCATCTGACTGCAAATATCTTGTTTTCTTGTATACCCATATTTCTAGACAACGATTTTTGTAAGACAATAAATTTATTCATTATAGATGTGGCCGCCTGCTCTGTTTACTTACAGGAAGAGCTATCTCCTGAGGCTGGCGTAGACCTTAATAAACAAGAATATGACTGGAAGCTGCATTTACCCTTCTTCCTCTTTTGTTTGCTCAGGGTTTTTTTTCTCTTTTGACCTAAACACAGTGTAAATGGCCTGGTCAGGGCTGAGCCTTTGTGTTGCCATTAGAGTCCAAAGTCCCCTCCTGCTGACCTGCAGGGCTGGGACCCAGGCAGAGGCCCCATGGCTGCCTTCAGGGGGGTCTGGGCTTTCTGCTGGGCGGTGGAATCTCCTGTTTCGGAGGTCCCAGTGTGCAGTACCTGCTCCCCTGGCCCAAGGCAGTGATGGCGTTGGGTAAGGCCAAGGCTGGCACTGGTGCCCTGGGGCTGGTCCCTGCACAGAGAAGGTGGACCAGCGTGGGGAGCTGATAGGAGCAGGGAGATGGTGGGCTTAAAACTGGAGTGAGAGGAGAGGGGTGGGGGAGAGCAGGAAGCCCCTGCCTGGGCTCTACAGTCCAGGGCTGCTGTCAGTTGTCCCTCTGGTCCCAGCAAGCCTGGGCTGAGGGAGCCTCCAGCACCGAAGGGCTGCTGGGGACCAGAGCTGATCCCAGGCACCCGCTCCTGGAACCACCGACTCTGCACCTCCAAGCACCGAGTTAAAACGCATGCAGCTTATCATTGCAAATGAATTCATTTACCCATGACCAAGGTGGGGAATACGACCTTTTCACGCCTAGTGGAGAAAAATTGAAACAGTTTATGCACACGATAAAGACGTTCTTGGCCATAACCCTGGACGCAAGGAATGGGGCAAAGCAAAGGTGTTCAGCTGAACCTCACCAGACCTCTCCCCTTCCACCTCTGCCCAGGCAGACGAGGGGTCCTATTTCAGTGACAACCAGCACTCCCACCATACTCCACGGCCGCAAGCGCGTGACCCAGATAAAAGCCTGGAGCATTGCAAAGCACGTTACAGGACATGGGATTACTCACCTGCATCCGAGGTACCCACACGTCCCTCTTTTCCAGGAAAACTTTTTCATAAGGCGGACTAGGGAACGGGAAGACCGCCCTGCTTTCACTGCCTGATGTATTACGATCAGGGTTGGGGTAACTGTGTGCACTGTGTAAATATCCCTACGTGCTTCATGGGACTGCTACAAGTGTGCAAGCAGAGGTGCTTCTCACATTCAAACCTGAGCTTGTTTGAATAAAACAAAGCCCAGCAGATTGACCAAAATAACCTAAGCATAAACACCATCTACAAGGACTTTGATAAGAGTGCAGGCAGGGGAGTGGGGGAGCAGTGAACACAGAGTTCAATGCCTCAAGCAACAAACACTACATGCTGGCTCACATGCTGCCTCAGCTCTGCTGTTCAAGTGCCAAGGCTCTGCAGAGCCCATCAAAGTCAGAGCCATTTTGTTCCCCAACTGGATCGAAGTTAATAACCAATTAAGAAATATTACAACACCAAAAAAAACAAGTATCTATTCGAGAACATCCTCAGGTGCTGTTCTGCCATGCCCGGGCATCCGAACAGTAACAGCACATTCCTGAAGGAACAAGTCTGCAGGAATCTAATCTCACAGCAGACATTGAGTTTTGAAAAAGTAGGCAAGTCCTGACTCTTCCAATTCCCCAGCAAAGCCTCGCTGCAGGCCCAGCTGTCCTCCAGGCCTCTGCTAAAGTGATACTCCCCTATGTCAGCTCTTGCCCATCGCTGTCTTCGGCTGCCTGCTCAGCTCCGCTCAGCAAGCAAAGAGCAGATGTTTGACAGGAGATGGAGACTGGCCAAACACTTTAACCAACAAAATGGCAGAGGAAGGAAAGTAAGTGGAAATGTAATGCTGCAGCTGAGTTACCTCTGTCCCATTCCCACCACCCAACAACGGGCTGCTCTTTAGGCAGCGGCTGCAGATGGGATGGCATCTACAATCACATGTGGCTGTTTCAGGCTCCAGCAACAATGAGGGGCAGGGAGGAGAGTACAGGGGCTGGGGAGAGAGGAAGAGAGGGGATAAGCAAGGCATGCCTTGCCTCAGCCCCTTGTGCCCAGCCACCGCCGCATGCTCCAGGTCCGACTCCTGCCAGTGCGGCTGGAGCTGGGCGGCTGCTGCAGCGTGCGGGCATGATGGGGCTGACCACATTGCAGTTCAGAGCTCGGTTCAGCTTACACGTGCAAAGTTGTACAGGTTTTACACGGCAGCCACGGAGACGCGTGCCCAGCACAGACACTGCGATCAGCCTCAGCACTCAGAGACCTCCACAGGGGAAGCAAGATTGAGCAGGAGCCGATGCGGGGAAGAGGCACGGGCCATCCGCTGTCAACAGCATGTGGGCGCGCAGAGGAGGAGGACAGGACAGCAGGGATCTCTAACAACCTGCCGATAAGGACGTCAGTCATTTCCACCCCCTTTTCTAGCCCACTAACATCCTCCAGCTCTGCTGTAGAAGTTAGTTTTCAGGAGGGTGGGTTTCTAAATCTTTTTCAGCTACCACCTGCTGGTAACTCCAGGCAGCCAGCCCAGATAGCAAGTGTGATGACAATCCAGATAATTAAAAGTGACCCCACCCCACACAGCAATCAGCTTATTTGTCACACCACAACTCGATATAGCCATGCTGCCTCCTAAGAACAGCTATAATCTCTCCCTAGCAACTACCCTGACAGCTTGTACCTGAAATTTCGCCCGTGCCCTGCAAGTGTGAGCTGCCGTGGTGATGCACAGACCCCAGCCAGCCTTGCAGTGCACAGACGACCCAAAAGTCTGTCCCATTTGCACAGGACACTGACTTTGTTATGTCTCCAAACTCTTCTTTTCCAAAACCAGCAAACAACAGTGACTCTAAAAAAACTCTGAATACCAGTTTCTAAGATGCAACTTGCCCCGCTACCCACGTAGCAACACAATTCAGCTCAAACGAGGATGATTGTAGGAAGCTCAGCTTGTCTGCTCTGTATACGGCACTCTTCAGGTCGGCAACTGCTCATTTACTTCTCCAAAATGAATTCTGTATTGAGGATGTGCAGAAAGCCCTGACCACGGGCGAGTCACGGGAGACACACGGGGTCGTTTCTCCTGTGAAAGCAGTTTCTGGCTTCACGGCTGACGCACAGCACAGACAGCATGGAAGCAGTTGCTCCCTCGATCAGCCAGAACTATGCCCTTAATGACGTTTTCTTTTTCCCCTCATAGAGGGGGAAGTAGAGCAAACAGGGCACCACCCTCCAAGCGAGCATTTGCTGCCTGCACTCAGCTGTTCTCACCAAGGGAACCTCCAGATTTGCCATCATGTACTTCCCCCGTGTGAGCACACCAGTAGCTATGGCAACTCCACCGCTACTTACTTGAGATCCTTTCGAAGGGCACGTTCACTTCACCAGCAGTTTTGCTGCCTCGGTTGATTTTTTTATTACCTGAGATGCAGCTGCCAAGAGATTCGGCAGCAGAGGGACAGGACAGGCACTGGCACCCTGCCAGCTACGAGACAATCACGCTTGCTTTGCTCTTTGCTTTACAGAAATCAGCACTGTCACCCTCCCCATCCCCTTGAGACTGGCTCCACAATTTATTTGTCCTATAGGATGAAAGCTGTGGTGGGCTAAAGACAAACCAAGAATAACTTCTGCTCCAAGTAGCATCCTGAAACACACTCCCTTTCAGGATAAAAGCATATCCTTACTTACCCTTTGTCAAAGAAAGAAGTATGTCCCGGATGAGGGTACTTTGTGCCATTGCTGTTCATCACGCCGCTGTTAACATTCCCTGAAATGTAGGATTTCCGTGATGCCTGGTCCTTTGCAAAATTTCTGCAAGCAGCTAATTTGGATTCTAAGGCCTGTGAAAGGGGAAAAAAAAAATGACGTCAAAAAAGTAATACCTTTAAGAGGAAGTATTTTGCTGCTCAAGTTCAGGCTTTGTCATGACCCCAAGATCACCACGATCAGGAACCCAGTGTGATCACCTTTGGCGAAAGCTGAACTGAATGGGAACAAAGCTGTCATTTTCTCTGTCGTCCAACCACAAAGGAAACCCACACAACGAGATGCTGACGCAGACCGCCACGCATGACTCAGTTCCATCAGGGCTCAGATTTTACAACATATCAACACTCAATTAATTACCTAAAATAAGGAAGCCAATTCCTAGCAGAAGTTACCAAAACTTCCTGCTTCAGCAGCTGCAGTAAGGCTGGCATAAGCTAATCAGAAGTCTAAGACAGAGCCTAAAGCAGAATCCTCAAGTTTTGCGAGGGACTTTGTATTTGGGACTTTGTATTTGGAAATTCGAATTTTTTTCTCCAGGGCAATGCCTTCTAGCATTTCTTTCTTAATCTTGGCCTGCAAAACAAAGCCAGTTTCTTAAGTGCCATTGGTATGCTTCAGAACAAGAAGTGCTACAGCATCAGGTGAGGAACCCAAGGCAGCAACTAAGCCTGTCTCTGTGGTCTGTACCTCACCTGTACTACTTCGCAGCAAGCCTGGTGAGATCTTGTTCCCCTGTACAAGGTGACAGTCTCTGCCTCATCTGCTGACTCCTGCCAGAAGGGAGGCCAAAATCCTGATTCTCTCCTTCACTGCAGCACACCCCCTGCCCTTTCTGCTGTCTGTCACAAACTGAGGCTTTGCTTCAATAGCAGTCCGGTCTAGCAGAAAGTCCTTGCAACAATTTATTACATCCACCCTGCGCATGGGAGCATTCATACACTTGCAAATGCATACAGCGGAGACAAAACCTCATCTCCCCAAACACGGGGCTTGGTCCCATTCCACGTAGAAAAATATTCCACTGATAAGACACTGGCATGCTATCACAAGTAAGTGAACACTACACAGTGTTCTAGAAATCCATGCAAGCTTACTCAGTGGCTATATAGGCAGATATATTGTGGTCAGCAGGTCGAGGGAGGTTCTCCTTCCCCTCTACTTGGTCCTAGTGAGGCCCCATCTGCAGTACTCTGTCCAGTTCTGGGCTCCCCAGTTCAAGAAAGATGAGGAGCTCCTGGAGAGAGTCCAGCGGAGGGCTGTAAAGATGGTGAGGGGACTGGAGCACCTCTCCTACGAGGAAAGGCTAAGGGAGCTGGGCTTGTTCAGCCTGGAGAAGAGAAGGCAGAGAGGGGACCTTATAACTGCCTAGAAACATCTTCAGGGTCGGTGTCAAGAGGATGTGGTCAGATTCTTTTCAGTGGTGCCCAGCGACAAGGGGCAACAGGCACAAATTGAAGAATAGGAAGTTCCAGCTGAACATGAAGAACAACTTCTTCACTCCGAGGGTGATAGAGCACTAGAACAGGCTACCCAGAGAGGCTGTGGAGTCTCCTTCTCTAGAGATACTCAAACCCTCCTGGACAAGGTCCTGTGCAGCCTGCTCTGGGTGACCCTGCTTCGGCAGGGGGCTGGACCGGGTGACCCACAGAGGTCCCTTCCAACCCCCACCATTCTGTGACCCTGTGAGATATAGATAACTACCTACCTCTTGGTCTCAAAGCACCTATCAGCTGGAAATAGCCTGTGTGATCTGTGCCAAGTGACTCTATCTCAGCTGCATGCAAGAAAGCTGAGGGGAAACTTCTTGCAGAGAAATGGAGTCTGAGGCTCAGGATGAGGCATCATATGAGTAGCCAAAGCCACAGAAATCCTAAACATCCTCTAATAATTACTGAACAAATGCATGAGCTGGAATTTTGTACCAGTGGCAGAGCGTGTGTCTCGGAGCAGGCTGGGAACAAGCATGCTTATTTGGCATTTCCTGTCCTTGCAGAGTAATCACAGGGGATTGTGCTTAAGCTCTCAAAATCCCCTGCAGACTCTTACTCACAATGATCCCGTTTTAAACATGTCACTCCATAACCCCGAGTTATCCTGCTGCCCCTTCAAACCAGCTACGAGCTCACCGACTCCAAACATGAACAATGAGTTAATTTTTAATTTCAAACTTTGCTAAAACAACTCTCTGTACTGCAGCTATTGCTGTTCTCAGTGCTAACCACAAGAGACAGAGGAAAGCCAGCACCGGCGGCGAGACACGGAGGCTACCCATGCTTCCACTCAGAACACCAGCCACTGAGGCACGTCAACAAGCCTCTCGTAACTCAAGAGTCGCCTTCATTCAACTGGAAAGCCTGGCATCCTAAACAACACTGTAACAGATGTTTAAACCACTTCTTCCTTGCTTATTGTGGTAATCCCTTTAAAGGCTCACGCATTTCACTTCCCCATCAACTACAGATAGGAACATTTGGCTTTCTCCTGATTTATTTTCTCACTTTCTTATCACAGGCTTCTACTTTTTTTTCTGTTTTCAGCACCTGTTGCAGATCTCCCCAGGCATGATCTCAGCTCCCCTCCCATGACACACAGTTACTGTGCAGCAGGCACCCAGAGTCTGAGTGCCAGTTCTGCATCTGGGTCTCACTAGAGAGGAAGCCACAGGCCACACCTGAGGTAAGAACAAGTGGCTGACAGTGTCTAACCCCATACACCAAAGTGCTTGAGAAACTTCTTACTCCAAATATGAATTCATCACCCAAAGTTGGAATCAGAACCTTAGTAATATGCTTTACAAATCAAGATCATTAAAAAAAATACATTATCACATACTAAACACTGAATATGGATGCTTTGGAAACTACAGCACAGGCCAAGACCTTGTGATTGTGCACAAGGATGAAAGCTCAGTGACAACCCCACCGAGACAGGAATACTTCAGTTCAGAGCACTCACCCCCACTTTCCGCAACAGATCTCCCACAATGTTGAGCGCAGATATTCTAGCTGAAGGAGTAAGGGGGCTGGTACCAAATCCATTTGGTATAGCTGCAAACACAGACACATTTTATTACCTGCTCCACTTCTCCACAGGTTTTTTTATTTGTTTTTTTTTTGTTTGTTTCAATTTCAATAAATCAACTCCAACGTAAAAAAATAAATCTAAAATCCTACTGCAGGCTATTCACACAATTACCCCACAATAACACGCAGACTACATGATGACTAGCCATGGATAAACGAAAAAGCTTAATTCCTGTCCACTGCCCTCTTTCCCATTAGAACTACACACAGAGTTCTCGCACTCTCCATCTGCAAGGCTATTGCCCGCAATCCATCTAATCCAGCCAGAGCTTCCCCTGGAATCTATTCTTTCTAATTTGAAAAATAACGTATTAATCCTTGCAGTTGTCCAGAGCCTTCCAGACAGGGAAGCAGACTGGACTAACACCCTGCTGCCTCATAGAGAAAACAAGACCCCCAAAAAGTATGTGTTGTAACAGGGGCAGTCTAGACTGTTTGAATTACTGCCCACCATTTACTCACCACTGCTGCTCCACATTTAAGCAGAAATATCAGCCACTACACTTCCCTGCGATCTCAAAGGTCTTCAGAGATCTGCTGCAGGCATCCACTGCAGAGCACAAACTCTTGCTCTGGTAAAAGCAGTATCCAAGCTTCACCGTCCTGCTTCTCCATGCTGTTTACTGATTATACTCCTTAAATGCACCTGATGCTGCCCCAGGATTTAAACACACCTGATCCAATGCAGGTGGGATCCACACCTACCTACACTTCCTTCAAGTTCACCAACAAGCACCTGGCCTGAAATTGTTTGTTAACAAGCTGCAGGTACTGCCTAACAACTAGACACAGTTTCTACAAATTATACCTTTTGGGGAAGGAAAACTATTTTCCAATCCTTTTCCAACAGGTGTAGCTGGCAAGGAGAGAGATGCCTGGACAGCCGAATCCATCTTTTCACAGTCTAGAGTCGGAGAAACGGGCGCTGACTTTCGGGTGACTTGTTGCCTCTCCTGTACTGCTAGCTCTTGCCGTAAGTCTGAGGGTTGAAAGAATAAAAAATCCAGATGTCTTGGTGACCGAGTTCCGTAATAAACACTGTCTCTATTCATTTGGGAGGGATGAGGAGGAAACACTTTGCAACAACTCTGTATTAACAGCCTGCTGCTGGCTTTCTGCAGCAGCGAGGACCCCCACCTCAGGGCAGTCACAGCCCCAGACCATAACTGCCCGTCACATGTAAGCACAGCAGGTGACTTTTCCGCAGTATCTTCCCCATCTGTGGTGCGAGTCCCATGGAAAGTGCGTTACGCGAAGAGCAGCTGGTCACAAATGCCTGCGGAACTACACTACGCTCCTGCTCAAACAGAGGTGGGGAAAAGGGAGGAATGACCCATTCTTGCGTTTCCAACTCCCCAAATCATTCTTCCTGTTAAGCTGTGAGCTATCTGCAGACGTTCGCATTTTCAGAGCAGGGCTGCCGGAGGCGCCCGGCACGGACCACCTAAGATACATTTGAAGTTTGAGGGGGCAAGACAAGCAAGCAGCCCCAGTCTCTGTGCCGCTGTGCGAGCAGTGCCATGGGCAGATGAGGCTGAGCAACAGCTTTCCAGGCTAGCTCTTTCTGGCTGTGAGCTATCTGCAGACGTTCGCATTTTCGGAGCACGGCTGCTGAAGGCCCTCTGCAAGGAACACCTAATACTTTTGAAGTTTAAGGGGGCAAGACAAGCAAGCAGCCCCAGTCTCTGTGCCTCTTAGAGATCAGTGCCATGGGCAGATGACGCTAAGCAACAGCTTTCCAGGCTAGCTCTTTCTGCCTGCGAGCTATGTGCAGACGTTCGCATTTTCGGAGCAGGTCTACTGCAGGCCCTCTGCACGGCCCACCTAAGATACGTTTGAAGTTTGAGGTGGCAAGACAAGCAAGCAGCCCCAGTCTCTGTGCCTCTGTGCGAGCAGTGCCATGGGCACATGAGGCTGAGCAACAGCTTTCAAGGCTAGCTCTTTATGCCTGCGAGCTATCTGCAGACGTTCGCATTTTAAGAGCAGGACTGGCGGAGAAGCCCGGCACAAAACACCAAAGCTACGTTTGAAGATTGAGAGGGTAAGACAAGCAAGCAGCCCCAGTCTCTGTGCCTATGTGCGAGCACTGGCATGGGCAGATGAGGCTGAGCAACAGCTTTCCTGGCTAGCTCTTTCTGCCTGCGAGCTATTTGCAGACGTTCTCATTTTCGGAGCAGGGCTGTTGGAGGACCCATGCACAGACCGCAAAACTACGTTTGAAGTTTGATTTGGCAAGACAAGCAAGCAGCCCCAGTCTCTGTGCCTTTTTGCGAGCAGTGCCATGGGCAGATGAGGCTGAGCAACAGCTTTCCAGGCTAGCTCTTTCTGTCTGCGATCTATCTGCAGACGTTCGCGTTTTTGGAGCAGGGCTGCTGGAGGCCCCATGCACAGACCCCAGAAACTACGTTTGAAGTTTGAGGTACCAAGACAAGCAAGCAGCCCCAGTCTCTGTGCCTCTGTGCGAGCAGTGCCATGGGCACATGAGGCCGAGCAACAGCTTTCCAGGCTAGCTCTTTCTGCCTGCGAGCTATCTGCAGACGTTCGCATTTTCGCAACAGGGCTGCCGGAGGCCCCACGCACAGAACCCAAAATTACGTTTGAAGTTTGAGGTGGCAAGACAAGCAAGCAGCCCCAGTATTTCTGGCTCTGTGTGGGCAGTGCCATGGGCAGATGAGGCTGAGAAACAGCTTTCCAGGCTAGGTCTTTCTGGCTGCGAGCTATCTGCAGACGTTCGCATTTCCGGAGAACGTCTGCCCGAGGCCCCAATCACGGACCACCAAATTTATGTTTGAAGTTTGAGGTGGCAAGAGAAGCAAGCAGCCCCTTGTCTCTGTGCCTCTGTGCGAGCAGTGCCATGGGCAGATGAGGCTGAGCAACAGCTTTCCAGGCTAGCTCTTTATGCCTGCGAGCTGTCTGCAGACGTTCGCATTTTAAGAGCCGGACTGGCGGAGGAGCCCGGCACCAAACACATAAGCTATGTTTGAAGATTGAGGGGGTGAGATAAGCAAGCAGCCCCAGTCTCTGTGCCTCTGTGCGAGCAGTGCCATGGGCAGATGAGGCTGAGCAACAGCTTTCCAGGCTAGCTAATTCTGGCTGTGAGCTATCTGCAGATGTTAGCATTGTAGGAGCAGCGCTGCCGAAGCCCCCCTGCACGGACTCCCATAGCTACGTTTTAAGTTTGAGGTGGCAAGACAAGCAAGCAGCCCCAGTCTCTTTGCCTCTGTGCGAGCAGTGCCATGGGCAGATGAGGCTGAGCAACAGCTTTCCAGGTTAGCTCTTTCTGCCTGCGAGGTATCTGCAGACGTTCGCATTGACGGAGCAGGCCTGCCGGAGGCCCTCAGCACGGACACCCAAATCTACGTTTGAAGTTTGAGGTGGCAAGACAAGCAAGCAGCCCCAGTCTCTTTGCCTCGGTGCCAGCAGTGCCATGGGCAGATGAGGCTGACCAACAGCTTTCCAAGCTAAATGTTTCTGCCTGCGAGCTATCTGAAGACGTTCGCATTGTCGGACCAGGCCTTCCGGAGGCGCCGGGCACGGACCACCTAAGCTACGTTTTAAGTTTGAGGTGGTAAGACAAGCAAGCAGTCCCAGTCCCTGTGCCTTGGTGCGAGCAGTCTCATGGGCAGATGAGGCTGAGCAACAGCTTTCCAGGCTAGCTCTTTCTGGCTGCGAGCTATATGCAGATGTTCGCATTTTCAGAGCAGGGCTGCCGCAGTCCATCGTCACGAACCACCTCAGATACTTTTGAAGTTAGGTGACAAGACAAGCAAGCAGCCCCAGTCTCTGTGCCTCTGTGCGAGCAGTGCCATGGGCAGATGAGGCTGAGCAACAGCTTTCCAGGCTAGCTCTTTCTGCCTGCGAGCTATCTGCAGACGTTTGCATTTTAAGAGCAGGACTGGCGGAGGAGCCCGGCACCAAACACCAAAGCTACGTTTGAAGTTTGAGAGGGTAAGACAAGCAAGCAGTCCCAGTCTCTGTGCCTCTGTGCGAGCAGTGCCATGGGCAGATGAGGCTGAGCAACAGCTTTCCTGGCTAGCTCTTTCTGCCTGCGAGCTATTTGCAGACGTTCGCATTTTCGGAGCAGGGCTGTTGGAGGACCCATGCACAGACCGCAAAACTACGTTTGAAGTTTGAGGTACCAAGACAAGCAAGCAGCCCCAGTCTCTGTGCCTCTGTGCGAGCAGTGCCATGGGCACATGAGGCTGAGCAACAGCTTTCCATGCTAGCTCTTTCTGCCTGCGAGCTATCTGCAGACGTTCGCATTTTCGCAACAGGGCTATCGGAGGCCCCACGCACAGACCCCAAAATTACGTTTGAAGTTTGAGGTGGCAAGACAAGCAAGCAGCCTCAGTATTTCTGGCTCTGTGTGGGCAGTGCCATGGGCAGATGAGGCTGAGCAACAGCTTTCCAGGCTAGGTCTTTCTGGCTGCGAGCTATCTGCAGACGTTCGCATTTCCGGAGCACGTCTGCCCGAGGCCCCAATCACGGACCACCAAATTTGTGTTTGAAGTTTGAGGTGGCAAGAGAAGCAAGCAGCCCCTTGTCTCTGTGCCTCTGTGCGAGCAGTGCCATGGGCAGATGAGGCTGAGCAACAGCTTTCCAGGCTAGCTCTTTCTGGCTGTGAGCTATCTGCAGATGTTAGCATTGTAGGAGCAGTCCTGCCGAAGCCCCCCTGCACGAACCACCTAAGCTACGTTTGAAGTTTCAGGTGGTAAGACAAGCAAGCAGCCCCAGTCTCTGTGCCTCTGTGCGAGCAGTGCCATGGGCAGATGAGGCTGAGCAACAGCTTTCCAGGCTAGCTCTTTCTGTTTGCGAGCTATCTGCAGACGTTCGCATTTTAAGAGCAGGAATTTCGGAGGAGCCCGGCACCAAACACCAAAGCTACGTTTGAAGATTGAGGGGGCAAGACAAGCAAGCAGCCCCAGTCTCTGTGCCTCTGTGCGAGCAGTGCCATGGGCAGATGAGGCTGAGCAACAGGTTTCCAGGCTAGCTCTTTCTGTTTGCGAGCTATCTGCAGACGTTCGCAATTTCGGAGCAGGGCTGTTGGAGGCCCCATGCACAGACCGCAAAACTACGGTTGAAGTTTGAGGTGGCAAGACAAGCAAGCAGCCCCAGTCTCTGTGCCTTTTTGCGAGCAGTGCCATGGGCAGATGAGGCTGAGCAACAGCTTTCCAGGCTAGCTCTTTCTGACTGCGAGCTATCTACAGACGTTTGCATTTTGGGAGCAGGGTTGCCGGAGGCCCCCTGCACGGACCACCAAAGCTTACGTTTGAAGTTTGACATGGCAAGACAAGCAAGCAGCCCCAGTCTCTGTGCCTCTGTGCGAGCAGTGCCATGGGCAGATGAGGCTGAGCAACAGCTTTCCAGGCTAGCTAATTCTGGCTGTGAGCTATCTGCAGATGTTAGCATTGTAGGAGCAGCGCTGCCGAAGCCCCCCTGCGCGGACTCCCATAGCTACGTTTTAAGATTGAGGTGGCAAGACAAGCAAGCAGCCCCAGTCTCTGTGCCTCTGTGCGAGCAGTGCCATGGGCAGATGAGGCTGAGCAACAGCTTTCCAGGCTAGCTCTTTCTGGCTGCGAGCTATCTGCAGACGTTCGCATTTTAAGAGGAGGAATTTCGGAGGAGCCCGGCACCAAACACCAAAACTACGTTTGAAGATTGAGGGGGCAAGACAAGCAAGCAGCCCCAGTCTCTGTGCCTCTGTGCGAGCAGTGCCATGGGCAGATGAGGCTGAGCAACAGGTTTCCAGGCTAGCTCTTTCTGTTTGCGAGCTATCTGCAGACGTTCGCAATTTCGGAGCAGGGCTTTTGGAGGCCCCATGCACAGACCGCAAAACTACGGTTGAAGTTTGAGGTGGCAAGTCAAGCAAGCAGCCCCAGTCTCTGTGCCTTTTTGCGAGCAGTGCCATGGGCAGATGTGGGTGAGCAACAGCTTTCCAGGCTAGCTCTTTCTGAATGCGAGCTATCTACAGACGTTCGCATTTTGGGAGCAGGGTTGCCAGAGGCCCCGTTCACGGACCACCAAAGCTACGTTTGAAGTTTGACATGGCAAGACAAGCAAGCAGCCCCAGTCTCTGTGCCTCTGTGCGAGCAGTGCCATGGGCAGATGAGGCTGAGCAACAGCTTTCCAGGCTAGCTAATTCTGGCTGTGAGCTATCTGCAGATGTTAGCATTGTAGGAGCAGTCCTGCCGAAGCCCCCCTGCACGGACTCCCATAGCTACGTTTTAAGTTTGAGGTGGCAAGACAAGCAATCAGCCCCAGTCTCAGTGCCTCTGTGCGAGCAGTGCCATGGGCAGATGAGGCTGAGCAACAGCTTTCCAGGCTAGCTCTTTCTGGCTGCGAGCTATCTGCAGACGTTCGCATTTTAAGAGCAGGAATTTCGGAGGAGCCCGGCACCAAACACCAAAGCTACGTTTGAAGATTGAGGGGGCAAGACAAGCAAGCAGCCCCAGTCTCTGTGCCTCTGTGCGAGCAGTGCCATGGGCAGATGAGGCTGAGCAACAGCTTTCCAGGCTAGCTCTTTCTCTTTGCGAGCTATCTGCAGACGTTCGCAATTTCGGAGCAGGGCTGTTGGAGGCCCCATGCACAGACCGCAAAACTACGGTTGAAGTTTGAGGTGGCAAGACAAGCAAGCAGCCCCAGTCTCTGTGCCTTTTTGCGAGCAGTGCCATGGGCAGATGTGGGTGAGCAACAGCTTTCCAGGCTAGCTCTTTCTGACTGCGAGCTATCTACAGACGTTTGCATTTTGGGAGCAGGGTTGCCGGAGGCCCCCTGCACGGACCACCAAAGCTTAAGTTTGAAGTTTGACATGGCAAGACAAGCAAGCAGCCCCAGTCTCTGTGCCTCTGTGCGAGCAGTGCCATGGGCAGATGAGGCTGAGCAACAGCTTTCCAGGCTAGCTAATTCTGGCTGTGAGCTATCTGCAGATGTTAGCATTGTAGGAGCAGCGCTGCCGGAGCCCCCCTGCACGGACTCCCATAGCTACGTTTTAAGTTTGAGGTGGCAAGACAAGCAAGCAGCCCCAGTCTCTGTGCCTCTGTGCGAGCAGTGCCATGGGCAGATGAGGCTGAGCAACAGCTTTCCAGGCTAGCTCTTTCTGTTTGCGAGCTATCTGCAGACGTTCGCATTTCAAGAGCAGGAATTTCGGAGGAGCCCGGCACCAAACACCAAAGCTACGTTTGAAGATTGAGGGGGCAAGACAAGCAAGCAGCCCCAGTCTCTGTGCCTCTGTGCGAGCAGTGCCATGGGCAGATGAGGCTGAGCAACAGGTTTCCAGGCTAGCTCTTTCTGTTTGCGAGCTATCTGCAGACGTTCGCAATTTCGGAGCAGGGCTGTTGGAGGCCCCATGCACAGACCGCAAATCTACGGTTGAAGTTTGAGGTGGCAAGACAAGCAAGCAGCACCAGTCTATGTGCCTTTTTGCGAGCAGTGCCATGGGCAGATGTGGGTGAGCAACAGCTTTCCAGGCTAGCTCTTTCTGAATGCGAGCTATCTACAGACGTTCGCATTTTGGGAGCAGGGTTGCCAGAGGCCCCCTGCACGGACCCCCAAAGCTACGTTTGAAGTTTGACATGGCAAGACAAGCAAGCAGCCCCAGTCTCTGTGCCTCTGTGCGAGCAGTGCCATGGGCAGATGAGGCTGAGCAACAGCTTTCCAAGCTAAGAATTTCTTCCTGCGAGCTATCTGCAGACGTTCGCATTGTCGGAGCAGGCCTGCCGGAGGCGCCGGGCACGAACCACCTAAGCTACGTTTGAAGTTTCAGGTGGTAAGACAAGCAAGCAGTCCCAGTCTCTGTGCCTCTGTGCGAGCAGTGCCATGGACAGATGAGGCTGAGCAACAGCTTTCCAAGCTAAATATTTCTTCCTGCGAGCTATCTGCAGATATTCGCATTGTCGAAGCAGGGCTGTCGGAGGCCCCCTGCACGGACTCCCAAAGCTACGTTTTAAGTTTGAGGTGGCAAGACAAGCAAGCAGCCCCAGTCTCTCTGCCTCTGTGCGAGCGGCGCCATGGGCAGATGAGGCTAAGCAACAGCTTTCCAGGCTAGCTCTTTCTGCCTGTGAGCTATCTACAGACGTTCGCATTTTGGGAGCAGGGTTGCCGGAGGCCCCCTGCACGGACCCCCAAAACTACGTTTGAAGTTTGACATGGCAAGACAAGCAAGCAGCCCCAGTCTCTTTGCCTCTGTGCGAGCAGTGCCATGGGCAGATGAGGCTGAGCAACAGCTTTCCAGGCTAGCTCTTTCTGCCTGCGAGCTATCTGCAGACGTTCGCATTGACGGAGCAGGCCTGCCGGAGGCCCTCAGCACAGACACCCAAATCTACGTTTGAAGTTTGAGGTGGCAAGACAAGCAAGCAGCCCCAGTCTCTGTGCCTCGGTGCGAGCAGTGCCATGGGAAGATGAGGCTGACCAACAGCTTTCCAAGCTAAATGTTTCTGCCTGCGAGCTATCTGAAGACGTTCGCATTGTCGGACCAGGCCTTCCGGAGGCGCCGGGCACGGACCACCTAAGCTACGTTTTAAGTTTGAGGTGGTAAGACAAGCAAGCAGTCCCAGTCCCTGTGCCTTGGTGCGAGCAGTCTCATGGGCAGATGAGGCTGAGCAACAGCTTTCCAGGCTAGCTCTTTCTTGCTGCGAGCTATATGCAGATGTTCGCATTTTCAGAGCAGGGCTGCCGCAGGCCATCGTCACGAACCACCTCAGATACTTTTGAAGTTAGGTGGCAAGACAAGCAAGCAGCCCCAGTCTCTGTGCCTCTGTGCGAGCAGTGCCATGGGCAGATGAGGCTGAGCAACAGCTTTCCAGGCTAGCCCTTTCTGGCTGCGAGCTATCTGCAGACGTTTGCATTTTAGGAGCAGGACTGGCGGAGGAGCCCGGCACCAAACACCAAAGCTACGTTTGAAGATTGAGAGGGTAAGACAAGCAAGCAGCCCCAGTCTCTGTGCATCTGTGCGAGCAGTGTCATGGGCAGATGAGGCTGAGCAACAGCTTTCCTGGCTAGATCTTTCTGCCTGCGAGCTATTTGCAGACGTTCGCATTTTCGGAGCAGGGCTGTTGGAGGACCCATGCACAGACCGCAAAACTACGTTTGAAGTTTGATTTGGCAAGACAAGCAAGCAGCCCCAGTCTCTGTGCCTCTGTGCGAGCAGTGCATGGGCAGATGAGGCTGAGCAACAGCTTTCCAGGCTAGCTCTTTCTGTCTGCGATCTATCTGCAGACGTTCGCGTTTTTGGAGCAGGGCTGCTGGAGGCCCCATGCACAGACCCCAAAAACTACGTTTGAAGTTTGAGGTGCCAAGACAAGCAAGCAGCCCCAGTCTCTGTGCCTCTGTGCGAGCAGTGCCATGGGCACATGAGGCTGAGAAACAGCTTTCCAGGGTAGCTCTTTCTGCCTGCGAGCTATCTGCAGACGTTCACATTTTCGCAACAGGGCTGCCGGAGGCCCCAAGCAGAGACCCCAAAATTACGTTTGAAGTTTGAGGTGGCAAGACAAGCAAGCAGCCTCAGTATTTCTGGCTCTGTGTGGGCAGTGCCATGGGCAGATGAGGCTGAGCAACAGCTTTCCAGGCTAGCTCTTTCTGGCTGCGAGCTATCTGCAGACGTTCGCATTTCCGGAGCAAGTCTGCCCGAGGCCCCAATCACGGACCACCAAATTTATGTTTGAAGTTTGAGGTGGCAAGACAAGCAAGCAGCCCCTTGTCTCTGTGCCTCTGTGCGAGCAGTGCCATGGGCAGATGAGGCTGAGCAACAGTTTTCCAGGCTAGCTAATTCTGGCTGTGAGCTATCTGCAGATGTTAGCATTGTAGGAGCAGCGCTGCCGGAGCCCCCCTGCACGGACTCCCATAGCTACGTTTTAAGTTTGAGGTGGCAAGACAAGCAAGCAGCCCCAGTCTCTGTGCCTCTGTGCGAGCAGTGCCATGGGCAGATGAGGCTGAGCAACAGCTTTCCAGGCTAGGTCTTTCTGGCTGCGAGCTATCTGCAGACGTTCGCATTTTAAGAGCAGGACTGGCGGAGGAGCCCGGCACCAAACACCAAAGCTACTTTTGAATATTGAGGGGGCAAGACAAGCAAGCAGCCCCAGTCTCTGTGCCTCTGTGCGAGCAGTGCCATGGGCAGATGAGGCTGAGCAACAGCTTTCCAGGCTAGCTAATTCTGGCTGTGAGCTATCTGCAGATGTTAGCATTGTAGGAGCAGCGCTGCCGGAGCCCCCCTGCACGGACTCCCAAAGCTGCGTTTTAAGTTTGAGGTGGCAAGACAAGCAAGCAGCCCCAGTATTTCTGGCTCTGTGTGGGCAGTGCCATGGGCAGATGAGGCTGAGCAACAGCTTTCCAGGCTAAGTATTTCTTCCTGCGAGCTATCTGCAGACGTTCGCATTGTCGGAGCAGGCCTGCCGGAGGCGCCGGGCACGAACCACCTAAGCTACGTTTGAAGTTTCAGGTAGTAAGACAAGCAAGCAGCCCCAGTCTCTGTGCCTCTGTGCGAGCAGTGCCATGGGCAGATGAGGCTGAGCAACACCTTTCCAAGCTAAATATTTCTTCCTGCGAGCTATCTGCAGATATTCGCATTGTCGAAGCAGGGCTGTCGGAGGCCCCCAGCACGGACACCCAAATCTACGTTTGAAGTTTGAGGTGGCAAGACAAGCAAGCAGCCCCAGTCTCTGTGCCTCGGTGCGAGCAGTGCCATGGGCAGATGAGGCTGACCAACAGATTTCCAAGCTAAATGTTTCTGCCTGCGAGATATCTGAAGACGTTCGCATTGTCGGACCAGGCCTTTCGGAGGCGCCGGGCACGGACCACGTAAGCTACGTTTGAAGTTTGAGGTGGTAAGACAAGCAAGCAGCCCCAGTCTCTGTGCCTCTGTGCGAGCAGTGCCATGGGCAGATGAGGCTGAGCAACAGCTTTCCAGGCTAGCTCTTTCTTCCTGCGAGCTATATGCAGATGTTCGCTTTTTCAGAGCAGGACTGCCGCAGGCCATCGTCACGAACCACCTCAAATACTTTTGAAGTTAGGTGGCAAGACAAGCAAGCAGCCCCAGTCTCTGTGCCTCTGTGCGAGCAGTGCCATGGGCAGATGAGGCTGAGCAACAGCTTTCCAGGCTAGGTCTTTCTGGCTGCGAGCTATCTGCAGACGTTCGCATTTTAAGAGCAGGACTGGCGGAGGAGCCCGGCACCAAACACCAAAGCTACGTTTGAAGATTGAGGGGGCAAGACAAGCAAGCAGCCCCAGTCTCTGTGCCTCTGTGCGAGCAGTGCCATGGGCAGATGAGGCTGAGCAACAGCTTTCCAGGCTAGCTCTTTCTGCCTGCGAGCTATCTGCAGACGTTCGCATTTTCGGAGCAGGGCTGCTGGAGGCCCCATGCACAAACCGCCAAACTACGGTTGAAGTTTGAGTTGGCAAGACAAGCAAGCAGCCCCAGTCTCTGTGCCTTTTTGCGAGCAGTGCCATGGGCAGATGAGGCTGAGCAACAGCTTTCCAGGCTAGGTCTTTCTGTCTGCGATCTATCTGCAGACGTTCGCATTTTAAGAGCAGGACTGGCGGAGGAGCCCGGCACCAAACACCAAAGCTACTTTTGAATATTGAGGGGGCAAGACAAGCAAGCAGCCCCAGTCTCTGTGCCTCTGTGCGAGCAGTGCCATGGGCAGATGAGGCTGAGCAACAGCTTTCCAGGCTAGCTAATTCTGGCTGTGAGCTATCTGCAGATGTTAGCATTGTAGGAGCAGCGCTGCCGGAGCCCCCCTGCACGGACTCCCAAAGCTGCGTTTTAAGTTTGAGGTGGCAAGACAAGCAAGCAGCCCCAGTATTTCTGGCTCTGTGTGGGCAGTGCCATGGGCAGATGAGGCTGAGCAACAGCTTTCCAGGCTAAGTATTTCTTCCTGCGAGCTATCTGCAGACGTTCGCATTGTCGGAGCAGGCCTGCCGGAGGCGCCGGGCACGAACCACCTAAGCTACGTTTGAAGTTTCAGGTAGTAAGACAAGCAAGCAGCCCCAGTCTCTGTGCCTCTGTGCGAGCAGTGCCATGGGCAGATGAGGCTGAGCAACACCTTTCCAAGCTAAATATTTCTTCCTGCGAGCTATCTGCAGATATTCGCATTGTCGAAGCAGGGCTGTCGGAGGCCCCCAGCACGGACACCCAAATCTACGTTTGAAGTTTGAGGTGGCAAGACAAGCAAGCAGCCCCAGTCTCTGTGCCTCGGTGCGAGCAGTGCCATGGGCAGATGAGGCTGACCAACAGATTTCCAAGCTAAATGTTTCTGCCTGCGAGATATCTGAAGACGTTCGCATTGTCGGACCAGGCCTTTCGGAGGCGCCGGGCACGGACCACGTAAGCTACGTTTGAAGTTTGAGGTGGTAAGACAAGCAAGCAGCCCCAGTCTCTGTGCCTCTGTGCGAGCAGTGCCATGGGCAGATGAGGCTGAGCAACAGCTTTCCAGGCTAGCTCTTTCTTCCTGCGAGCTATATGCAGATGTTCGCTTTTTCAGAGCAGGACTGCCGCAGGCCATCGTCACGAACCACCTCAAATACTTTTGAAGTTAGGTGGCAAGACAAGCAAGCAGCCCCAGTCTCTGTGCCTCTGTGCGAGCAGTGCCATGGGCAGATGAGGCTGAGCAACAGCTTTCCAGGCTAGGTCTTTCTGGCTGCGAGCTATCTGCAGACGTTCGCATTTTAAGAGCAGGACTGGCGGAGGAGCCCGGCACCAAACACCAAAGCTACGTTTGAAGATTGAGGGGGCAAGACAAGCAAGCAGCCCCAGTCTCTGTGCCTCTGTGCGAGCAGTGCCATGGGCAGATGAGGCTGAGCAACAGCTTTCCAGGCTAGCTCTTTCTGCCTGCGAGCTATCTGCAGACGTTCGCATTTTCGGAGCAGGGCTGCTGGAGGCCCCATGCACAAACCGCCAAACTACGGTTGAAGTTTGAGTTGGCAAGACAAGCAAGCAGCCCCAGTCTCTGTGCCTTTTTGCGAGCAGTGCCATGGGCAGATGAGGCTGAGCAACAGCTTTCCAGGCTAGGTCTTTCTGTCTGCGATCTATCTGCAGACGTTCGCATTTTAAGAGCAGGACTGGCGGAGGAGCCCGGCACAAAACACCAAAGATACGTTTGAAGATTGAGGGGAGCAAGACAAGCAAGCAGCCCCAGTCTCTGTGCCTCTGTGCGAGCAGTGCCATGGGCAGATGAGGCTGAGCAACAGCTTTCCAGGCTAGCTAATTCTGGCTGTGAGCTATCTGCAGATGTTAGCATTGTAGGAGCAGCGCTGCCGGAGCCCCCCTGCACGGACTCCCAAATCTACTTTTGAAGTTTGAGGGGGCAAGACAAGCAAGCAGCCCCAGTATTTCTGGCTCTGTGTGGGCAGTGCCATGGGCAGATGAGGCTGAGCAACAGCTTTCCAGGCTAGCTCTTTCTGGCTGCGAGCTATCTGCAGACGTTCGCATTTCAGGAGCACGTCTGCCCGAGGCCCCAATCACGGAGCACCAAATATATGTTTGAAGTTTGAGGTGGCAAGAGAAGCAAGCAGCCCCAGTCTCTTTGCCTCTGTGCGAGCAGTGCCATGGGCAGATGAGGCTGAGCAACAGCTTTCCAAGCTAAGTATTTCTTCCTGCGAGCTATCTGCAGACGTTCACATTGTTGGAGCAGGCCTGCCGGAGGCGCCGGGAACGAACCACCTAAGTTACATCTGAAGTTTCAGGTGGTAAGACAATCAAGCAGCCCCAGTCTCTGTGGCTCTGTGCGATCAGTGCCATGGGCAGATGAGGCTGAGAAACAGCTTTCCAGGCTAGCTCTTTATGCCTGCGAGCTGTCTGCAGACGTTCGCATTTTAAGAGCAGGACTGGCGGAGGAGCCCGGCACCAAACACATAAGCTACGTTTGAAGATTGAGGGGGCGAGATAAGCAAGCAGCCCCAGTCTCTGTGCCTCTGTGCGAGCAGTGCCATGGGCAGATGAGGCTGAGCAACAGCTTTCCAGGCTAGCTAATTCTGGCTGTGAGCTATCTGCAGACGTTCGCATTTTCGGAGCAGGGCTGTTGGAGGCCCCATGCACAGACCGCAAAACTACGGTTGAAGTTTGAGGTGGCAAGACAAGCAAGCAGCCCCAGTATTTCTGGCTCTGTGTGGGCAGTGCCATGGGCAGATGAGGCTGAGCAACAGCTTTCCAGGCTAAGTATTTCTTCCTGCGAGCTATCTGCAGACGTTCGCATTGTCGGAGCAGGCCTGCCGGAGGCGCCGGGCACGAACCACCTAAGCTACGTTTGAAGTTTCAGGTAGTAAGACAAGCAAGCAGCCCCTTGTCTCTGTGCCTCTGTGCGAGCAGTGCCATGGGCAGATGAGGCTGAGCAACACCTTTCCAAGCTAAATATTTCTTCCTGCGAGCTATCTGCAGATATTCGCATTGTCGAAGCAGGGCTGTCGGAGGCCCCCAGCACGGACACCCAAATCTACGTTTGAAGTTTGAGGTGGCAAGACAAGCAAGCAGCCCCAGTCTCTGTGCCTCGGTGCGAGCAGTGCCATGGGCAGATGAGGCTGACCAACAGATTTCCAAGCTAAATGTTTCTGCCTGCGAGATATCTGAAGACGTTCGCATTGTCGGACCAGGCCTTCCGGAGGCGCCGGGCACGGACCACGTAAGCTACGTTTGAAGTTTGAGGTGGTAAGACAAGCAAGCAGCCCCAGTCTCTGTGCCTCTGTGCGAGCAGTGCCATGGGCAGATGAGGCTGAGCAACAGCTTTCCAGGCTAGCTCTTTCTTCCTGCGAGCTATATGCAGATGTTCGCATTTTCAGAGCAGGACTGCCGCAGGCCATCGTCACGAACCACCTCAAATACTTTTGAAGTTAGGTGGCAAGACAAGCAAGCAGCCCCAGTCTCTGTGCCTCTGTGCGAGCAGTGCCATGGGCAGATGAGGCTGAGCAACAGCTTTCCAGGCTCGGTCTTTCTGGCTGCGAGCTATCTGCAGACGTTCGCATTTTAAGAGCAGGACTGGCGGAGGAGCCCGGCACCAAACACCAAAGCTACGTTTGAAGATTGAGGGGGCAAGACAAGCCAGCAGCCCCAGTCTCTGTGCCTCTGTGCGAGCAGTGCCATGGGCAGATGAGGCTGAGCAACAGCTTTCCAGGCTAGCTCTTTCTGCCTGCGAGCTATCTGCAGACGTTCGCATTTTCGGAGCAGGGCTGTTGGAGGACCCATGCACAGACCGCCAAACTACGGTTGAAGTTTGAGGTGGCAAGACAAGCAAGCAGCCCCAGTCTCTGTGCCTTTTTGCGAGCAGTGCCATGGGCAGATGAGGCTGAGCAACAGCTTTCCAGGCTAGGTCTTTCTGTCTGCGATCTATCTGCAGACGTTCGCATTTTAAGAGCAGGACTGGCGGAGGAGCCCGGCACAAAACACCAAAGATACGTTTGAAGATTGAGGGGAGCAAGACAAGCAAGCAGCCCCAGTCTCTGTGCCTCTGTGCGAGCAGTGCCATGGGCAGATGAGGCTGAGCAACAGCTTTCCAGGCTAGCTAATTCTGGCTGTGATCTATCTGCAGATATTAGCATTGTAGGAGCAGCGCTGCCGGAGCCCCCCTGCACGGACTCCCAAAGCTACGTTTTAAGTTTGAGGTGGCAAGACAAGCAAGCAGCCCCAGTATTTCTGGCTCTGTGTGGGCAGTGCCATGGGCAGATGAGGCTGAGCAACAGCTTTCCAGGCTAGCTCTTTCTGGCTGCGAGCTATCTGCAGACGTTCGCATTGACGGAGCACGTCTGCCCGAGGCCCCAAACACGGAGCACCAAATTTATGTTTGAAGTTTGAGGGGGCAAGACAAGCAAGCAGTCCCAGTCTCTTTGCCTCTTTGCGAGCAGTGCCATGGGCAGATGAGGCTGAGCAACAGCTTTCCAAGCTAAGTATTTCTTCCTGCGAGCTATCTGCAGACGTTCGCATTGTCGGACCAGGCCTTCCGGAGGCGCCGGGCACGAACCACCTAAGCTACGTTTGAAGTTTGAGGTGGTAAGACAAGCAAGCAGCCCCAGTCTCTGTGCCTCTGTGCGAGCAGTGCCATGGGCAGATGAGGCTGAGCAACAGCTTTCCAGGCTAGCTCTTTCTTCCTGCGAGCTATATGCAGATGTTCGCTTTTTCAGAGCAGGACTGCCGCAGGCCATCGTCACGAACCACCTCAAATACTTTTGAAGTTAGGTGGCAAGACAAGCAAGCAGCCCCAGTCTCTGTGCCTCTGTGCGAGCAGTGCCATGGGCAGATGAGGCTGAGCAACAGCTTTCCAGGCTAGGTCTTTCTGGCTGCGAGCTATCTGCAGACGTTCGCATTTTAAGAGCAGGACTGGCGGAGGAGCATGGCACCAAACACCAAAGCTATTTTTGAAGTTGGAGGTGGCAAGACAAGCAAGCAGCCCCAGTCTCTGTGCCTCTGTGCGAGCAGTGCCATGGGCAGATGAGGCTGAGCAACAGCTTTCCAGGCTAGCTCTTTCTGCCTGCGAGCTATCTGCAGACGTTCGCATTTTCGGAGCAGGGCTGTTGGAGGACCCATGCACAGACCGCCAAACTACGGTTGAAGTTTGAGGTGGCAAGACAAGCAAGCAGCCCCAGTCTCTGTGCCTTTTTGCGAGCAGTGCCATGGGCAGATGAGGCTGAGCAACAGCTTTCCAGGCTAGGTCTTTCTGTCTGCGATCTATCTGCAGACGTTCGCATTTTAAGAGCAGGACTGGCGGAGGAGCCCGGCACAAAACACCAAAGATACGTTTGAAGATTGAGGGGAGCAAGACAAGCAAGCAGCCCCAGTCTCTGTGCCTCTGTGCGAGCAGTGCCATGGGCAGATGAGGCTGAGCAACAGCTTTCCAGGCTAGCTAATTCTGGCTGTGATCTATCTGCAGATATTAGCATTGTAGGAGCAGCGCTGCCGGAGCCCCCCTGCACGGACTCCCAAAGCTACGTTTTAAGTTTGAGGTGGCAAGACAAGCAAGCAGCCCCAGTATTTCTGGCTCTGTGTGGGCAGTGCCATGGGCAGATGAGGCTGAGCAACAGCTTTCCAGGCTAGCTCTTTCTGGCTGCGAGCTATCTGCAGACGTTCGCATTGACGGAGCACGTCTGCCCGAGGCCCCAAACACGGAGCACCAAATTTATGTTTGAAGTTTGAGGGGGCAAGACAAGCAAGCAGTCCCAGTCTCTTTGCCTCTTTGCGAGCAGTGCCATGGGCAGATGAGGCTGAGCAACAGCTTTCCAAGCTAAGTATTTCTTCCTGCGAGCTATCTGCAGACGTTCGCATTGTCGGACCAGGCCTTCCGGAGGCGCCGGGCACGAACCACCTAAGCTACGTTTGAAGTTTGAGGTGGTAAGACAAGCAAGCAGCCCCAGTCTCTGTGCCTCTGTGCGAGCAGTGCCATGGGCAGATGAGGCTGAGCAACAGCTTTCCAGGCTAGCTCTTTCTTCCTGCGAGCTATATGCAGATGTTCGCTTTTTCAGAGCAGGACTGCCGCAGGCCATCGTCACGAACCACCTCAAATACTTTTGAAGTTAGGTGGCAAGACAAGCAAGCAGCCCCAGTCTCTGTGCCTCTGTGCGAGCAGTGCCATGGGCAGATGAGGCTGAGCAACAGCTTTCCAGGCTAGGTCTTTCTGGCTGCGAGCTATCTGCAGACGTTCGCATTTTAAGAGCAGGACTGGCGGAGGAGCATGGCACCAAACACCAAAGCTATTTTTGAAGTTGGAGGTGGCAAGACAAGCAAGCAGCCCCAGTCTCTGTGCCTCTGTGCGAGCAGTGCCATGGGCAGATGAGGCTGAGCAACAGCTTTCCAGGCTAGCTCTTTCTGCCTGCGAGCTATCTGCAGACGTTCGCATTTTCGGAGCAGGGCTGTTGGAGGACCCATGCACAGACCGCCAAACTACGGTTGAAGTTTGAGGTGGCAAGACAAGCAAGCAGCCCCAGTCTCTGTGCCTTTTTGCGAGCAGTGCCATGGGCAGATGAGGCTGAGCAACAGCTTTCCAGGCTAGGTCTTTCTGTCTGCGATCTATCTGCAGACGTTCGCCTTTTAAGAGCAGGACTGGCGGAGGAGCCCGGCACAAAACACCAAAGATACGTTTGAAGATTGAGGGGAGCAAGACAAGCAAGCAGCCCCAGTCTCTGTGCCTCTGTGCGAGCAGTGCCATGGGCAGATGAGGCTGAGCAACAGCTTTCCAGGCTAGCTAATTCTGGCTGTGATCTATCTGCAGATATTAGCATTGTAGGAGCAGCGCTGCCGGAGCCCCCCTGCACGGACTCCCAAAGCTACGTTTTAAGTTTGAGGTGGCAAGACAAGCAAGCAGCCCCAGTATTTCTGGCTCTGTGTGGGCAGTGCCATGGGCAGATGAGGCTGAGCAACAGCTTTCCAGGCTAGCTCTTTCTGGCTGCGAGCTATCTGCAGACGTTCGCATTGACGGAGCACGTCTGCCCGAGGCCCCAAACACGGAGCACCAAATTTATGTTTGAAGTTTGAGGGGGCAAGACAAGCAAGCAGTCCCAGTCTCTTTGCCTCTTTGCGAGCAGTGCCATGGGCAGATGAGGCTGAGCAACAGCTTTCCAAGCTAAGTATTTCTTCCTGCGAGCTATCTGCAGACGTTCGCATTGTCGGACCAGGCCTTCCGGAGGCGCCGGGCACGAACCACCTAAGCTACGTTTGAAGTTTGAGGTGGTAAGACAAGCAAGCAGCCCCAGTCTCTGTGCCTCTGTGCGAGCAGTGCCATGGGCAGATGAGGCTGAGCAACAGCTTTCCAGGCTAGCTCTTTCTTCCTGCGAGCTATATGCAGATGTTCGCTTTTTCAGAGCAGGACTGCCGCAGGCCATCGTCACGAACCACCTCAAATACTTTTGAAGTTAGGTGGCAAGACAAGCAAGCAGCCCCAGTCTCTGTGCCTCTGTGCGAGCAGTGCCATGGGCAGATGAGGCTGAGCAACAGCTTTCCAGGCTAGGTCTTTCTGGCTGCGAGCTATCTGCAGACGTTCGCATTTTAAGAGCAGGACTGGCGGAGGAGCATGGCACCAAACACCAAAGCTATTTTTGAAGTTGGAGGTGGCAAGACAAGCAAGCAGCCCCAGTCTCTGTGCCTCTGTGCGAGCAGTGCCATGGGCAGATGAGGCTGAGCAACAGCTTTCCAGGCTAGCTCTTTCTGCCTGCGAGCTATCTACAGACGTTCGCATTTTCGGAGCAGGGCTGTTGGAGGACCCATGCACAGACCGCCAAACTACGGTTGAAGTTTGAGGTGGCAAGACAAGCAAGCAGCCCCAGTCTCTGTGCCTTTTTGCGAGCAGTGCCATGGGCAGATGAGGCTGAGCAACAGCTTTCCAGGCTAGGTCTTTCTGTCTGCGATCTATCTGCAGACGTTCGCGTTTTTGGAGCAGGGCTGCTGGAGGCCCCATGCAAAGACCCCAGAAACTACGTTTGAAGTTTGAGGTGCCAAGACAAGCAAGCAGCCCCAGTCTCTGTGCCTCCGTGCGAGCAGTGCCATGGGCACATGAGGCTGAGCAACAGCTTTCCAGGCTAGCCCTTTCTGGCTGCGAGCTATCTGCAGACGTTCGCATTTTAAGAGCAGGACTGGCGGAGGAGCCCGGCACAAAACACCAAAGATACGTTTGAAGATTGAGGGGAGCAAGACAAGCAAGCAGCCCCAGTCTCTGTGCCTCTGTGCGAGCAGTGCCATGGGCAGATGAGGCTGAGCAACAGCTTTCCAGGCTAGCTAATTCTGGCTGTGAGCTATCTGCAGATGTTAGCATTGTAGGAGCAGCGCTGCCGGAGCCCCCCTGCACGGACTCCCAAATCTACTTTTGAACTTTGAGGGGGCAAGACAAGCAAGCAGCCCCAGTATTTCTGGCTCTGTGTGGGCAGTGCCATGGGCAGATGAGGCTGAGCAACAGCTTTCCAGGCTAGCTCTTTCTGGCTGCGAGCTATCTGCAGACGTTCGCATTTCCGGAGCACGTCTGCCCGAGGCCCCAATCACGGAGCACCAAATATATGTTTGAAGTTTGAGGTAGCAAGAGAAGCAAGCAGCCCCAGTCTCTTTGCCTCTGTGCGAGCAGTGCCATGGGCAGATGAGGCTGAGCAACAGCTTTCCAAGCTAAGTATTTCTTCCTGCGAGCTATCTGCAGACGTTCGCATTGTTGGAGCAGGCCTGCCGGAGGCGCCGGGCACGAACCACCTAAGTTACATCTGAAGTTTCAGGTGGTAAGACAATCAAGCAGCCCCAGTCTCTGTGCCTCTGTGCGATCAGTGCCATGGGCAGATGAGGCTGAGAAACAGCTTTCCAGGCTAGCTCTTTATGCCTGCGAGCTGTCTGCAGACGTTCGCATTTTAAGAGCAGGACTGGCGGAGGAGCCCGGCACCAAACACCTAAGTTACGTTTGAAGATTGAGGGGGCGAGATAAGCAAGCAGCCCCAGTCTCTGTGCCTCTGTGCGAGCAGTGCCATGGGCAGATGAGGCTGAGCAACAGCTTTCCAGGCTAGCTAATTCTGGCTGTGAGCTATCTGCAGACGTTCGCATTTTCGGAGCAGGGCTGTTGGAGGCCCCATGCACAGACCGCAAAACTACGGTTGAAGTTTGAGGTGGCAAGACAAGCAAGCAGCCCCAGTCTCTTTGCCTCTGTGCGAGCAGTGCCATGGGCAGATGAGGCTGAGCAACAGCTTTCCAAGCTAAGTATTTCTTCCTGCGAGCTATCTGCAGACGTTCGCATTGTTGGAGCAGGCCTGCCGGAGGCGCCGGTCACGAACCACCTAAGTTACGTCTGAAGTTTCATGTGGTAAGACAATCAAGCAGCCCCAGTCTCTGTGCCTCTGTGCGATCAGTGCCATGGGCAGATGAGGGTGAGCAACAGCTTTCCAAGCTAAATGTTTCTGCCTGCGAGCTATCTGCAGACGTTCGCATTGTTGGACCAGGCCTTCCGGAGGCGCCGGGCATGGACCACCTAAGCTACGTTTGAAGTTTGAGGTGGTAAGACAAGCAAGCAGCCCCAGTCTCTGTGCCTTTTTGCGAGCAGTGCCATGGGCAGATGAGGCTGAGCAACAGCTTTCCAGGCTAGCTCTTTCTGTCTGCGATCTATCTGCAGACGTTCGCGTTTTTGGAGCAGGGCTGCTTGAGGCCCCATGCACAGACCCCAAAAACTACGTTTGAAGTTTGATGTGACAAGACAAGCAAGCAGCCCCAGTCTCTGTGCCTCCGTGCGAGCAGTGCCATGGGCAGATGAGGCTGAGCAACAGCTTTCCAAGCTATGTATTTCTTCCTGCGAGCTATCTGCAGACGTTCGCATTGTCGTACCAGGCCTGCCAGAGGCGCCTGGTACGGACCACCTAAGCTACGTTTTAAGTTTGAGGTGGTAAGACAAGCAAGCAGCCCCAGTCTCTGTGCCTCCGTGCGAGCAGTGCCATGGGCACATGAGGCTGAGCAACAGCTTTCCAGGCTAGCCCTTTCTGCCTGCGAGCTATCTGCAGACGTTCGCATTTTCAGAGCAGGGCTGCCACAGGTCCCACGTCAGAGACCCCAAAATTACGTTTGAAGTTGGAGGTGGCAAGACAAGCAAGCAGCCCCAGTCTTTCTGGCTCTGTGTGAGCAGTGCCATGGGCAGATGAGGCTGAGCAACAGCTTTCCAGGCTAGGTCTTTCTGGCTGCGAGCTATCTGCAGACGTTCGCATTTCCGGAGCACGTCTGCCCGATGCCCCAATCACGGACCACCAAATTTATGTTTGAAGTTTGAGGTGGCAAGAGAAGCAAGCAGCCCCTTGTCTCTGTGCCTCTGTGCGAGCAGTGCCATGGGCAGATGAGGCTGAGCAACAGCTTTCCAGGCTAGCTCTTTATGCCTGCGAGCTGTCTGCAGACGTTCGCATTTTAAGAGCCGGACTGGCGGAGGAGCCCGGCACCAAACACATAAGCTACGTTTGAAGAATGAGGGGACGAGATAAGCAAGCAGCCCCAGTCTCTGTGCCTCTGTGCGAGCAGTGCCATGGGCAGATGAGGCTGAGCAACAGCTTTCCAGGCTAGCTCTTTCTGCCTGCGAGCTATCTGCAGACGTTCGCATTTTCGGAGCAGGGCTGTTGGAGGCCCCATGCACAGACCGCAAATCTACGCTTGAAGTTTGAGTTGGCAAGACAAGCAAGCAGCCCCAGTCTCTGTGCCTTTTTGCGAGCAGTGCCATGGGCAGATGAGGCTGAGCAACAGCTTTCCAGGCTAGCCCTTTCTGGCTGCGAGCTATCCGCAGACGTTCGCATTTTAAGAGCAGGACTGGCGGAGGAGCCCGGCACAAAACACCAAAGATACGTTGGAAGATTGAGGGGAGCAAGACAAGCAAGCAGCCCCAGTCTCTGTGCCTCTGTGCGAGCTGTGCCATGGGCAGATGAGGCTAAGCAACAGCTTTCCAGGCTAGCTCTTTCTGACTGCGAGCTATCTACAGACGTTCGCATTTTGGGAGCAATGTTGCCGGAGGGCCCCTGCACGGACCCCCAAAGCTACGTTTGAAGTTTGACATGGCAAGACAAGCAAGCAGCCCCAGTCTCTTTGCCTCTGTGCGAGCAGTGCCATGGGCAGATGAGGCTGAGCAACAGCTTTCCAAGCTAAGTATTTCTTCCTGCGAGGTATCTCCAGATATTCGCATTGTCAGAGCCGGCCTGCCGGAGGCGCCGGGCACGAACCACCTAAGCTACGTTTGAAGTTTCAGGTGGTAAGACAAGCTAGCAGCCCCAGTCTCTGTGCCTCCGTGCGAGCAGTGCCATGGGCAGATGACGCTGAGCAACAGCTTTCGAAGCTAAATATTTCTTCCTGCGAGCTATCTGCAGATATTCGCATTGTCGGAGCAGGGCTGTCGGAGGCCCCCAGCACGGACACCCAAATCTACGTTTGAAGTTTGAGGTGGCAAGAAAAGCAAGCAGCCCCAGTCTCTGTGCCTCGGTGCGAGCAGTGCCATGGGCAGATGAGGCTGACCAACAGATTTCCAAGCTAAATGTTTCTGCCTGCGAGATATCTGAAGACGTTCGCATTGTCGGACCAGGCCTTCCAGAGGCGCCGGGCACGGACCACGTAAGCTACGTTTGAAGTTTGAGGTGGTAAGACAAGCAAGCAGCCCCAGTCTCTGTGCCTCTGTGCGAGCAGTGCCATGGGCAGATGAGGCTGAGCAACAGCTTTCCAGGCTAGATCTTTCTTCCTGCGAGCTATATGCAGATGTTCGCTTTTTCAGAGCAGGACTGCCGCAGTCCATCGTCACGAACCACCTCAAATACTTTTGAAGTTAGGTGGCAAGACAAGCAAGCAGCCCCAGTCTCTGTGCCTCTGTGCGAGCAGTGCCATGGGCAGATGAGGCTGAGCAACAGCTTTCCAGGCTAGCTCTTTCTGGCTGCGAGCTATCTGCAGACGTTCGCATTTTAAGAGCAGGACTGGCGGAGGAGCCCGGCACCAAACACCAAAGCTACGTTTGAAGATTCAGGGGGCAAGACAAGCCAGCAGCCCCAGTCTCTGTGCCTCTGTGCGAGCAGTGCCATGGGCAGATGAGGCTGAGCAACAGCTTTCCAGGCTAGCTCTTTCTGCCTGCGAGCTATCTGCAGACGTTCGCATTTTCGGAGCAGGGCTGTTGGAGGCCCCATGCACAGACCGCCAAACTACGGTTGAAGTTTGAGGTGGCAAGACAAGCAAGCAGCCCCAGTCTCTGTGCCTTTTTGCGAGCAGTGCCATGGGCAGATTAGGCTGAGCAACAGCTTTCCAGGCTAGGTCTTTCTGTCTGCGATCTATCTGCAGACGTTCGCGTTTTTGGAGCAGGGCTGCTGGAGGCCCCATGCAAAGACCCCAGAAACTACGTTTGAAGTTTGAGGTGACAAGACAAGCAAGCAGCCCCAGTCTCTGTGCCTCCGTGCGAGCAGTGCCATGGGCACATGAGGCTGAGCAACAGCTTTCCAGGCTTGCCCTTTCTGCCTGCGAGCTATCTGCAGACGTTCGCATTTTCAGAGCAGGGCTGCCACAGGTCCCACGGCTGAGACCCCAAAATTACGTTTGAAGTTGAAGGTGGCAAGACAAGCAAGCAGCCCCAGTCTTTCTGGCTCTGTGTGAGCAGTGCCATGGGCAGATGAGGCTGAGCAACAGCTTTCCAGGCTAGGTCTTTCTGGCTGCGAGCTATCTGCAGACGTTCGCATATTAAGAGCAGGACTGGCGGAGGAGCCCGGCACGAAACACCTAAGCTACGTTTGAAGATTGAGGGGAGCAAGACAAGCAAGCAGTCCCAGTCTCTGTGCCTCTGTGCGAGCAGTGCCATGGGCAGATGAGGCTGAGCAACAGCTTTCCAGGCTAGCTCTTTCTGCCTGCGAGCTATCTGCAGACGTTCGCATTTTCGGAGCAGGGCTGTTGGAGGCCCCATGCACAGACCGCAAAACTACGGTTGAAGTTTGAGGTGGCAAGACAAGCAAGCAGCCCCAGTCTCTGTGCCTTTTTGCGAGCAGTGCCATGGGCAGATGAGGCTGAGCAACAGCTTTCCAGGCTAGCCCTTTCTGGCTGCGAGCTATCTGCAGACGTTCGCATTTTAAGAGCAGGACTGGCGGAGGAGCCCGGCACAAAACACCAAAGATACTTTTGAAGATTGAGGGGAGCAAGACAAGCAAGCAGCCCCAGTCTCTGTGCCTCTGTGCGAGCAGTGCCATGGGCAGATGAGGCTGAGCAACAGCTTTCCAGGCTAGCTATTTCTGGCTGTGAGCTATCTGCAGATGTTAGCATTGTAGGAGCAGCGCTGCCGGAGCCCCCCTGCACGGACTCCCAAATCTACTTTTGAAGTTTGAGGGGGCAAGACAAGCAAGCAGCCCCAGTATTTATGGATCTGTGTGGGCAGTGCCATGGCAGATGAGGCTGAGCAACAGCTTTCCAGGCTAGCTCTTTCTGGCTGCGAGCTATCTGCAGACGTTCGCATTTCCGGAGCACGTCTGCCCGAGGCCCCAATCACGGAGCACCAAATATATGTTTGAAGTTTGAGGTGGCAAGAGAAGCAAGCAGCCCCAGTCTCTTTGCCTCTGTGCGAGCAGTGCCATGGGCAGATGAGGCTGAGCAACAGCTTTCCAAGCTAAGTATTTCTTCCTGCGAGCTATCTGCAGACGTTCGCATTGTTGGAGCAGGCCTGCCGGAGGCGCCGGGCACGAACCACCTAAGTTACATCTGAAGTTTCAGGTGGTAAGACAATCAAGCAGCCCCAGTCTCTGTGCCTCTGTGCGATCAGTGCCATGGGCAGATGAGGCTGAGAAACAGCTTTCCAGGCTAGCTCTTTATGCCTGAGAGCTGTCTGCAGACGTTCGCATTTTAAGAGCCGGACTGGCAGAGGAGCCCGGCACCAAACACATAAGCTACGTTTGAAGATTGAGGGGGCGATATAAGCAAGCAGCCCCAGTCTCTGTGCCTCTGTGCGAGCAGTGCCATGGGCAGATGAGGCTGAGCAACAGCTTTCCAGGCTAGCTAATTCTGGCTGTGAGCTATCTGCAGATGTTAGCATTGTAGGAGCAGCGCTGCTGGAGCCCCCCTGCACGGACTCCCATAGCTACGTTTTAAGTTTGAGGTGGCAAGACAAGCAAGCAGCCCCAGTCTCTGTGCCTCTGTGCGAGCAGTGCCATGGGCAGATGAGGCTGAGCAACAGCTTTCCAGGCTAGCTCTTTATGGCTGCGAGCTATCTGCAGACGTTCGCATTTTAAGAGGAGGAATTTCGGAGGAGCCCGGCACCAAACACCAAAGCTACGTTTGAAGATTGAGGGGGCAAGACAAGCAAGCAGCCCCAGTCTCTGTGCCTCTGTGCGAGCAGTGCCATGGGCAGATGTGGGTGAGCAACAGCTTTCCAGGCTAGCTCTTTGTGTTTGCGAGCTATCTACAGACGTTCGCATTTTGGGAGCAGGGTTGCCAGAGGCCCCCTGCACGGATCCCCAAAGCTACGTTTGAAGTTTGACATGGCAAGACAAGCAAGCAGCCCCAGTCTCTGTGCCTCGGTGCGAGCAGTGCCATGGGCAGATGAGGCTGACCAACAGATTTCCAAGCTAAATGTTTCTGCCTGCGAGATATCTGAAGACGTTCGCATTGTCGGACCAGGCCTTCCGGAGGCGCCGGGCACGGACCACGTAAGCTACGTTTGAAGTTTGAGGTGGTAAGACAAGCAAGCAGCCCCAGTCTCTGTGCCTCTGTGCGAGCAGTGCCATGGGCAGATGAGGCTGAGCAACAGCTTTCCAGGCTAGCTCTTTCTGCCTGCGAGCTATCTGCAGACGTTCGCATTTTAAGAGCAGGACTGGCGGAGGAGCCCGGAACCAAACACCAAAGCTACGTTTGAAGATTGAGAGGGCAAGACAAGCAAGCAGCCCCAGTCTCTGTGCCTCTGTGCGAGCAGTGGCATGGGCAGATGAGGCTGAGCAACAGCTTTCCAGGCTAGCTCTTTCTGCCTGCGAGCTATCTGCAGCCGTTCGCATTTTCGCAACAGGGCTGCCGGAGGCCCCAAGCAGAGACCCCAAAATTACGTTTGAAGTTTGAGGTGGCAAGACAAGCAAGCAGCCTCAGTATTTCTGGCTCTGTGTGGGCAGTGCCATGGGCAGATGAGGCTGAGCAACAGCTTTCCAGGCTAGCTCTTTCTGGCTGCGAGCTATCTGCAGACTTTCGCATTTCCGGAGCAAGTCTGCCAGAGGCCCCAATCACGGACCACCAAATTTATGTTTGAAGTTTTAGGTGGCAAGAGAAGCAAGCAGCCCCTTGTCTCTGTGCCTCTGTGCGAGCACTGCCAAGGGCAGATGAGGCTGAGCAACAGTTTTCCAGGCTAGCTAATTCTGGCTGTGAGCTATCTGCAGATGTTAGCATTGTAGGAGCAGCGCTGCCGGAGCCCCCCTGCACGGACTCCCATAGCTACTTTTTAAGTTTGAGGTGGCAAGACAAGCAAGCAGCCCCAGTCTCTGTGCCTCCGTGCGAGCAGTGCCATGGGCACATGAGGCTGAGCAACAGCTTTCCAGGCTAGCCCTTTCTGCCTGCGAGCTATCTGCAGACGTTCGCATTTTCAGAGCAGGGCTGCCACAGGTCCCACGGCAGAGACCCCAAAATTACGTTTGAAGTTGGAGGTGGCAAGACAAGCAAGCAGCCCCAGTCTTTCTGGCTCTGTGTGAGCAGTGCCATGGGCAGATGAGGCTGAGCAACAGCTTTCCAGGCTAGGTCTTTCTGGCTGCGAGCTATCTGCAGACGTTCGCATTTCCGGAGCACGTCTGCCCGAGGCCCCAATCACGGACCACCAAATTTATGTTTGAAGTTTGAGGTGGCAAGAGAAGCAAGCAGCCCCTTGTCTCTGTGCCTCTGTGCGAGCAGTGCCATGGGCAGATGAGGCTGAGCAACAGCTTTCCATCCTAGCTCTTTATGCCTGCGAGCTGTCTGCAGACGTTCGCATTTTAAGAGCCGGACTGGCGGAGGAGCCCGGCACCAAACACATAAGCTACGTTTGAAGATTGAGGGGGCGAGATAAGCAAGCAGCCCCAGTCTCTGTGCCTCTGTGCGAGCAGTGCCATGGGCAGATGAGGCTGAGCAACAGCTTTCCAGGCTAGCTCTTTCTGCCTGCGAGCTATCTGCAGACGTTCGCATTTTCGGAGCAGGGCTGTTGGAGGCCCCATGCACAGACCGCAAAACTACGGTTGAAGTTTGAGTTGGCAAGACAAGCAAGCAGCCCCAGTCTCTGTGCCTTTTTGCGAGCAGTGCCATGGGCAGATGAGGCTGAGCAACAGCTTTCCAGGTTAGCCCTTTCTGGCTGCGAGCTATCTGCAGACGTTCGCATTTTAAGAGCAGGACTGGCGGAGGAGCCCGGCACAAAACACCAAAGATACGTTTGAAGATTGAGGGGAGCAAGACAAGCAAGCAGCCCCAGTCTCTGTGCCTCTGTGCGAGCAGTGCCATGGGCAGATGAGGCTGAGCAACAGCTTTCCAGGCTAGGTCTTTCTGGCTGCGAGCTATCTGCAGACGTTCGCATTTCCGGAGCACGTCTGCCCGAGGCCCCAATCACGGAGCACCAAATATATGTTTTAAGTTTGAGGTGGCAAGAGAAGCAAGCAGCCCCAGTCTCTTTGCCTCTGTGCGAGCAGTGCCATGGGCAGATGAGGCTGAGCAACAGCTTTCCAAGCTAAGTATTTCTTCCTGCGAGCTATCTGCAGACGTTCGCATTGTTGGAGCAGGCCTGCCGGAGGCGCCGGTCACGAACCACCTAAGTTACGTCTGAAGTTTCATGTGGTAAGACAATCAAGCAGCCCCAGTCTCTGTGCCTCAGTGCGATCAGTGCCATGGGCAGATGAGGGTGAGCAACAGCTTTCCAAGCTAAATATTTCTGCCTGCGAGCTATCTGCAGACGTTCGCATTGTCGGACCAGGCCTTCCGGAGGCGCCGGGCATGGACCACCTAAGCTACGTTTGAAGTTTGAGGTGGTAAGACAAGCAAGCAGTCCCAGTCTCTGTGCCTCTGTTTGAGCAGTGCCATGGGCAGATGAGGCTGAGCAACAGCTTTCCAGGCTAGCTCTTTCTGGCTGCGAGCTATATGCAGATGTTCGCTTTTTCAGAGCAGGACTGCCGCAGGCCATCGTCACGAACCACCTCAAATACTTTTGAAGTTAGGTGGTAAGACAAGCAAGCAGCCCCAGTCTCTGTGCCTCCGTGCGAGCAGTGCCATGGGCAGATTAGGCTGAGCAACAGCTTTCCAGGCTAGGTCTTTCTGTCTGCGATCTATCTGCAGACGTTCGCGTTTTTGGAGCAGGGCTGCTGGAGGCCCCATGCAAAGACCCCAGAAACTACGTTTGAAGTTTGAGGTGACAAGACAAGCAAGCAGCCCCAGTCTCTGTGCCTCCGTGCGAGCAGTGCCATGGGCACATGAGGCTGAGCAACAGCTTTCCAGGCTTGCCCTTTCTGCCTGCGAGCTATCTGCAGACGTTCGCATTTTCAGAGCAGGGCTGCCACAGGTCCCACGGCTGAGACCCCAAAATTACGTTTGAAGTTGAAGGTGGCAAGACAAGCAAGCAGCCCCAGTCTTTCTGGCTCTGTGTGAGCAGTGCCATGGGCAGATGAGGCTGAGCAACAGCTTTCCAGGCTAGGTCTTTCTGGCTGCGAGCTATCTGCAGACGTTCGCATATTAAGAGCAGGACTGGCGGAGGAGCCCGGCACGAAACACCTAAGCTACGTTTGAAGATTGAGGGGAGCAAGACAAGCAAGCAGTCCCAGTCTCTGTGCCTCTGTGCGAGCAGTGCCATGGGCAGATGAGGCTGAGCAACAGCTTTCCAGGCTAGCTCTTTCTGCCTGCGAGCTATCTGCAGACGTTCGCATTTTCGGAGCAGGGCTGTTGGAGGCCCCATGCACAGACCGCAAAACTACGGTTGAAGTTTGAGGTGGCAAGACAAGCAAGCAGCCCCAGTCTCTGTGCCTTTTTGCGAGCAGTGCCATGGGCAGATGAGGCTGAGCAACAGCTTTCCAGGCTAGCCCTTTCTGGCTGCGAGCTATCTGCAGACGTTCGCATTTTAAGAGCAGGACTGGCGGAGGAGCCCGGCACAAAACACCAAAGATACTTTTGAAGATTGAGGGGAGCAAGACAAGCAAGCAGCCCCAGTCTCTGTGCCTCTGTGCGAGCAGTGCCATGGGCAGATGAGGCTGAGCAACAGCTTTCCAGGCTAGCTATTTCTGGCTGTGAGCTATCTGCAGATGTTAGCATTGTAGGAGCAGCGCTGCCGGAGCCCCCCTGCACGGACTCCCAAATCTACTTTTGAAGTTTGAGGGGGCAAGACAAGCAAGCAGCCCCAGTATTTATGGATCTGTGTGGGCAGTGCCATGGCAGATGAGGCTGAGCAACAGCTTTCCAGGCTAGCTCTTTCTGGCTGCGAGCTATCTGCAGACGTTCGCATTTCCGGAGCACGTCTGCCCGAGGCCCCAATCACGGAGCACCAAATATATGTTTGAAGTTTGAGGTGGCAAGAGAAGCAAGCAGCCCCAGTCTCTTTGCCTCTGTGCGAGCAGTGCCATGGGCAGATGAGGCTGAGCAACAGCTTTCCAAGCTAAGTATTTCTTCCTGCGAGCTATCTGCAGACGTTCGCATTGTTGGAGCAGGCCTGCCGGAGGCGCCGGGCACGAACCACCTAAGTTACATCTGAAGTTTCAGGTGGTAAGACAAGCAAGCAGCCCCAGTCTCTGTGCCTCTGTGCGATCAGTGCCATGGGCAGATGAGGCTGAGAAACAGCTTTCCAGGCTAGCTCTTTATGCCTGAGAGCTGTCTGCAGACGTTCGCATTTTAAGAGCCGGACTGGCAGAGGAGCCCGGCACCAAACACATAAGCTACGTTTGAAGATTGAGGGGGCGATATAAGCAAGCAGCCCCAGTCTCTGTGCCTCTGTGCGAGCAGTGCCATGGGCAGATGAGGCTGAGCAACAGCTTTCCAGGCTAGCTAATTCTGGCTGTGAGCTATCTGCAGATGTTAGCATTGTAGGAGCAGCGCTGCTGGAGCCCCCCTGCACGGACTCCCATAGCTACGTTTTAAGTTTGAGGTGGCAAGACAAGCAAGCAGCCCCAGTCTCTGTGCCTCTGTGCGAGCAGTGCCATGGGCAGATGAGGCTGAGCAACAGCTTTCCAGGCTAGCTCTTTCTGGCTGCGAGCTATCTGCAGACGTTCGCATTTTAAGAGGAGGAATTTCGGAGGAGCCCGGCACCAAACACCAAAGCTACGTTTGAAGATTGAGGGGGCAAGACAAGCAAGCAGCCCCAGTCTCTGTGCCTCTGTGCGAGCAGTGCCATGGGCAGATGTGGGTGAGCAACAGCTTTCCAGGCTAGCTCTTTGTGTTTGCGAGCTATCTACAGACGTTCGCATTTTGGGAGCAGGGTTGCCAGAGGCCCCCTGCACGGATCCCCAAAGCTACGTTTGAAGTTTGACATGGCAAGACAAGCAAGCAGCCCCAGTCTCTGTGCCTCGGTGCGAGCAGTGCCATGGGCAGATGAGGCTGACCAACAGATTTCCAAGCTAAATGTTTCTGCCTGCGAGATATCTGAAGACGTTCGCATTGTCGGACCAGGCCTTCCGGAGGCGCCGGGCACGGACCACGTAAGCTACGTTTGAAGTTTGAGGTGGTAAGACAAGCAAGCAGCCCCAGTCTCTGTGCCTCTGTGCGAGCAGTGCCATGGGCAGATGAGGCTGAGCAACAGCTTTCCAGGCTAGCTCTTTCTGCCTGCGAGCTATCTGCAGACGTTCGCATTTTAAGAGCAGGACTGGCGGAGGAGCCCGGAACCAAACACCAAAGCTACGTTTGAAGATTGAGAGGGCAAGACAAGCAAGCAGCCCCAGTCTCTGTGCCTCTGTGCGAGCAGTGGCATGGGCAGATGAGGCTGAGCAACAGCTTTCCAGGCTAGCTCTTTCTGCCTGCGAGCTATCTGCAGCCGTTCGCATTTTCGCAACAGGGCTGCCGGAGGCCCCAAGCAGAGACCCCAAAATTACGTTTGAAGTTTGAGGTGGCAAGACAAGCAAGCAGCCTCAGTATTTCTGGCTCTGTGTGGGCAGTGCCATGGGCAGATGAGGCTGAGCAACAGCTTTCCAGGCTAGCTCTTTCTGGCTGCGAGCTATCTGCAGACTTTCGCATTTCCGGAGCAAGTCTGCCAGAGGCCCCAATCACGGACCACCAAATTTATGTTTGAAGTTTTAGGTGGCAAGAGAAGCAAGCAGCCCCTTGTCTCTGTGCCTCTGTGCGAGCACTGCCAAGGGCAGATGAGGCTGAGCAACAGTTTTCCAGGCTAGCTAATTCTGGCTGTGAGCTATCTGCAGATGTTAGCATTGTAGGAGCAGCGCTGCCGGAGCCCCCCTGCACGGACTCCCATAGCTACTTTTTAAGTTTGAGGTGGCAAGACAAGCAAGCAGCCCCAGTCTCTGTGCCTCCGTGCGAGCAGTGCCATGGGCACATGAGGCTGAGCAACAGCTTTCCAGGCTTGCCCTTTCTGCCTGCGAGCTATCTGCAGACGTTCGCATTTTCAGAGCAGGGCTGCCACAGGTCCCACGGCAGAGACCCCAAAATTACGTTTGAAGTTGGAGGTGGCAAGACAAGCAAGCAGCCCCAGTCTTTCTGGCTCTGTGTGAGCAGTGCCATGGGCAGATGAGGCTGAGCAACAGCTTTCCAGGCTAGGTCTTTCTGGCTGCGAGCTATCTGCAGACGTTCGCATTTCCGGAGCACGTCTGCCCGAGGCCCCAATCACGGACCACCAAATTTATGTTTGAAGTTTGAGGTGGCAAGAGAAGCAAGCAGCCCCTTGTCTCTGTGCCTCTGTGCGAGCAGTGCCATGGGCAGATGAGGCTGAGCAACAGCTTTCCATCCTAGCTCTTTATGCCTGCGAGCTGTCTGCAGACGTTCGCATTTTAAGAGCCGGACTGGCGGAGGAGCCCGGCACCAAACACATAAGCTACGTTTGAAGATTGAGGGGGCGAGATAAGCAAGCAGCCCCAGTCTCTGTGCCTCTGTGCGAGCAGTGCCATGGGCAGATGAGGCTGAGCAACAGCTTTCCAGGCTAGCTCTTTCTGCCTGCGAGCTATCTGCAGACGTTCGCATTTTCGGAGCAGGGCTGTTGGAGGCCCCATGCACAGACCGCAAAACTACGGTTGAAGTTTGAGTTGGCAAGACAAGCAAGCAGCCCCAGTCTCTGTGCCTTTTTGCGAGCAGTGCCATGGGCAGATGAGGCTGAGCAACAGCTTTCCAGGTTAGCCCTTTCTGGCTGCGAGCTATCTGCAGACGTTCGCATTTTAAGAGCAGGACTGGCGGAGGAGCCCGGCACAAAACACCAAAGATACGTTTGAAGATTGAGGGGAGCAAGACAAGCAAGCAGCCCCAGTCTCTGTGCCTCTGTGCGAGCAGTGCCATGGGCAGATGAGGCTGAGCAACAGCTTTCCAGGCTAGGTCTTTCTGGCTGCGAGCTATCTGCAGACGTTCGCATTTCCGGAGCACGTCTGCCCGAGGCCCCAATCACGGAGCACCAAATATATGTTTTAAGTTTGAGGTGGCAAGAGAAGCAAGCAGCCCCAGTCTCTTTGCCTCTGTGCGAGCAGTGCCATGGGCAGATGAGGCTGAGCAACAGCTTTCCAAGCTAAGTATTTCTTCCTGCGAGCTATCTGCAGACGTTCGCATTGTTGGAGCAGGCCTGCCGGAGGCGCCGGTCACGAACCACCTAAGTTACGTCTGAAGTTTCATGTGGTAAGACAATCAAGCAGCCCCAGTCTCTGTGCCTCAGTGCGATCAGTGCCATGGGCAGATGAGGGTGAGCAACAGCTTTCCAAGCTAAATATTTCTGCCTGCGAGCTATCTGCAGACGTTCGCATTGTCGGACCAGGCCTTCCGGAGGCGCCGGGCATGGACCACCTAAGCTACGTTTGAAGTTTGAGGTGGTAAGACAAGCAAGCAGTCCCAGTCTCTGTGCCTCTGTTTGAGCAGTGCCATGGGCAGATGAGGCTGAGCAACAGCTTTCCAGGCTAGCTCTTTCTGGCTGCGAGCTATATGCAGATGTTCGCTTTTTCAGAGCAGGACTGCCGCAGGCCATCGTCACGAACCACCTCAAATACTTTTGAAGTTAGGTGGTAAGACAAGCAAGCAGCCCCAGTCTCTGTGCCTCCGTGCGAGCAGTGCCATGGGCAGATGAGGCTGAGCAACAGCTTTCCAGGCTAGCCCTTTCTGCCTGTGAGCTATCTGCAGACGTTCGCATTTTCAGAGCAGGGCTGCCACAGGTCCCACGGCAGAGAACCCAAAATTACGTTTGAAGTTGGAGGTGGCAAGACAAGCAAGCAGCCCCAGTCTCTGTGCCTCTGTGCGAGCAGTGCCATGGGCAGATGAGGCTGAGCAACAGCTTTCCAGGCTAGCTCTTTCTGCCTGCGAGCTATCTGCAGACGTTCGCATTTTCGGAGCAGGGCTGTTGGAGGCCCCATGCACAGACCGCAAAACTACGCTTGAAGTTTGAGTTGGCAAGACAAGCAAGCAGCCCCAGTCTCTGTGCCTTTTTGCGAGCAGTGCCATGGGCAGATGAGGCTGAGCAACAGCTTTCCAGGCTAGCCCTTTCTGGCTGCGAGCTATCTGCAGACGTTCGCATTTTAAGAGCAGGACTGGCGGAGGAGCCCGTCACAAAACACCAAAGATACGTTGGAAGATTGAGGGGAGCAAGACAAGCAAGCAGCCCCAGTCTCTGTGCCTCTGTGCGAGCAGTGCCATGGGCAGATGAGGCTGAGCAACAGCTTTCCAGGCTAGCTAATTCTGGCTGTGAGCTATCTGCAGATGTTCGCATTGTAGGAGCAGCGCTGCCGAAGCCCCCCTGCACGGATTCCCAAAGCTACGTTTTAAGTTTGAGGTGGCAAGACAAGCAAGCAGCCGCAGTCTCTCTGCCTCTGTGCGAGCTGTGCCATGGGCAGATGAGGCTAAGCAACAGCTTTCCAGGCTAGCTCTTTCTGACTGCGAGCTATCTACAGACGTTCGCATTTTGGGAGCAATGTTGCCGGAGGGCCCCTGCACGGACCCCCAAAGCTACGTTTGAAGTTTGACATGGCAAGACAAGCAATCAGCACCAGTCTCTCTGCCTCTGTGCGAGCAGTGCTTGGGCAGATGAGGCTGAGCAACAGCTTTCCAAGCTAAGTATTTCTTCCTGCGAGCTATCTCCAGATATTCGCATTGTCAGAGCCGGCCTGCCGGAGGCGCCGGGCACGAACCACCTAAGCTACGTTTGAAGTTTCAGGTGGTAAGACAAGCTAGCAGCCCCAGTCTCTGTGCCTCCGTGCGAGCAGTGCCATTGGCAGATGACGCTGAGCAACAGCTTTCCAAGCTAAATATTTCTTCCTGCGAGCTATCTGCAGATATTCGCATTGTCGGAGCAGGGCTGTCGGAGGCCCCCAGCACGGACACCCAAATCTACGTTTGAAGTTTGAGGTGGCAAGACAAGCAAGCAGCCCCAGTCTCTGTGCCTCCGTGCGAGCAGTGCCATGGGCAGATGAGGCTGAGCAACAGCTTTCCAGGCTAGCTCTTTCTGCCTGCGAGCTATCTGCAGACGTTCGCATTGTCGGACCAGGCCTGCCGGAGGCGCCGGGTACGGACCACCTAAGCTATGTTTGAAGTTTGAGGTGGCAAGACAAGCAAGCAGCCCCATTCTCTGTGCCTCTGTGCGAGCAGTGCCATGGGCACATGAGGCTGAGCAACAGCTTTCCAGGCTAGCCCTTTCTGCCTGCGAGCTATCTGCAGACGTTCGCATTTTCAGAGCAGGGCTGCCACAGGTTCCACGGCAGAGACCCCAAAATTACGTTTGAAGTTTGAGGGGACAAGACAAGCAAGCAGCCCCAGTCTTTCTGGCTCTGTGTGAGCAGTGCCATGGGCAGATGACGCTGAGCAACAGCTTTCCAGGCTAGGTCTTTCTGGCTGCGACCTATCTGCAGACGTTCGCATTTTAAGAGCAGAACTGGCGGAGGAGCCCGGCACCAAACACCTAAGCTACGTTTGAAGATTGAGGGGAGCAAGACAAGCAAGCAGCCCCAGTCTCTGTGCCTCTGTGCGAGCAGTGCCATGGGCAGATGAGGCTGAGCAACAGCTTTCCAGGCTAGCTATTTCTGGCTGTGAGATATCTGCAGATGTTTGCATTGTAGGAGAACCGCTGCCGGAGCCCCCCTGCACAGACTCCCTAAGCTACGTTTTAAGTTTGAGTTGGCAAGACAGGCAAGCAGCCCCAGTCTCTGTGACTCTGTGCGAGCAGTGCCATGGGCAGATGAGGCTGAGCAACAGCTTTCCAGGCTAGCCCCTTCTGGCTGTGAGCTATTTGCAGAGGTTCGCATTGTCGGAGCAGGGCTGCTGGAGGCGCATGGCACGGACCACCTAAGCTATGTTTGAAGTTTGAGGTGGCAAGACAAGCAAGCAGCCCCAGTCTCTGTGTCTCTGTGCGAGCAGTGCCATGGGCAGATGAGGCTGAGCAACAGCTTTCCAGGCTAGCTCTTTCTGTCTGCGAGCTAGCTGCAGACGTTCGCATTTTCGGAGCATGGCTGCCTGAGGCCCCATGCACAGACCCCAAAACTACTTTTGAAGTTTGAGGTGGCAAGACAAGCAAGCAGCCCCAGTCTCTGTGCCTCTGTGCGAGCGGTGTCATGGGCAGATGAGTCTAAGCAACAGCTTTCCAGGCTAGCTCTTTCTGCCTGCGAGCTATCTACAGACGTTCGCATTTTGGGAGCAGGGTTGCCGGAGGACCCCTGCACGGACCCCCAAAGCTACGTTTGAAGTTTAAGGTGGCAAGACAAGCAAGCAGCCTCAGTCTCTTTGCCTCTGTGCGAGCAGTGCCATGGGCAGATGAGGCTGAGCAACAGCTTTCCAAGCTATGTATTTCTTCCTGCGAGCTATCTGCAGACGTTCGCATTGTCGGAGAAGGCCTGCCAGAGGCGCCGGGCACGAACCACCTAAGCTACATTTGAAGTTTGAGGTGGTAAGACAAGCAAGCAGCCCCAGTCTCTGTGCCTCTGTGCGAGCAGTGCCATGGGGAGACGAGGCTGAGCAACAGCTTTCCAAGCTATGTATTTCTTCCTGCGAGCTATCTGCAGACGTTCGCATTGTCGGAGCAGGCCTCCCAGAGGCGCCGGGCACGAACCACCTAAGCTACGTTTGAAGTTTGAGGTGGTAAGACAAGCAAGCAGCCCCAGTCTCTGTGCCTCTGTGCGAGCCGTGCCATGGGCAGATGAGGCTGAGCAACAGCTTTCCAATCTAAATGTTTCTTCCTGCGAGCTATCTGCAGACGCTCGCATTGTCGTACCAGGCCTGCCGGAGGCGCCTGGTACGGACCACCTAAGTTACGTTTCAAGTTTGAGGTGGTAAGACAAGCAAGCAGCCCCAGTCTCTGTGCCTCCGTGCGAGCAGTGCCATGGGCACATGAGGCTGAGCAACAGCTTTCCAGGCTAGCCCTTTCTGCCTGTGAGCTATCTGCAGACGTTCGCATTTTCAGAGCAGGGCTGCCACAGGTCCCACGGCAGAGACCCCAAAATTACGTTTGAAGTTGGAGGTGGCAAGACAAGCAAGCAGCCCCAGTCTTTCTGGCTCTGTGTGAGCAGTGCCATGGGCAGATGAGGCTGAGCAACAGCTTTCCAGGCTAGGTCTTTCTGGCTGCGAGCTATCTGCAGACGTTCGCATTTCCGGAGCACGTCTGCCCGAGGCCCCAGTCACGGACCACCAAATTTATGTTTGAAGTTTGAGGTGGCAAGAGAAGCAAGCAGCCCCTTGTCTCTGTGCCTCTGTGCGAGCAGTGCCATGGGCAGATGAGGCTGAGCAACAGCTTTCCAGGCTAGCTCTTTCTGTCCGCGATCTATCTGCAGAAGTTCGCGTTTTTGGAACAGGGCTGCTGGAGGCCCCATGCACAGACCGCAAAATTACGGTTGAAGTTTGAGGTGGCAAGACAAGCAAGCAGCCCCAGTCTCTGTGCCTCCGTGCGAGCAGTGCCATGGGCAGATGAGGCTGAGCAACAGCTTTCCAGGCTAGCTCTTTCTGGCTGCGAGCTATCTGCAGACGTTCGCATTTTCGGAGCATGGCTGCCTGAGGCCCCATGCACAGACCCCAAAACTACTTTTGAAGTTTGAGGTGGCAAGACAAGCAAGCAGCCCCAGTCTCTGTGCCTCTGTGCAAGCGGTGTCATGGGCAGATGAGTCTAAGCAACAGCTTTCCAGGCTAGCTCTTTCTGCCTGCGAGCTATCTGCAGATGTTCGCATTGTCGGAGCAGGCCTGCCAGAGGCGCCGGGCACGAACCACCTAAGCTACGTTTGAAGTTTGAGGTGGTAAGACAAGCAATCAGCCCCAGTCTCTGTGCCTCTGTGCGAGCAGTGCCATGGGCAGATGAGGCTGAGCAACAGCTTTCCAATCTAAATGTTTCTTCCTGCGAGCTATCTGCAGACGTTCGCATTGTCGTACCAGGCCTGCCGGAGGCGCCTGGTACGGACCACCTAAGCTACGTTTGAAGTTTGAGGTGGTAAGACAAGCAAGCAGCCCCAGTCTCTGTGCCTCCGTGCGAGCAGTGCCATGGGCACATGAGGCTGAGCAACAGCTTTCCAGGCTAGCCCTTTCTGCCTGCGAGCTATCTGCAGACGTTCGCATTTTCAGAGCAGGGCTGCCACAGGTCCCACGGCAGAGACCCCAAAATTACGTTTGAAGTTGGAGGTGGCAAGACAAGCAAGCAGCCCCAGTCTTTCTGGCTCTGTGTGAGCAGTGCCATGGGCAGATGAGGCTGAGCAACAGCTTTCCAGGCTAGGTCTTTCTGGCTGCGAGCTATCTGCAGACGTTCGCATTTCCGGAGCACGTCTGCCCGAGGCCCCAATCACGGACCACCAAATTTATGTTTGAAGTTTGAGGTGGCAAGAGAAGCAAGCAGCCCCTTGTCTCTGTGCCTCTGTGCGAGCAGTGCCATGGGCAGATGAGGCTGAGCAACAGCTTTCCAGGCTAGCTCTTTATGCCTGCGAGCTGTCTGCAGACGTTCGCATTTTAAGAGCCGGACTGGCGGAGGAGCCCGGCACCAAACACATAAGCTACGTTTGAAGATTGAGGGGGCGAGATAAGCAAGCAGCCCCAGTCTCTGTGCCTCTGTGCGAGCAGTGCCATGGGCAGATGAGTCTGAGCAACAGCTTTCCAGGCTAGCTCTTTCTGCCTGCGAGCTATCTGCAGACGTTCGCATTTTCGGAGCAGGGCTGTTGGAGGCCCCATGCACAGACCGCAAAACTACGGTTGAAGTTTGAGTTGGCAAGACAAGCAAGCAGCCCCAGTCTCTGTGCCTTTTTGCGAGCAGTGCCATGGGCAGATGAGGCTGAGCAACAGCTTTCCAGGCTAGCCCTTTCTGGCTGCGAGCTATCTGCAGACGTTCGCATTTTAAGAGCAGGACTGGCGGAGGAGCCCGGCACAAAACACCAAAGATACGTTTGAAGATTGAGGGGAGCAAGACAAGCAAGCAGCCCCAGTCTCTGTGCCTCTGTGCGAGCAGTGCCATGGGCAGATGAGGCTGAGCAACAGCTTTCCAGGCTAGCTAATTCTGGCTGTGAGCTATCTGCAGATGTTAGCATTGTAGGAGCAGCGCTGCCGGAGCCCCCCTGCACGGACTCCCAAAGCTACGTTTTAAGTTTGAGGTGGCAAGACAAGCAAGCAGCCGCAGTCTCTCTGCCTCTGTGCGAGCTGTGCCATGGACAGATGAGGTTAAGCAACAGCTTTCCAGGCTAGCTCTTTCTGACTGCGAGCTATCTACAGACGTTCGCATTTTTGGAGCAGGGTTGCCGGAGGGCCCCTGCACGGACCCCCAAAGCTACGTTTGAAGTTTGACATGCCAAGACAAGCAAGCAGCCCCAGTCTCTGTGCCTCTGTGCGAGCAGTGCCATGGGCAGATGAGGCTGAGCAACAGCTTTCCAAGCTAAGTATTTCTTCCTGCGAGCTATCTCCAGATATTCGCATTGTCAGAGCTGGCCTGCCAGAGGCGCAGGGCACGAACCACCTAAGCTACGTTTGAAGTTTCAGGTGGTAAGACAAGCTAGCAGCCCCAGTCTCTGTGCCTCCGTGCGAGCAGTGCCATGGGCAGATGACGCTGAGCAACAGCTTTCCAAGCTAAATATTTCTTCCTGCGAGCTATCTGCAGATATTCACATTGTCGGAGCAGGGCTGTCGGAGGCCCCCAGCACGGACACCCAAATCTACGTTTGAAGTTTGAGGTGGCAAGACAAGCAAGCAGCCCCAGTCTCTGTGCCTCGGTGCGAGCAGTGCCATGGGCAGATGAGGCTGAGCAACAGCTTTCCAGGCTAGCTCTTTCTGCCTGTGAGCTATCTGCAGACGTTCGCATTTTAAGAGCAGGACTGGCGGAGGAGCCCGGCACCAAACACCAAAGCTACGTTTGAAGTTTGAGGGGGAAGACAAGCAAGCAGCCCCAGTCTCTGTGCCTCTGTGCGAGCAGTGCCATGGGGAGACGAGGCTGAGCAACAGCTTTCCAAGCTATGTATTTCTTCCTGCGAGCTATCTGCAGACGTTCGCATTGTCGGAGCAGGCCTGCCAGAGGCGCCGGGCACGAACCACCTAAGCTATGTTTGAAGTTTGAGGTGGTAAGACAAGCAAGCAGCCCCAGTCTCTGTGCCTCTGTGCGAGCAGTGCCATGGGCAGATGAGGCTGAGCAACAGCTTTCCAATCTAAATATTTCTTCCTGCGAGCTATCTGCAGACGTTCGCATTGTCGTACCAGGCCTGCCGGAGGCGCCTGGTACGGACCACCTAAGCTACGTTTGAAGTTTGAGGTGGTAAGACAAGCAAGCAGCCCCATTCTCTGTGCCTCTGTGCGAGCAGTGCCATGGGCAGATGACGCTGAGCAACAGCTTTCCAAGCTAAATATTTCTTCCTGCGAGCTATCTGCAGATATTCGCATTGTCGGAGCAGGGCTGTCGGAGGCCCCCAGCACGGACACCCAAATCTACGTTTGAAGTTTGAGGTGGCAAGACAAGCAAGCAGCCCCAGTCTCTGTGCCTCTGTGCGAGCAGTGCCATGGGCAGATGAGGCTGACCAACAGCTTTCCAAGCTAAATGTTTGTGCCTGCGAGCTATCTGAAGACGTTCGCATTGTCGGACCAGGCCTTCCGGAGGCGCCGGGCACGGACCACGTAAGCCACGTTTGAAGTTTGAGGTGGTAAGACAAGCAAGCAGCCCCAGTCTCTGTGCCTCTGTGCGAGCAGTGCCATGGGCAGATGAGGCTGAGCAACAGCTTTCCAGGCTAGCTCTTTCTGCCTGCGAGCTATCTGCAGACGTTCGCATTTTAAGAGCAGGACTGGCGGAGGAGCCCGGCACCAAACACCAAAGCTACGTTTGAAGATTGAGGGGGAAGACAAGCAAGCAGCCCCAGTCTCTGTGCCTCTGTGCAAGCAGTGGCATGGGCAGATGAGGCTGAGCAACAGCTTTCCACGCTAGCTCTTTCTGCCTGCGAGCTATCTGCAGACGTTCGCATTTTCGGAGCAGGGCTGCTCGAGGCCCCATGCACAGACCACAAAAACTACGTTTGAAGTTTGAGGTGCGAAGTCAAGCAAGCAGCCCCAGTCTCTGTGCCTTTTTGCGAGCAGTGCCATGGGCAGATGAGGCTGAGCAACAGCTTTCCAGGCTAGCTCTTTCTGTCCGCGATCTATCTGCAGACGTTCGCGTTTTTGGAGCAGGGCTGCTGGAGGCCCCATGCACAGACCGCAAAATTACGGTTGAAGTTTGAGGTGGCAAGACAAGCAAGCAGCCCCAGTCTCTGTGCCTCCGTGAGAGCAGTGCCATGGGCAGATGAGGCTGAGCAACAGCTTTCCAGGCTAGCTCTTTCTGCCTGCGAGCTATCTGCAGACGTTCGCATTGTCGGACCAGGCCTGCCGGAGGCGCCGGGTACGGACCACCTAAGCTATGTTTGAAATTTGACGTGGCAAGACAAGCAAGCAGCCCCAGTCTCTGTGCCTCTGTGCGAGCAGTGCCATGGGCAGATGAGGCTGAGCAACAGCTTTCCAGGCTAGCTAATTCTGGCTGTGAGCTATCTGCAGATGTTCGCATTGTAGGAGCAGCGCTGCCGAAGCCCCCCTGCACGGACTCCCAAAGCTACGTTTTAAGTTTGAGGTGGCAAGACAAGCAAGCAGCCGCAGTCTCTCTGCCTCTGTGCGAGCTGTGCCATGGGCAGATGAGGCTAAGCAACAGCTTTCCAGGCTAGCTCTTTCTGACTGCGAGCTATCTACAGACGTTCGCATTTTGGGAGCAGGGCTGCCACAGGTCCCATGGCAGAGACCCCAAAATTACGTTTGAAGTTTGAGGTGGCAAGACAAGCAAGCAGCCCCAGTCTTTCTGGCTCTGTGTGAGCAGTGCCATGGGCAGATGAGGCTGAGAAACAGCTTTCCAGGCTAGGTCTTTCTGGCTGCGAGCTATCTGCAGACGTTCGCATATTAAGAGCAGGACTGGTGGAGGAGCCCGGCACCAAACAACTAAGCTACGTTTGAAGATTGAGGTGGTAAGACAAGCAAGCAGCCCCAGTCTCTGTGCCTCTGTGCGAGCAGTGCCATGGGCAGATGAGGCTGAGCAACAGCTTTCCAAGCTAGCTATTTCTGGCTGTGAGCTATCTGCAGATGTTTGCATTGTAGGAGCACCGCTGCCGGAGCCCCCCGGCACGGACTCCCTAAGCTACGTTTTAAGTTTGAGTTGGCAAGACAGGCAAGCAGCCCCAGTCTCTGTGCCTCTGTGCGAGCAGTGCAATGGGCAGATGAGGCTGAGCAACAGCTTTCCAGGCTAGCCCCTTTTGGCTGTGAGCTATTTGCAGACGTTCGCGTTGTCTAAGCAGGGCTGCTGGAGGCGCATGGCACGGACCACCTAAGATATGTTTGAAGTTTGAGGTGGCAAGACAAGCAAGCAGCCCCAGTCTCTGTGCCTCTGTGCGAGCAGTGCCATGGGCAGATGAGGCTGAGCAACAGCTTTCCAGGCTAGCTCTTTCTGGCTGCAAGCTATCTGCAGACGTTCGCATTTTCGGAGCATGGCTGCCTGAGGCCCCATGCACAGACCCCAAAACTACTTTTGAAGTTTGAGGTGGCAAGACAAGCAAGCAGCCCCAGTCTCTGTGCCTCTGTGCGAGCGGTGTCATGGGCAGATGAGTCTAAGCAACGGCTTTCCAGGCTAGCTCTTTCTGCCTGAGAGCTATCTACAGACGTTCGCATTTTGGGAGCAGGGTTGCCGGAGGACCCCTGCACGGACCCCCAAAGCTACGTTTGAAGTTTAAGGTGGCAAGACAAGCAAGCAGCCTCAGTCTCTTTGCCTCTGTGCGAGCAGTGCCATGGGCAGATGAGGCTGAGCAACAGCTTTCCAAGCTATGTATTTCTTCCTGCGAGCTATCTGCAGACGTTCGCATTGTCGGAGAAGGCCTGCCAGAGGCGCCGGGCACGAACCACCTAAGCTACGTTTGAAGTTTGAGGTGGTAAGACAAGCAAGCAGCCCCAGTCTCTGTGCCTCTGTGCGAGCAGTGCCATGGACAGATGAGGCTGAGCAACAGCTTTCCAATCTAAATGTTTCTTCCTGCGAGCTATCTGCAGACGTTCGCATTGTCGTACCAGGCCTTCCGGAGGCGCCTGGTACGGACCACCTAAGCTACGTTTGAAGTTTGAGGTGGTAAGACAAGCAAGCAGCCCCAGTCTCTGTGCCTCCGTGCGAGCAGTGCCATGGGCAGATGAGGCTGAGCAACAGCTTTCCAGGCTAGGTCTTTCTGGCTGCGATCTATCTGCAGACGTTCGCATTTCCGGAGCACGTCTGCCCGAGGCCCCAATCACGGACCACCAAATTTATGTTTGAAGTTTGAGGTGGCAAGAGAAGCAAGCAGCCCCTTGTCTCTGTGCCTCTGTGCGAGCAGTGCCATGGGCAGATGAGGCTGAGCAACAGCTTTCCAGGCTAGCTCTTTATGCCTGCGAGCTGTCTGCAGACGTTCGCATTTTAAGAGCAGGACTGGCGGAGGAGCCCGGCACCAAACACATAAGCTACGTTTGAAGATTGAGGGGGCGAGATAAGCAAGCAGCCCCAGTCTCTGTGCCTCTGTGCGAGCAGTGCCATGGGCAGATGAGGCTGAGCAACAGCTTTCCAGGCTAGCTCTTTCTGCCTGCGAGCTATCTGCAGACGTTCGCATTTTCGGAGCAGGGCTGTTGGAGGCCCCATGCACAGACCGCAAAACTACAATTGAAGTTTGAGTTGGCAAGACAAGCAAGCAGCCCCAGTCTCTGTGCCTTTTTGCGAGCAGTGCCATGGGCAGATGAGGCTGAGCAACAGCTTTCCAGGCTAGCCCTTTCTGGCTGCGAGCTATCTGCAGACGTTCGCATTTTCGGAGCAAGACTGGCGGAGGAGCCCGGCACAAAACACCAAAGATACGTTTGAAGATTGAGGGGAGCAAGACAAGCAAGCAGCCCCAGTCTCTGTGCCTCTGTGCGAGCAGTGCCATGGGCAGATGAGGCTGAGCAACAGCTTTCCAGGCTAGCTAATTCTGGCTGTGAGCTATCTGCAGATGTTAACATTGTAGGAGCAGCGCTGCCGAAGCCCCCCTGCACGGACTCCCAAAGCTACGTTTTAAGTTTGAGGTGGCAAGAAAAACAAGCAGCCGCAGTCTCTCTGCCTCTGTGCGAGCTGTGCCATGGGCAGATGAGGCTGAGCAACAGCTTTCCAGGCTAGCTCTTTCTGACTGCGAGCTATTTGCAGACGTTCGCATTTTGGGAGCAGGGTTGCTGGAGGGCCCCTGCACGGACCCCCAAAGCTACGTTTGAAGTTTGAGGTGGCAAGACAAGCAAGCAGCCCCAGTCTCTGTGCCTCGGTGCAAGCAGTGCCATGGGCAGATGAGGCTGACCAACAGCTTTCCAAGCTAAATGTTTGTGCCTGCGATCTATCTGAAGACGTTCGCATTGTCGGACCAGGCCTTCCGGAGGCGCCGGGCACGGACCACGTAAGATACGTTTGAAGTTTGAGGTGGTAAGACAAGCAAGCAGCCCCAGTCTCTGTGCCTCTGTGCGAGCAGTGCCATGGGCAGATGAGGCTGAGCAACAGCTTTCCAGGCTAGCTCTTTCTGCCTGCGAGCTATCTGCAGACGTTCGCATTTTAAGAGCAGGACTGGCGGAGGAGCCCGGCACCAAACACCAAAGCTACGTTTGAAGATTGAGGGGGAAGACAAGCAAGCAGCCCCAGTCTCTGTGCCTCTGTGCAAGCAGTGGCATGGGCAGATGAGGCTGAGCAACAGCTTTCCACGCTAGCTCTTTCTGCCTGCGAGCTATCTGCAGACGTTCGCATTTTCGGAGCAGGGCTGTTGGAGGCCCCATGCACAGACCGCAAAACTACGGTTGAAGTTTGAGGTGGCAAGACAAGCAAGCAGCCCCAGTCTCTGTGCCTTTTTGCGAGCAGTGCCATGGGCAGATGAGGCTGAGCAACAGCTTTCCAGGCTAGCTCTTTCTGCCTGCGATCTATCTGCAGACGTTCGCGTTTTTGGAGCAGGGCTGCTGGAGGCCCCATGCACAGACCGCAAAAATACGGTTGAAGTTTGAGGTGGCAAGACAAGCAAGCAGCCCCAGTCTCTGTGCCTCCGTGCGAGCAGTGCCATGGGCAGATGAGGCTGAGCAACAGCTTTCCAGGCTAGCTCTTTCTGTCTGCGAGCTATCTGCAGACGTTCGCATTTTGGGAGCAGGGTTGCCGGAGGAGCCGGGTACGCACCACCTAAGCTATGTTTGAAGTTTGAGGTGGCAAGACAAGCAAGCAGCCCCAGTCTCTGTGCCTCTGTGCGAGCAGTGCCATGGGCACATGAGGCTGAGCAACAGCTTTCCAGGCTAGCCCTTTCTGCCTGCGAGCTATCTGCAGACGTTCGCATTTTCAGAGCAGGGCTGCCACAGGTTCCACGGCAGAGACCCCAAAATTACGTTTGAAGTTTGAGGTGGCAAGACAAGCAAGCATCCCCAGTCTTTCTGGCTCTGTGTGAGCCGTGCCATGGGCAGATGAGGCTGAGCAAAAGCTTTCCAGGCTAGGTCTTCCTGGCTGCAAGCTATCTGCAGACGTTCGCATTTTAAGAGCAGAACTGGCGGAGGAGCCCGGCACCAAACACCTAAGCTACGTTTGAAGATTGAGGGGAGCAAGACAAGCAAGCAGCCCCAGTCTCTGTGCCTCTGTGCGAGCAGTGCCATGGGCAGATGAGGCTGAGCAACAGCTTTCCAGGCTAGCTATTTCTGGCTGTGAGCTATCTGCAGATGTTTGCATTGTAGGAGCACCGCTGCCGGAGCCCCCCTGCACGGACTCCCTAAGATACGTTTTAAGTTTGAGTTGGCAAGACAGGCAAGCAGCCCCAGTCTCTGTGACTCTGTGCGAGCAGTGCCATGGGCAGATGAGGCTGAGCAACAGCTTTCCAGGCTAGCCCCTTCTGGCTGTGAGCTATTTGCAGACGTTCGCATTGTCGGAGCAGGGCTGCTGGAGACACATGGCACGGACCACCTAAGATATGTTTGAAGTTTGAGGTGGCAAGACAAGCAAGCAGCCCCAGTCTCTGTGCCTCTGTGCGAGCAGTGCCATGGGCAGATGAGGCTGAGCAACAGCTTTCCAGGCTAGCTCTTTCTGTCTGCGAGCTATCTGCAGACGTTCGCATTTTCGGAGCATGGCTGCCTGAGGCCCCATGCACAGACCCCAAAACTACTTTTGAAGTTTGAGGTGGCAAGACAAGCAAGCAGCCCCAGTCTCTGTGCCTCTGTGCGAGCGGTGTCATGGGCAGATGAGTCTAAGCAACAGCTTTCCAGGCTAGCTCTTTCTGCCTGCGAGCTATCTACAGACGTTCGCATTTTGGGAGCAGGGTTGCCGGAGGACCCCTGCACGGACCCCCAAAGCTACGTTTGAAGTTTAAGGTGGCAAGACAAGCAAGCAGCCTCAGTCTCTTTGCCTCTGTGCGAGCAGTGCCATGGGCAGATGAGGCTGAGCAACAGCTTTCCAAGCTATGTATTTCTTCCTGCGAGCTATCTGCAGACGTTCGCATTGTCGGAGAAGGCCTGCCAGAGGCGCCGGGCACGAACCACCTAAGCTACGTTTGAAGTTTGAGGTGGTAAGACAAGCAAGCAGCCCCAGTCTTTGTGCCTCTGTGCGAGCAGTGCCATGGGGAGACGAGGCTGAGCAACAGCTTTCCAAGCTATGTATTTCTTCCTGCGAGCTATCTGCAGACGTTCGCATTGTCAGAGCAGGCCTGCCAGAGGCGCCAGGCACGAACCACCTAAGCTACGTTTGAAGTTTGAGGTGGTAAGACAAGCAAGCAGCCCCAGTCTCTGTGCCTCTGTGCGAGCAGTGCCATGGGCAGATGAGGCTGAGCAACAGCTTTCCAATCTAAATGTTTCTTCCTGCGAGCTATCTGCAGACGTTCGCATTGTCGTACCAGGCCTGCCGGAGGCGCCTGGTACGGACCACCTAAGCTACGTTTTAAGTTTGAGGTGGTAAGACAAGCAAGCAGCCCCAGTCTCTGTGCCTCCGTGCGAGCAGTGCCATGGGCACATGAGGCTGAGCAACAGCTTTCCAGGCTAGCCCTTTCTGCCTGCGAGCTATCTGCAGACGTTCGCATTTTCAGAGCAGGGCTGCCACAGGTCCCACGGCAGAGACCCCAAAATTACGTTTGAAGTTGGAGGTGGCAAGACAAGCAAGCAGCCCCAGTCTTTCTGGCTCTGTGTGAGCAGTGCCATGGGCAGATGAGGCTGAGCAACAGCTTTCCAGGCTAGGTCTTTCTGGCTGCGAGCTATCTGCAGACGTTCGCATTTCCGGAGCACGTCTGCCCGAGGCCCCAATCACGGACCACCAAATTTATGTTTGAAGTTTGAGGTGGCAAGAGAAGCAAGCAGCCCCTTGTCTCTGTGCCTCTGTGCGAGCAGTGCCATGGGCAGATGAGGCTGAGCAACAGCTTTCCAGGCTAGCTCTTTATGCCTGCGAGCTATCTACAGACGTTCGCATTTTGGGAGCAGGGTTGCCGGAGGACCCCTGCACGGACCCCCAAAGCTACGTTTGAAGTTTAAGGTGGCAAGACAAGCAAGCAGCCTCAGTCTCTTTGCCTCTGTGCGAGCAGTGCCATGGGCAGATGAGGCTGAGCAACAGCTTTCCAAGCTATGTATTTCTTCCTGCGAGCTATCTGCAGACGTTCGCATTGTCGGAGAAGGCCTGCCAGAGGCGCCGGGCACGAACCACCTAAGCTACGTTTGAAGTTTGAGGTGGTAAGACAAGCAAGCAGCCCCAGTCTCTGTGCCTCTGTGCGAGCAGTGCCATGGGGAGACGAGGCTGAGCAACAGCTTTCCAAGCTATGTATTTCTTCCTGCGAGCTATCTGCAGACGTTCGCATTGTCGGAGCAGGCCTGCCAGAGGCGCCGGGCACGAACCACCTAAGCTACGTTTGAAGTTTGAGGTGGTAAGACAAGCAAGCAGCCCCAGTCTCTGTGCCTCTGTGCGAGCAGTGCCATGGGCAGATGAGGCTGAGCAACAGCTTTCCAATCTAAATGTTTCTTCCTGCGAGCTATCTGCAGACGTTCGCGTTGTCGTACCAGGCCTGCCGGAGGCGCCTGGTACGGACCACCTAAGCTACGTTTGAAGTTTGAGGTGGTAAGACAAGCAAGCAGCCCCAGTCTCTGTGCCTCCGTGCGAGCAGTGCCATGGGCACATGAGGCTGAGCAACAGCTTTCCAGGCTAGCCCTTTCTGCCTGCGAGCTATCTGCAGACGTTCGCATTTTCAGAGCAGGGCTGCCACAGGTCCCACGGCAGAGACCCCAAAATTACGTTTGAAGTTGGAGGTGGCAAGACAAGCAAGCAGCCCCAGTCTTTCTGGCTCTGTGTGAGCAGTGCCATGGGCAGATGAGGCTGAGCAACAGCTTTCCAGGCTAGGTCTTTCTGGCTGCGAGCTATCTGCAGACGTTCGCATTTCCGGAGCACGTCTGCCCGAGGCCCCAATCACGGACCACCAAATTTATGTTTGAAGTTTGAGATGGCAAGAGAAGCAAGCAGCCCCTTGTCTCTGTGCCTCTGTGCGAGCAGTGCCATGGGCAGATGAGGCTGAGCAACAGCTTTCCAGGCTAGCTCTTTATGCCTGCGAGCTGTCTGCAGACGTTCGCATTTTAAGAGCAGGACTGGCGGAGGAGCCCGGCACCAAACACATAAGCTACGTTTGAAGATTGAGGGGGCGAGATAAGCAAGCAGCCCCAGTCTCTGTGCCTCTGTGCGAGCAGTGCCATGGGCAGATGAGTCTGAGCAACAGCTTTCCAGGCTAGCTCTTTCTGCCTGCGAGCTATCTGCAGACGTTCGCATTTTCGGAGCAGGGCTGTTGGAGGCCCCATGCACAGACCGCCAAACTACGGTTGAAGTTTGAGTTGGCAAGACAAGCAAGCAGCCCCAGTCTCTGTGCCTCCGTGCGAGCAGTGCCATGGGCAGATGAGGCTGAGCAACAGCTTTCCAGGCTAGCCCTTTCTGGCTGCGAGCTATCTGCAGACGTTCGCATTTTAAGAGCAGGACTGGCGGAGGAGCCCGGCACAAAACACCAAAGATACGTTTGAAGTTTGAGGTGGCAAGACAAGCAAGCAGCCCCAGTCTCTGTGCCTCTGTGCGAGCGGTGTCATGGGCAGATGAGTCTAAGCAACAGCTTTCCAGGCTAGCTCTTTCTGCCTGCGAGCTATCTACAGACGTTCGCATTTTGGGAGCAGGGTTGCCGGAGGACCCCTGCACGGACCCCCAAAGCTACGTTTGAAGTTTAAGGTGGCAAGACAAGCAAGCAGCCCCAGTCTCTTTGCCTCTGTGCGAGCAGTGCCATGGGCAGATGAGGCTGAGCAACAGCTTTCCAAGCTATGTATTTCTTCCTGCGAGCTATCTGCAGACGTTCGCATTGTCGGAGAAGGCCTGCCAGAGGTGCCGGGCACGAACCACCTAAGCTACGTTTGAAGTTTGAGGTGGTAAGACAAGCAAGCAGCCCCAGTCTCTGTGCCTCTGTGCGAGCACTGCCATGGGGAGACGAGGCTGAGCAACAGCTTTCCAAGCTATGTATTTCTTCCTGCGAGCTATCTGCAGACGTTCGCATTGTCGGAGCAGGCCTGCCAGAGGCGCCGGGCACGAACCACCTAAGCTACGTTTGAAGTTTGAGGTGGTAAGACAAGCAAGCAGCCCCAGTCTCTGTGCCTCTGTGCGAGCAGTGCCATGGGCAGATGAGGCTGAGCAACAGCTTTCCAATCTAAATGTTTCTTCCTGCGAGCTATCTGCAGACGTTCGCATTGTCGTACCAGGCCTGCCGGAGGCGCCTGGTACGGACGACCTAAGCTACGTTTTAAGTTTGAGGTGGTAAGACAAGCAAGCAGCCCCAGTCTCTGTGCCTCCGTGCGAGCAGTGCCATGGGCACATGAGGCTGAGCAACAACTTTCCAGGCTAGCCCTTTCTGCCTGCGAGCTATCTGCAGACGTTCGCATTTTCAGAGCAGGGCTGCCACAGGTCCCACGGCAGAGACCCCAAAATTACGTTTGAAGTTGGAGGTGGCAAGACAAGCAAGCAGCCCCAGTCTTTCTGGCTCTGTGTGAGCAGTGCCATGGGCAGATGAGGCTGAGCAACAGCTTTCCAGGCTAGGTCTTTCTGGCTGCGAGCTATATGCAGACGTTCGCATTTCCGGAGCACGTCTGCCCGAGGCCCCAATCACGGACCACCAAATTTATGTTTGAAGTTTGAGGTGGCAAGAGAAGCAAGCAGCCCCTTGTCTCTGTGCCTCTGTGCGAGCAGTGCCATGGGCAGATGAGGCTGAGCAACAGCTTTCCAGGCTAGCTCTTTATGCCTGCGAGCTATCTACAGACGTTCGCATTTTGGGAGCAGGGTTGCCGGAGGACCCCTGCACGGACCCCCAAAGCTACGTTTGAAGTTTAAGGTGGCAAGACAAGCAAGCAGCCTCAGTCTCTTTGCCTCTGTGCGAGCAGTGCCATGGGCAGATGAGGCTGAGCAACAGCTTTCCAAGCTATGTATTTCTTCCTGCGAGCTATCTGCAGACGTTCGCATTGTCGGAGAAGACCTGCCAGAGGCGCCGGGCACGAACCACCTAAGCTACGTTTGAAGTTTGAGGTGGTAAGACAAGCAAGCAGCCCCAGTCTCTGTGCCTCTGTGCGAGCAGTGCCATGGGGAGACGAGGCTGAGCAACAGCTTTCCAAGCTATGTATTTCTTCCTGCGAGCTATCTGCAGACGTTCGCATTGTCGGAGCAGGCCTGCCAGAGGCGCCGGGCACGAACCACCTAAGCTACGTTTGAAGTTTGAGGTGGTAAGACAAGCAAGCAGCCCCAGTCTCTGTGCCTCTGTGCGAGCAGTGCCATGGGCAGATGAGGCTGAGCAACAGCTTTCCAATCTAAATGTTTCTTCCTGCGAGCTATCTGCAGACGTTCGCGTTGTCGTACCAGGCCTGCCGGAGGCGCCTGGTACGGACCACCTAAGCTATGTTTGAAGTTTGAGGTGGTAAGACAAGCAAGCAGCCCCAGTCTCTGTGCCTCCGTGCGAGCAGTGCCATGGGCACATGAGGCTGAGCAACAGCTTTCCAGGCTAGCCCTTTCTGCCTGCGAGCTATCTGCAGACGTTCGCATTTTCAGAGCAGGGCTGCCACAGGTCCCACGGCAGAGACCCCAAAATTACGTTTGAAGTTGGAGGTGGCAAGACAAGCAAGCAGCCCCAGTCTTTCTGGCTCTGTGTGAGCAGTGCCATGGGCAGATGAGGCTGAGCAACAGCTTTCCAGGCTAGGTCTTTCTGGCTGCGAGCTATCTGCAGACGTTCGCATTTCCGGAGCACGTCTGCCCGAGGCCCCAATCACGGACCACCAAATTTATGTTTGAAGTTTGAGGTGGCAAGAGAAGCAAGCAGCCCCTTGTCTCTGTGCCTCTGTGCGAGCAGTGCCATGGGCAGATGAGGCTGAGCAACAGCTTTCCAGGCTAGCTCTTTATGCCTGCGAGCTGTCTGCAGACGTTCGCATTTTAAGAGCAGGACTGGCGGAGGAGCCCGGCACCAAACACATAAGCTACGTTTGAAGATTGAGGGGGCGAGATAAGCAAGCAGCCCCAGTCTCTGTGCCTCTGTGTGAGCAGTGTCATGGGCAGATGAGTTTGAGCAACAGCTTTCCAGGCTAGCTCTTTCTGCCTGCGAGCTATCTGCAGACGTTCGCATTTTCGGAGCAGGGCTGTTGGAGGCCCCATGGACAGACCGCAAAACTACGGTTGAAGTTTGAGTTGGCAAGACAAGCAAGCAGCCCCAGTCTCTGTGCCTTTTTGCGAGCAGTGCCATGGGCAGATGAGGCTGAGCAACAGCTTTCCAGGCTAGCCCTTTCTGGCTGCGAGCTATCTGCAGACGTTCGCATTTTAAGAGCAGGACTGGCGGAGGAGCCCGGCACAAAACACCAAAGATACGTTTGAAGATTGAGGGGAGCAAGACAAGCAAGCAGCCCCAGTCTCTGTGCCTCTGTGCGAGCAGTGCCATGGGCAGATGAGGCTGAGCAACAGCTTTCCAGGCTAGCTAATTCTGGCTGTGAGCTATCTGCAGATGTTAGCATTGTAGGAGCAGCGCTGCCGAAGCCCCCCTGCACGGACTCCCAAAGCTACGTTTTAAGTTTGAGGTGGCAAGACAAGCAAGCAGCCGCAGTCTCTCTGCCTCTGTGCGAGCTGTGCCATGGGCAGATGAGGCTAAGCAACAGCTTTCCAGGCTAGCTCTTTCTGGCTGCGAGCTATCTGCAGACGTTCGCATTTTCGGAGCATGGCTGCCTGAGGCCCCATGCACAGACCCCAAAACTACTTTTGAAGTTTGAGGTGGCAAGACAAGCAAGCAGCCCCAGTCTCTGTGCCTCTGTGCGAGCAGTGCCATGGGCAGATGAGGCTGAGCAACAGCTTTCCAGGCTAGCTCTTTCTGTCTGCGAGCTATCTGCAGACGTTCGCATTTTCGGAGCATGGCTGCCTGAGGCCCCATGCACAGACCCCAAAACTACTTTTGAAGTTTGAGGTGGCAAGACAAGCAAGCAGCCCCAGTCTCTGTGCCTCTGTGCGAGCGGTGTCATGGGCAGATGAATCTAAGCAACAGCTTTCCAGGCTAGCTCTTTCTGCCTGCGAGCTATCTACAGACGTTCGCATTTTGGGAGCAGGGTTGCCGGAGGACCCCTGCACGGACCCCCAAAGCTACGTTTGAAGTTTAAGGTGGCAAGACAAGCAAGCAGCCTCAGTCTCTTTGCCTCTGTGCGAGCAGTGCCATGGGCAGATGAGGCTGAGCAACAGCTTTCCAAGCTATGTATTTCTTCCTGCGAGCTATCTGCAGACGTTCGCATTGTCGGAGCAGGCCTGCCAGAGGCGCCGGGCACGAACCACCTAAGCTACGTTTGAAGTTTGAGGTGGTAAGACAAGCAAGCAGCCCCAGTCTCTGTGCCTCTGTGCGAGCAGTGCCATGGGCAGATGAGGCTGAGCAACAGCTTTCTAATCTAAATGTTTCTTCCTGCGAGCTATCTGCAGACGTTCGCATTGTCGTACCAGGCCTGCCGGAGGCGCCTGGTACGGACCACCTAAGCTACGTTTTAAGTTTGAGGTGGTAAGACAAGCAAGCAGCCCCAGTCTCTGTGCCTCCGTGCGAGCAGTGCCATGGGCACATGAGGCTGAGCAACAGCTTTCCAGGCTAGCCCTTTCTGCCTGCGAGCTATCTGCAGACGTTCGCATTTTCAGAGCAGGGCTGCCACAGGTCCCACGGCAGAGACCCCAAAATTACGTTTGAAGTTGGAGGTGGCAAGACAAGCAAGCAGCCCCAGTCTTTCTGGCTCTGTGTGAGCAGTGCCATGGGCAGATGAGGCTGAGCAACAGCTTTCCAGGCTAGGTCTTTCTGGCTGCGAGCTATATGCAGACGTTCGCATTTCCGGAGCACGTCTGCCCGAGGCCCCAATCACGGACCACCAAATTTATGTTTGAAGTTTGAGGTGGCAAGAGAAGCAAGCAGCCCCTTGTCTCTGTGCCTCTGTGCGAGCAGTGCCATGGGCAGATGAGGCTGAGCAACAGCTTTCCAGGCTAGCTCTTTATGCCTGCGAGCTATCTACAGACGTTCGCATTTTGGGAGCAGGGTTGCCGGAGGACCCCTGCACGGATCCCCAAAGCTACGTTTGAAGTTTAAGGTGGCAAGACAAGCAAGCAGCCTCAGTCTCTTTGCCTCTGTGCGAGCAGTGCCATGGGCAGATGAGGCTGAGCAACAGCTTTCCAAGCTATGTATTTCTTCCTGCGAGCTATCTGCAGACGTTCGCATTGTCGGAGAAGGCCTGCCAGAGGCGCCGGGCACGAACCACCTAAGCTACGTTTGAAGTTTGAGGTGGTAAGACAAGCAAGCAGCCCCAGTCTCTGTGCCTCTGTGCGAGCAGTGCCATGGGGAGACGAGGCTGAGCAACAGCTTTCCAAGCTATGTATTTCTTCCTGCGAGCTATCTGCAGACGTTCGCATTTTCAGAGCAGGGCTGCCACAGGTTCCACGGCAGAGACCCCAAAATTACGTTTGAAGTTTGAGGTGGCAAGACAAGCAAGCATCCCCAGTCTTTCTGTCTCTGTGTGAGCCGTGCCATGGGCAGATGAGGCTGAGCAACAGCTTTCCAGGCTAGGTCTTCCTGGCTGCAAGCTATCTGCAGACGTTCGCATTTTAAGAGCAGAACTGGCGGAGGAGCCCGGCACCAAACACCTAAGCTACGTTTGAAGATTGAGGGGAGCAAGACAAGCAAGCAGCCCCAGTCTCTGTGCCTCTGTGCGAGCAGTGCCATGGGCAGATGAGGCTGAGCAACAGCTTTCCAGGCTAGCTATTTCTGGCTGTGAGCTATCTGCAGATGTTTTCATTGTAGGAGCACCGCTGCCGGAGCCCCCCTGCACGGACTCCCTAAGCTACGTTTTAAGTTTGAGTTGGCAAGACAGGCAAGCAGCCCCAGTCTCTGTGACTCTGTGTGAGCAGTGCCATGGGCAGATGAGGCTGAGCAACAGCTTTCCAGGCTAGCCCCTTCTGGCTGTGAGCATTTGCAGACGTTCGCATTGTCGGAGCAGGGCTGCTGGAGGCGCATGGCACGGACCACCTAAGATATGTTTGAAGTTTGAGGTGGCAAGACAAGCAAGCAGCCCCAGTCTCTGTGCCTCTGTGCGAGCGGTGTCATGGGCAGATGAGTCTAAGCAACAGCTTTCCAGGCTAGCTCTTTCTGCCTGCGAGCTATCTACAGACGTTCGCATTTTGGGAGCAGGGTTGCCGGAGGACCCCTGCACGGACCCCCAAAGCTACGTTTGAAGTTTAAGGTGGCAAGACAAGCAAGCAGCCTCAGTCTCTTTGCCTCTGTGCGAGCAGTGCCATGGGCAGATGAGGCTGAGCAACAGCTTTCCAAGCTATGTATTTCTTCCTGCGAGCTATCTGCAGACGTTCGCATTGTCGGAGAAGGCCTGCCAGAGGTGCCGGGCACGAACCACCTAAGCTACGTTTGAAGTTTGAGGTGGTAAGACAAGCAAGCAGCCCCAGTCTCTGTGCCTCTGTGCGAGCAGTGCCATGGGGAGACGAGGCTGAGCAACAGCTTTCCAAGCTATGTATTTCTTCCTGCGAGCTATCTGCAGACGTTCGCATTGTCGGAGCAGGCCTGCCAGAGGCGCCGGGCACGAACCACCTAAGCTACGTTTGAAGTTTGAGGTGGTAAGACAAGCAAGCAGCCCCAGTCTCTGTGCCTCTGTGCGAGCAGTGCCATGGGCAGATGAGGCTGAGCAACAGCTTTCCAATCTAAATGTTTCTTCCTGCGAGCTATCTGCAGACGTTCGCATTGTCGTACCAGGCCTGCCGGAGGCGCCTGGTACGGACGACCTAAGCTACGTTTTAAGTTTGAGGTGGTAAGACAAGCAAGCAGCCCCAGTCTCTGTGCCTCCGTGCGAGCAGTGCCATGGGCACATGAGGCTGAGCAACAGCTTTCCAGGCTAGCCCTTTCTGCCTGCGAGCTATCTGCAGACGTTCGCATTTTCAGAGCAGGGCTGCCACAGGTCCCACGGCAGAGACCCCAAAATTACGTTTGAAGTTTGAGGTGGCAAGACAAGCAAGCAGCCCCAGTCTTTCTGGCTCTGTGTGAGCAGTGCCATGGGCAGATGAGGCTGAGCAACAGCTTTCCAGGCTAGGTCTTTCTGGCTGCGAGCTATATGCAGACGTTCGCATTGTCGGAGCAGGCCTGCCCGAGGCCCCAATCACGGACCACCAAATTTATGTTTGAAGTTTGAGGTGGCAAGAGAAGCAAGCAGCCCCTTGTCTCTGTGCCTCTGTGCGAGCAGTGCCATGGGCAGATGAGGCTGAGCAACAGCTTTCCAGGCTAGCTCTTTATGCCTGCGAGCTATCTACAGACGTTCGCATTTTGGGAGCAGGGTTGCCGGAGGACCCCTGCACGGACCCCCAAAGCTACGTTTGAAGTTTAAGGTGGCAAGACAAGCAAGCAGCCTCAGTCTCTTTGCCTCTGTGCGAGCAGTGCCATGGGCAGATGAGGCTGAGCAACAGCTTTCCAAGCTATGTCTTTCTTCCTGCGAGCTATCTGCAGACGTTCGCATTGTCGGAGAAGGCCTGCCAGAGGCGCCGGGCACGAACCACCTAAGCTACGTTTGAAGTTTGAGGTGGTAAGACAAGCAAGCAGCCCCAGTCTCTGTGCCTCTGTGCGAGCAGTGCCATGGGGAGACGAGGCTGAGCAGCAGCTTTCCAAGCTATGTATTTCTTCCTGCGAGCTATCTGCAGACGTTCGCATTGTCGGAGCAGGCCTGCCAGAGGCGCCGGGCACGAACCACCTAAGCTACGTTTGAAGTTTGAGGTGGTAAGACAAGCAAGCAGCCCCAGTCTCTGTGCCTCTGTGCGAGCAGTGCCATGGGCAGATGAGGCTGAGCAACAGCTTTCCAATCTAAATGTTTCTTCCTGCGAGCTATCTGCAGACGTTCGCGTTGTCGTACCAGGCCTGCCGGAGGCGCCTGGTACGGACCACCTAAGCTACGTTTGAAGTTTGAGGTGGTAAGACAAGCAAGCAGCCCCAGTCTCTGTGCCTCCGTGCGAGCAGTGCCATGGGCACATGAGGCTGAGCAACAGCTTTCCAGGCTAGCCCTTTCTGCCTGCGAGCTATCTGCAGACGTTCGCATTTTCAGAGCAGGGCTGCCACAGGTCCCACGGCAGAGACCCAAAAATTACGTTTGAAGTTGGAGGTGGCAAGACAAGCAAGCAGCCCCAGTCTTTCTGGCTCTGTGTGAGCAGTGCCATGGGCAGATGAGGCTGAGCAACAGCTTTCCAGGCTAGGTCTTTCTGGCTGCGAGCTATCTGCAGACGTTCGCATTTCCGGAGCACGTCTGCCCGAGGCCCCAATCACGGACCACCAAATTTATGTTTGAAGTTTGAGGTGGCAAGAGAAGCAAGCAGCCCCTTGTCTCTGTGCCTCTGTGCGAGCAGTGCCATGGGCAGATGAGGCTGAGCAACAGCTTTCCAGGCTAGCTCTTTATGCCTGCGAGCTGTCTGCAGACGTTCGCATTTTAAGAGCAGGACTGGCGGAGGAGCCCGGCACCAAACACATAAGCTACGTTTGAAGATTGAGGGGGCGAGATAAGCAAGCAGCCCCAGTCTCTGTGCCTCTGTGCGAGCAGTGCCATGGGCAGATGAGTCTGAGCAACAGCTTTCCAGGCTAGCTCTTTCTGCCTGCGAGCTATCTGCAGACGTTCGCATTTTCGGAGCAGGGCTGTTGGAGGCCCCATGCACAGACCGCAAAACTACGGTTGAAGTTTGAGTTGGCAAGACAAGCAAGCAGCCCCAGTCTCTGTGCCTTTTTGCGAGCAGTGCCATGGGCAGATGAGGCTGAGCAACAGCTTTCCAGGCTAGCCCTTTCTGGCTGCGAGCTATCTGCAGACGTTCGCATTTTAAGAGCAGGACTGGCGGAGGAGCCCGGCACAAAACACCAAAGATACGTTTGAAGATTGAGGGGAGCAAGACAAGCAAGCAGCCCCAGTCTCTGTGCCTCTGTGGGAGCAGTGCCATGGGCAGATGAGGCTGAGCAACAGCTTTCCAGGCTAGCTAATTCTGGCTGTGAGCTATCTGCAGATGTTAGCATTGTAGGAGCAGCGCTGCCGAAGCCCCCCTGCACGGACTCCCAAAGCTACGTTTTAAGTTTGAGGTGGCAAGACAAGCAAGCAGCCGCAGTCTCTCTGCCTCTGTGCGAGCTGTGCCATGGGCAGATGAGGCTAAGCAACAGCTTTCCAGGCTAGCTCTTTCTGTCTGCGAGCTATCTGCAGACGTTCGCATTTTCGGAGCATGGCTGCCTGAGGCCCCATGCACAGACCCCAAAACTACTTTTGAAGTTTGAGGTGGCAAGACAAGCAAGCAGCCCCAGTCTCTGTGCCTCTGTGCGAGCGGTGTCATGGGCAGATGAGTCTAAGCAACAGCTTTCCAGGCTAGCTCTTTCTGCCTGCGAGCTATCTACAGACGTTCGCATTTTGGGAGCAGGGTTGCCGGAGGACCCCTGCACGGACCCCCAAAGCTACGTTTGAAGTTTAAGGTGGCAAGACAAGCAAGCAGCCTCAGTCTCTTTGCCTCTGTGCGAGCAGTGCCATGGGCAGATGAGGCTGAGCAACAGGTTTCCAAGCTATGTATTTCTTCCTGCGAGCTATCTGCAGACGTTCGCATTGTCGGAGAAGGCCTGCCAGAGGCGCCGGGCACGAACAACCTAAGCTACGTTTGAAGTTTGAGGTGGTAAGACAAGCAAGCAGCCCCAGTCTCTGTGCCTCTGTGCGAGCAGTGCCATGGGGAGACGAGGCTGAGCAACAGCTTTCCAAGCTATGTATTTCTTCCTGCGAGCTATCTGCAGACGTTCGCATTGTCGGAGCAGGCCTGCCAGAGGCGCCGGGCACGAACCACCTAAGCTACGTTTGAAGTTTGAGGTGGTAAGACAAGCAAGCAGCCCCAGTCTCTGTGCCTCTGTGCGAGCAGTGCCATGGGCAGATGTGGCTGAGCAACAGCTTTCCAGGCTAGCCCTTTCTGCCTGCGAGCTATCTGCAGACGTTCGCATTGTCGTACCAGGCCTGCCGGAGGCGCCTGGTACGGACGACCTAAGCTACGTTTTAAGTTTGAGGTGGTAAGACAAGCAAGCAGCCCCAGTCTCTGTGCCTCCGTGCGAGCAGTGCCATGGGCACATGAGGCTGAGCAACAGCTTTCCAGGCTAGCCCTTTCTGCCTGCGAGCTATCTGCAGACGTTCGCATTTTCAGAGCAGGGCTGCCACAGGTCCCACGGCAGAGACCCCAAAATTACGTTTGAAGTTTGAGGTGGCAAGACAAGCAAGCAGCCCCAGTCTTTCTGGCTCTGTGTGAGCAGTGCCATGGGCAGATGAGGCTGAGCAACAGCTTTCCAGGCTAGGTCTTTCTGGCTGCGAGCTATCTGCAGACATTCGCATTTTAAGAGCAGGACTGGCGGAGGAGCCCGGCACCAAACACCAAAGCTACTTTTGAAGATTGAGAGGGCAAGACAAGCAAGCAGCCCCAGTCTCTGTGCCTCTTAGAGATCAGTGCCATGGGCAGATGAGGCTGAGCAACAGCTTTCCAGGCTAGGTCTTTCTGCCTGTGAGCTATCTGCAGACGTTCGCATTTTCGGAGCAGGGCTGTTGGAGGCCCCATGCACAGACCGCAAAAATACGTTTGAAGTTTGAGGTGGCAAGACAAGCAAGCAGCCCCAGTCTCTGTGCCTTTTTGCGAGCAGTGCCATGGGCAGATGAGGGTGAGCAACAGCTTTCCAGGCTAGCTCTTTCTGACTGCGATCTATCTGCAGACGTTCGCGTTTTTGGCGTAGGGCTGCTGGAGGCCCCATGCACAGACCCCAAAAACTACGTTTGAAGTTTGAGGTGGCAAGACAAGCAAGCAGCCCCAGTCTCTGTGCCTCTGTGCGAGCAGTGACATGGGCAGATGAGGCTGAGCAACAGCTTTCCAGGCTAGCCCTTTCTGCCTGCGAGCTATCTGCAGACGTTCGCATTTTCGGAGCAGGGCTGCCTGAGGCCCCATGCACAGACCAAAAAACTACTTTTGAAGTTTGAGGTGGCAAGACAAGCAAGCAGCCCCAGTCTCTGTGCCTCTGTGCGAGCAGTGGCATGGGCAGATGAGGCTGAGCAACAGCTTTCCAGGCTAGCTCTTTCTGTCTCCGATCTAACTGCAGACGTTCGCGTTTTTGGAGCAGGGCTGCTGGAGGCCCCATGCACAGACCCCAAAAAACTACGTTTGAAGTTTGAGGTGCCAAGACAAGTAAGCAGCCCCAGTCTCTGTGCCTCCGTGCGAGCAGTGCCATGGACAGATGAGGCTGAGCAACAGCTTTCCAAGCTAAATATTTCTTCCTGCGAGCTATCTGCAGATATTCGCATTGTCGGAGCAGGGCTGTCGGAGGCCCCCAGCACGGACACCCTAAGCTACGTTTGAAGTTTGAGGTGGCAAGACAAGCAAGCATCCCCAGTCTCTGCGCCTCCGTGCGAGCAGTGCCATGGGCAGATGAGGCTGAGCAACAGCTTTCCAAGCTAAATGTTTCTGCCTGCGAGATATCTGCAGATATTCGCATTGTCGGAGCATGGCTGCCTGAGGCCCCATGCAGAGACCCCAAAACTACTTTTGAAATTTGAGGTGGAAAGACAAGCAAGCAGCCCCAGTCTCTCTGCCTCTGTGCGAGCGGTGTCATGGGCAGATGAGACTAAGCAACAGCTTTGCAGGCTAGCTCTTTCTGCCTGCGAGCTATCTGCAGACGTTCGCATTTTAAGAGCAGGACTGGCGAAGGAGCCCGGCACCAAACACCAAAGCTACGTTTGAAGATTGAGGTGGCAGGACAAGCAAGCAGCCCCAGTCTCTGTGCCTCCGTGCGAGCAGTGCCATGGGCAGATGAGTCTGAGCAACAGCTTTCCAATCTAAATGTTTCTGCCTGCGAGCTATCTGCAGACGTTCGCATTGTCGGAACAGGCCTGCCGGAGGCGCCTGGTACGGACCACCTAAGCTATGTTTGAAGTTTGAGGTGGTAAGACAAGCAAGCAGCCCCAGTCTCTGTACCTCCGTGCGAGCAGTGCCATGGGCAGATGAGGCTGAGCAACAGCTTTCCAGGCTAGGTTTTTCTGGCTGTGAGCTCTCTGCAGACGTTCGAATTTTAAGAGCAGGTCTGGCCGAGGAGCCGGGCACCAAACACCTAAGCTACGTTTGAAGATTGAGGGGAGCAAGTCAAATAAGCAGCCCCAGTCTCTGTGCCTCTGTGCGAGCAGTGCCATGGGCAGATGACGCTGAGCAACAGCTTTCCAGGCTAGCTATTTCTGGCTGTGAGCTATCTGCAGATGTTAGCATTGTAGGAGCAATGCTGCCGGAGCCCCCCTGCACGGACTCCCTAAGCTACATTTTAAGTTTGGGTTGCCAAGACAGGCAAGCAGCCCCAGTCTCTGTGACTCTGTGCGAGCAGTGCCATGGGCAGATGAGGCTGAGCAACAGCTTTCCAGGCTGTCTCTTTATACCTGCGAGCTATCTGCAGACGTTCGCATTTTTGGAGCAGGGCTGCCTGAGGCCCCATGCACAGACCCCAAAACTACTTTTGAAGTTTGAGGTGGCAAGACAAGCAAACAGCCCCAGTCTCTCTGCCTCTGTGCGAGCGGTGCCATGGGCACATGAGACTAAGCAACAGCTTTCCAGGCTAGCCCTTTCTGGCTGCGAGCTATCTGCAGACGTTCGCATTTTGGGAGCAGGGTTGCCGGAGGACCCCTGCACGCACCCCCAAAGCCACATTTGAAGTTTGAGGTGGCAAGACAAGCAAGCAGCCTCAGTCTCTTTGCCTCTGTGCGAGCAGTGGCATGGGCAGATGAGGCTGAGCAACAGCTTTCCAGGCTAGCTCTTTCTGCCTGCGAGCTATCTGCAGACGTTCGCATTTTCGGAGCAGGGCTGCCTGAGGCCCCATGCACAGACCGCAAAACTACGGTTGAAGTTTGAGGTGGCAAGACAAGCAAGCAGCCACAGTCTCTGTGCCTTTTTGCGAGCAGTGCCATGGGCAGATGTGGGTGAGCAACAGCTTTCCAGGCTAGCTCTTTCTGTCTCCGATCTATCTGCAGACGTTCGCGTTTTTGGAGCAGGGCTGCTAGAGGCCCCATGCACAGACCCCAAAAAATTACGTTTGAAGTTTGAGGTGCCAAGACAAGTAAGCAGCCCCAGTCTCTGTGCCTCCGTGCGAGCAGTGCCATGGGCAGATGAGGCTGAGCAACAGCTTTCCAAGCTATATATTTCTTCCTGCGAGCTATCTGCAGATATTCGCATTGACGGAGCAGGGCTGTCGGAGGCCCCCAGCACGGACACCCAAATCTACGTTTGAAGTTTGAGGTGGCAAGACAAGCAAGCAGCCCCAGTCTCTGTGCCTCCGTGCGAGCAGTGCCATGGGCAGATGAGGCTGAGCAACAGCTTTCTAGGCTAGCTATTTCTGGCTGTGAGCTATCTGCAGATGTTAGCATTGTAGGAGCACCGCTGCCGGACCCCCCTGCACGGACTCCCTAAGCTACATTTTAAGTTTGGGTTGCCAAGACAGGCAAGCAGCCCCCGTCTCTGTGACTCTGTGCGAGCACTGCCATGGGCAGATGAGGCTGAGCAACAGCTTTCCAGGCTAGCTCTTTCTGCCTGCGAGCTATCTGCAGACGTTCGCATTTTCGGAGCAGGGCTGCCTGAGGCCCCATGCACAGACCCCAAAACTACTTTTGAAGTTTGAGGTGGCAAGACAAGCAAGCAGCCCCAGTCTCTCTGCCTCTGTGCGAGCGGTGTCATGGGCAGATGAGACTAAGCAACAGCTTTCCAGGCTAGCCCTTTCTGGCTGCGAGCTATCTACAGACGTTCGCATTTTGGGAGCAGGGTTACCGGAGGACCCCTGCACGGACCCCCAAAGCTACATTTGAAGTTTGAGGTGGCAAGACAAGGAAGCAGCCTCAGTCTCTTTGCCTCTGTGCCAGCAGTGCCATGGGCAGATGAGGCTGAGCAACAGCTTTCCAAGCTATGTATTTCTTCCTGCGAGCTATCTGCAGACGTTCGCATTGTCGGAGCAGGTCTGCCAGAGGCGCCTGACACGAGCCACCTAAGCTATGTTTGAAGTTTGAGGTGCTAAGACAAGCAAGCAGCCCCAGTCTCTGTGCCTCTGTGCGAGCAGTGCCATGGGCAGATGAGGCTGAGGAACAGCTTTCCAAGCTAAATATTTCTTCCTGCGAGCTATCTGCAGATATTCGCATTTTCGGAGCAGGTCTGCCAGAGGCGCCTGACACGAGCCACCTAAGCTATGTTTGAAGTTTGAGGTGCTAAGACAAGCAAGCAGTACCAGTCTCTGTGCCTCTGTGCGAGCAGTGCCATGGGCAGATGAGGCTGAGCAACAGCTTCCAGGCTAGCTCGTTCTGGCTGCGAGCTATCTGCAGACGTTCGCATTTTGGGAGCAGGACTGGCGGAGGAGCCCGGCACCAAACACCTAAGCTACGTTTGAAGATTGAGGGGAGCAAATCAAATAAGCAGCCCCAGTCTCTGTGCCTCTGTGCGAGCAGTGCCATGGGCAGATGACGCTGAGCAACAGCTTTCCAGGCTAGCTCTTTCTGCCTGCGAGCTATCTGCAGACGTTCGCATTTTCGGAGCAGGGCTGTTGGAGGCCCCATGCACAGACCGCAAAACTACGGTTGAAGTTTGAGGTGGCAAGACAAGCAAGCAGCCCCAGTCTCTGTGCCTTTTTGCGAGCAGTGCCATGGGCAGATGTGGGTGAGCAACAGCTTTCCAGGCTAGCTCTTTCTGTCTCCGATCTATCTGCAGACGTTCGCGTTTTTGGAGCAGGGCTGCTGGAGGCCCCATGCACAGACCCCAAATAATTACGTTTGAAGTTTGAGGTGCCAAGACAAGTAAGCAGCCCCAGTCTCTGTGCCTCCGTGCGAGCAGTGCCATGGGCAGATGAGGCTGAGCAACAGCTTTCCAAGCTATATATTTCTTCCTGCGAGCTATCTGCAGATATTCGCATTGACGGAGCAGGGCTGTCGGAGGCCCCCAGCACGGACACCCAAATCTACGTTTGAAGTTTGAGGTGGCATAACAAGCAAGCAGCCCCAGTCTCTGTGCCTCCGTGCGAGCAGTGCCATGGGCAGATGAGGCTGAGCAACAGCTTTCTAGGCTAGCTATTTCTGGCTGTGAGCTATCTGCAGATGTTAGCATTGTAGGAGCACCGCTGCCGGACCCCCCTGCACGGACTCCCTAAGCTACATTTTAAGTTTGGGTTGCCAAGACAGGCAAGCAGCCCCCGTCTCTGTAACTCTGTGCGAGCAGTGCCATGGGCAGATGAGGCTGAGCAACAGCTTTCCAGGCTAGCTCTTTCTGCCTGCGAGCTATCTGCAGACGTTCGCATTTTCGGAGCAGGGCTGCCTGAGGCCCCATGCACAGACCCCAAAATTACTTTTGAAGTTTGAGGTGGCAAGACAAGCAAGCAGCCCCAGTCTCTCTGCCTCTGTGCGAGCGGTGTCATGGGCAGATGAGACTAAGCAACAGCTTTCCAGGCTAGCCCTTTCTGGCTGCGAGCTATCTACAGACGTTCGCATTTTGGGAGCAGGGTTACCGGAGGACCCCTGCACGGACCCCCAAAGCTACATTTGAAGTTTGAGGTGGCAAGACAAGGAAGCAGCCTCAGTCTCTTTGCCTCTGTGCGAGCAGTGCCATGGGCAGATGAGGCTGAGCAACAGCTTTCCAGGCTATGTATTTCTTCCTGCGAGCTATCTGCAGACGTTCGCATTGTCGGAGCAGGTCTGCCAGAGGCGCCTGACACGAGCCACCTAAGCTATGTTTGAAGTTTGAGGTGCTAAGACAAGCAAGCAGCCCCAGTCTCTGTGCCTCTGTGCGAGCAGTGCCATGGGCAGATGAGCCTGAGGAACAGCTTTCCAAGCTAAATATTTCTTCCTGCGAGCTATCTGCAGATATTCGCATTTTCGGAGCAGGTCTGCCAGAGGCGCCTGACACGAGCCACCTAAGCTATGTTTGAAGTTTGAGGTGCTAAGACAAGCAAGCAGTCCCAGTCTCTGTGCCTCTGTGCGAGCAGTGCCATGGGCAGATGAGGCTGAGCAACAGCTTTCCAGGCTAGCACTTTCTGCCTGCGAGCTATCTGCAGACGTTCCCATTTTCGAAGCAGGGCTGTTAGAGCCCCCATGCACAGACCGCAAAACTACGGTTGAAGTTTGAGGTGGCAAGACAAGCAAGCAGCCCCAGTCTCTGTGCCTTTTTGCGAGCAGTGCTATGGGCAGATGAGACTGAGCAACAGCTTTCCAATCTAAATATTTCTGCCTTCGAGCTATCTGCAGGCGTTCGCATTGTCGTACCAGGCCTGCCGGAGGCGTCGGGTACGGACCACCTAAGCTATGTTTGAAGTTTGAGGTGGTAAGACAAGCAAGCAGCACCAGTCTCTGTGCCTCCGTGTGAGCAGTGCCATGGGCAGATGAGGCTGAGCAACAGCTTTCCAATCTAAATGTTTCTGCCTGCGAGCTATCTGCAGACGTTCGCATTGTCGGACCAGGCCTGCCGGAGGCGCCGGGTACGGACCACCTAAGCTATGTTTGAAGTTTGAGGTGGTAAGACAAGTAAGCAGCCCCATTCTCTGTGCCTCTGTGCGAGCAGTGCCATGGGCACATGAGGCTGAGCAATAGCTTTCCCGGCTAACTCTTTCTGCCTGCGAGCTATGTGCAGACATTCCCATTTTCAGAGCGGGTTTGCTGGAGGCGCCAGGCAAGAAATACCTAAGATACTTTTGAAGTTTGAGGTGGCAAGAGAAGCAAACAGCCCCAGTCTCTGTGCCTCTGTGTGAGCAGTGCCATGGGCAGATGAGGCTGAGCAACAGCTTTCCAGGCTAGCTCTTTCTGGCTGTGAGCTATCCGCAGACGTTCGCATTTTCGGAGCAGGGCTGCCTGAGGCCCCATGCACAGACCCCAAAACTACTTTTGAAGTTTGAGGTGGCAAGACAAGCAAGCAGCCCGTCTCTGTGCCTCTGTGCGAGCAGTGCCATGGGCAGATGAGGCTGAGCAACAGCTTTCCAGGCTAGATCTTTCTGCCTGCGAGCTATCTGCAGACGTTCGCATTTTCGGAGCAGGGCTGTTGGAGGCCCCATGCACAGACCGCAAAACTACGGTTGAAGTTAGAGGTGGCAAGACAAGCAAGCAGCCCCAGTCTCTGTGCCTTTTTGCTAGCAGTGCCATGGGCAGATGTGGGCTAGCAACAGCTTTCCAGGCTAGCTCTTTCTGTCTCCGATCTATCTGCAGACGTTCGCGTTTTTGGAGCAGGGCTGCTGGAGGCCCCATGCACAGACCCCAAAAAAATACGTTTGAAGTTTGAGGTGCCAAGACAAGTAAGCAGCCCCAGTCTCTGTGCCTCCGTGCGAGCAGTGCCATGGGCAGATGAGGCTGAGCAACAGCTTTTCAAGCTATATATTTCTCCCTGCGAGCTATCTGCAGATATTCGCATTGTCGTACCAGGCCTGCCGGAGGCGCCTGGTACGGACCACCTAAGATATGTTTGAAGTTTGAGGTGGTAGGACAAGCAAGCAGCCCCAGTCTCTGTGCCTCCGTGCGAGCAGTGCCATGGGCAGATGAGGCTGAGCAACAGCTTTCCAGGCTAGGTCTTTCTGGCTGTGAGCTCTCTGCAGACATTCGCATTTTAAGAGCAGGTCTGGCAGAGGAGCCCGGCACCAAACACCTAAGCTACGTTTGAAGATTGAGGGGAGCAAGACAAGCAAGCAGCCCCAGTCTCTGTGCCTCTGTGCGAGCAGTGCCATGGGCAGATGAGGCTGAGCAACAGCTTTCCAGGCTAGCTATTTCTGGCTGTGAGCTATCTGCAGGTGTTAGCATTGTAGGAGCACCGCTGCCGGAGCCCCCCTGCACGGACTCCCTAAGCTACATTTTAAGTTTGGGTTGCCAAGACAGGCAAAGAGCCCCAGTCTCTGTGACTCTGTGCGAGCAGTGCCATGGGCAGATGAGGCTGAGCAACAGCTTTCCAGGCTAACTCTTTCTGCCTGCGAGCTATCTGCAGACGTTCGCATTTTCGGAGCAGGGCTGCCTGAGGCCCCATGCACAGACCCCAAAACTACTTTTGAAGTTTGAGGTGGCAAGACAAGCAAGCAGCCCCAGTCTCTCTGCCTCTGTGCGAGCGGTGTCATGGGCAGATGAGACTAAGCAACAGCTTTCCAGGCTAGCCCTTTCTGGCTGCGATCTATCTACAGACTTTCGCATTTTGGGAGCAGGGTTGCCGGAGGACCCCTGCACGGACCCCCAAAGCTACATTTGAAGTTTGAGGTGGCAAGACAAGCAAGCAGCCTCAGTCTCTTTGCCTCTGTGCGAGCAGTGGCATGGGCAGATGAGGCTGACCAACAGCTTTCCAAGCTAAATGTTTCTGCCTGCGAGCTATCTGAAGACGTTCGCATTGTCGGAGCAGGTCTGCCAGAGGCGCCGGGCACGAACCACCTAAGCTACGTTTGAAGTCTGAGGTGCTAAGACAAGCAAGCAGCCCCAGTCTCTGTGCCTCTGTGCGAGCAGTGCCATGGGCAGATGAGGCTGAGGAACAGCTTTCCAAGCTAAATATTTCTTCCTGCGAGCCATCAGCAGATATTCGCTTTGTCGGAGCAGGGCTGTCGGAGGCCCCCAGCACGGACACCCAAATCTACGTTTGAAGTTTGAGGTGGCAAGACAAGCAAGCAGTCCCAGTCTCTGTGCCTCTGTGCGAGCAGTGCCATGGGCAGATGAGGCTGAGCAACAGCTTTCCAGGCTAGCTCTTTCTGGCTGCGAGCTATCTGCAGACGTTCGCATTTTAAGAGCAGGACTGGCGGAGGAGCCCGGCACCAAACACCAAAGCTACGTTTGAAGATTGAGGGGGCAAGACAAGCAAGCAGCCCCAGTCTCTGTGCCTCTGTGCAAGCAGTGGCATGGGCAGATGAGGCTGAGCAACAGCTTTCCAGGCTAGCTCTTTCTGCCTGCGAGCTATCTTCAGACGTTTGCATTTTCGGAGCAAAGCTGTTGGAGGCCCCATGCACAGACCGCAAAACTACGTTTGAAGTTTGAGGTGGCAAGACAAGCAAGCAGCCCCAGTCTCTGTGCCTTTTTGCGAGCAGTGCCATGGGCAGATGTGGGTGAGCAACAGCATTCCAGGCTAGCTCTTTCTGTCTCCGATCTGTCTGCAGACGTTCGCGTTTTTGGAGCAGGGCTGCTGGAGGCCCCATGCACAGACCCCAAAAACTACGTTTGAAGTTTGAGGTGCGAAGACAAGTAAGCAGCCCCAGTCTCTGTGCCTCCGTGCGAGCAGTGCCATGGGCAGATGAGGCTGAGCAACAGCTTTCCAAGCTAAATATTTCTTCCTGCGAGCTATCTGCAGATATTCGCATTGTCGGAGCAGCGCTGCCAGAGGCCCCCGTCATGGACCACCAATTTTACGTTTGAAGTTTGAGGTGGCAAGACAAGCAAGCAGCCCCAGTCTCTGTGCCTCTGTGCGAGCAGTGCCATGGGCAGATGAGGCTGAGCAACAGCTTTCCAGGCTAGCTCTTTCTGCCTGCGAGCTATCTGCAGACGTTCGCATTTTCGGAGCAGGGCTGTTGGAGGCCCCATGCACAGACCGCCAAACTACGGTTGAAGTTTGAGGGGTCAAGACAAGCAAGCAGCCCCAGTCTCTGTGCCTTTTTGCGAGCAGTGCCATGGGCAGATGAGACTGAGCAACAGCTTTCCAATCTAAATGTTTCTTCCTGCGAGCTATCTGCAGACGTTCGCATTGTCGGAGCAGGGCTGTTGGAGGCCCCATGCACAGACCGCCAAACTACGGTTGAAGTTTCAGGTGGTAAGACAAGCAAGCAGTCCCAGTCTCTGTGCCTCTGTGCGAGCAGTGCCATGGGCAGATGAGGCTGAGCAACAGCTTTAAGGGCTAGCTCTTTCTGGCTGCGAGCTATATGCAGACGTTCGCATTTTCAGAGCAGGGCTGCCGCAGACCATCGTCACGAACCACCTCAGATACTTTTGAAGTTAGGTGGCAAGACAAGCAAGCAGTCCCAGTCTCTGTGCCTCTGTGCGAGCAGTGGCATGGGCAGATGAAGCTGAGCAACAGCTTTCCAGGCTAGCTCTTTCTTCCTGCGAGCTATCTGCAGATATTCGCATTGTCGGAGCAGGGCTGTCGGAGGCCCCCAGCACGGACACCCTAAGCTACGTTTGAAGTTTGAGGTGGCAAGACAAGCAAGCAGTCCCAGTCTCTGTGTCTCTGTGCGAGCAGTGCCATGGGCACATGAGGCTGAGCAACAGCTTTCCAGGCTAGCTCTTTCTGCCTGCGAGCTATCTTCAGACGTTTGCATTTTCGGAGCAAAGCTGTTGGAGGCCCCATGCACAGACCGCAAAACTACGTTTGAAGTTTGAGGTGGCAAGACAAGCAAGCAGCCCCAGTCTCTGTGCCTTTTTGCGAGCAGTGCCATGGGCAGATGTGGGTGAGCAACAGCATTCCAGGCTAGCTCTTTCTGTCTCCGATCTGTCTGCAGACGTTCGCGTTTTTGGAGCAGGGCTGCTGGAGGCCCCATGCACAGACCCCAAAAACTACGTTTGAAGTTTGAGGTGCGAAGACAAGTAAGCAGCCCCAGTCTCTGTGCCTCCGTGCGAGCAGTGCCATGGGCAGATGAGGCTGAGCAACAGCTTTCCAAGCTAAATATTTCTTCCTGCGAGCTATCTGCAGATATTCGCATTGTCGGAGCAGGGCTGCCAGATGCCCCCGTCATGGACCACCAATTTTACGTTTGAAGTTTGAGGTGGCAAGACAAGCAAGCAGCCCCAGTCTCTGTGCCTCTGTGCGAGCAGTGCCATGGGCAGATGAGGCTGAGCAACAGCTTTCCAGGCTAGCTCTTTCTGCCTGCGAGCTATCTGCAGACGTTCGCATTTTCGGAGCAGGGCTGTTGGAGGCCCCATGCACAGACCGCCAAACTACGGTTGAAGTTTGAGGGGTCAAGACAAGCAAGCAGCCCCAGTCTCTGTGCCTTTTTGCGAGCAGTGCCATGGGCAGATGAGACTGAGCAACAGCTTTCCAATCTAAATGTTTCTGCCTGCGAGCTATCTGCAGACGTTCGCATTGTCGGAACAGGGCTGTTGGAGGCCCCATGCACAGACCGCCAAACTACGGTTGAAGTTTCAGGTGGTAAGACAAGCAAGCAGTCCCAGTCTCTGTGCCTCTGTGCGAGCAGTGCCATGGGCAGATGAGGCTGAGCAACAGCTTTCCAGGCTAGCTCTTTCTGGCTGCGAGCTATCTGCAGACGTTCGCATTTTAAGAGCAGGACTGGCGGAGGAGCCCGGCACCAAACACCAAAGCTACGTTTGAAGATTGAGGGGGCAAGACAAGCAAGCAGCCCCAGTCTCTGTGCCTCTGTGCAAGCAGTGGCATGGGCAGATGAGGCTGAGCAACAGCTTTCCAGGCTAGCTCTTTCTGCCTGCGAGCTATCTGCAGACGTTCGCATTTTCGGAGCAGGGCTGTTGGAGGCCCCATGCACAGACCGCAAAAATGCGCTTGAAATTTGAGGTGGCAAGACAAGCAAGCAGCCCCAGTCTCTGTGCCTTTTTGCGAGCAGTGCCATGGGCAGATGTGGGTGAGCAACAGCTTTCCAGGCTAGGTCTTTCTGTCTGCGATCTATCTGCAGACGTTCGCGTTTTTGGAGCAGGGCTGCTGGAGGCCCCATGCACAGACCCCAAAAACTACGTTTGAAGTTTGAGGTGCCAAGACAAGTAAGCAGCCCCAGTCTCTGTGCCTCCGTGCGAGCAGTGCCATGGGCAGATGAGGCTGAGCAACAGCTTTCCAAGCTAAATATTTCTTCAGCGAGCTATCTGCAGATATTCGCATTGTCGTAGCAGCGCTGCCAGAGGCCCCCGTCATGGACCACCAATTTTACGTTTGAAGTTTGAGGTGGCAAGACAAGCAAGCAGCCCCAGTCTCTGTACCTCTGTGCGAGCAGTGCAATGGGCAGATGAGGGTGAGCAACAGCTTTCCAAGCTAAATATTTCTTCCTGCGAGCTATCTGCAGATATTCGCATTGTCGGAGCAGGGCTGTCGGAGGCGCCGGGCATGGACCACCTAAGCTACGTTTGAAGTTTGAGGTGGTAAGACAAGAAAGCAACCCCAGTCTCTGTGCCTCTGTGCGAGCAGTGCCATGGGCAGATGAGGCTGAGCAACAGCTTTAAAGGCTAGCTCTTTCTGGCTGCGAGCTATATGCAGATGTTCGCATTTTCAGAGCAGGGCTGCCGCAGACCATCGTCACGAACCACCTCAGATACTTTTGAAGTTAGGTGGCAAGACAAGCAAGCAGTCCCAGTCTCTGTGCCTCTGTGCGAGCAGTGCCATGGGCAGATGAGGCTGAGCAACAGCTTTCCAATCTAAATGTTTCTGCCTGCGAGCTATCTGCAGACGTTCGCATTGTCGGACCAGGCCTGCCGGAGGCGCCGGGTACGGACCACCTAAGCTATGTTTGAAGTTTGAGGTGGTAAGACAAGCAAGCAGCCCCATTCTCTGTGCCTCTGTGCGAGCAGTGCCATGGGCACATGAGGCTGAGCAATAGCTTTCCCGGCTAACTCTTTCTGCCTGCGAGCTATGTGCAGACATTCCCATTTTCAGAGCGGGTTTGCTGGAGGCGCCAGGCACGAAATACCTAAGACACTTTTGAAGTTTGAGGTGGCAAGACAAGCAAGCAGCCCAAGTCTCTGTGCCTTTTTGCGAGCAGTGCCATGGGCAGATGAGGCTGAGCAACAGCTTTCCAGGCTAGCTCTTTCTGGCTGTGAGCTATCCGCAGACGTTCGCATTTTCGGAGCAGGGCTGTTGGAGGCCCCATGCACAGACCGCAAAACTACGGTTGAAGTTAGAGGTGGCAAGACAAGCAAGCAGCCCCAGTCTCTGTGCCTTTTTGCTAGCAGTGCCATGGGCAGATGTGGGTGAGCAACAGCTTTCCAGGCTAGCTCTTTCTGTCTCCGATCTATCTGCAGACGTTCGCGTTTTTGGAGCAGGGCTGCTGGAGGCCCCATGCACAGACCCCAAAAAAATACGTTTGAAGTTTGAGGTGCCAAGACAAGTAAGCAGCCCCAGTCTCTGTGCCTCCGTGCGAGCAGTGCCATGGGCAGATGAGGCTGAGCAACAGCTTTCCAAGCTATATATTTCTCCCTGCGAGCTATCTGCAGATATTCGCATTGTCGTACCAGGCCTGCCGGAGGCGCCTGGTACGGACCACCTAAGCTATGTTTGAAGTTTGAGGTGGTAGGACAAGCAAGCAGCCCCAGTCTCTGTGCCTCTGTGCGAGCAGTGCCATGGGCAGATGAGGCTGAGCAACAGCTTTCCAGGCTAGGTCTTTCTGGCTGTGAGCTCTCTGCAGACGTTCGCATTTTAACAGCAGGTCTGGCAGAGGAGCCCGGCACCAAACACCTAAGCTACGTTTGAAGATTAAGGGGAGCAAGACAAGCAAGCAGCCCCAGTCTCTGTGCCTCTGTGCGAGCAGTGCCATGGGCAGATGAGGCTGAGCAACAGCTTTCCAGGCTAGCTATTTCTGGCTGTGAGCTATCTGCAGGTGTTAGCATTGTAGGAGCACCGCTGCCGGAGCCCCCCTGCACGGACTCCCTAAGCTACATTTTAAGTTTGGGTTGCCAAGACAGGCAAGCAGCCCCAGTCTCTGTGACTCTGTGCGAGCAGTGCCATGGGCAGATGAGGCTGAGCAACAGCTTTCCAGGCTAACTCTTGCTGCCTGCGAGCTATCTGCAGACGTTCGCATTTTCGGAGCAGGGCTGCCTGAGGCCCCATGCACAGACCCCAAAATTACTTTTGAAGTTTGAGGTGGCAAGACAAGCAAGCAGCCCCAGTCTCTCTGCCTCTGTGCGAGCGGTGTCATGGGCAGATGAGACTAAGCAACAGCTTTCCAGGCTAGCCCTTTCTGGCTGCGAGCTATCTACAGACTTTCGCATTTTGGGAGCAGGGTTGCCGGAGGACCCCTGCACGGACCCCCAAAGCTACATTTGAAGTTTGAGGTGGCAAGACAAGCAAGCAGCCTCAGTCTCTTTGCCTCTGTGCGAGCAGTGGCATGGGCAGATGAGGCTGACCAACAGCTTTCCAAGCTAAATGTTTCTGCATGCGAGCTATCTGCAGACGTTCGCATTGTCGGAGCAGGTCTGCCAGAGGCGCCGGGCACGAACCACCTAAGCTACGTTTGAAGTTTGAGGTGGTAAGACAAGCAAGCAGCCCCAGTCTCTGTGCCTCTGTGCGAGCAGTGCCATGGGCAGATGAGGCTGAGCAAGAGCTTTCAAAGCTAAATATTTCTTCCTGCGAGCTATCTGCAGATATTCGCATTGTCGGAGCAGGGCTGTCGGAGGCCCCCAGCACGGACACCCAAATCTACGTTTGAAGTTTGAGGTGGCAAGACAAGCAAGCAGTCCCAGTCTCTGTGCCTCTGTGCGAGCAGTGCCATGGGCAGATGAGGCTGAGCAACAGCTTTCCAGGCTAGCTCTTTCTGGCTGCGAGCTATCTGCAGACGTTCGCATTTTAAGAGCAGGACTGGCGGAGGAGCCCGGCACCAAACACCAAAGCTACGTTTGAAGACTGAGGGGGCAAGACAAGCAAGCAGCCCCAGTCTCTGTGCCTCTGTGCAAGCAGTGGCATGGGCAGATGAGGCTGAGCAACAGCTTTCCAGGCTAGCTCTTTCTGCCTGCGAGCTATCTGCAGACGTTCGCATTTTCGGAGCAGGGCTGTTGGAGGCCCCATGCACAGACCGCAAAAATGCGCTTGAAATTTGAGGTGGCAAGACAAGCAAGCAGCCCCAGTCTCTGTGCCTTTTTGCGAGCAGTGCCATGGGCAGATGTGGGTGAGCAACAGCTTTCCAGGCTAGCTCTTTCTGTCTGCGATCTATCTGCAGACGTTCGCGTTTTTGGAGCAGGGCTGCTGGAGGCCCCATGCACAGACCCCAAAAACTACGTTTGAAGTTTGAGGTGCCAAGACAAGTAAGCAGCCCCAGTCTCTGTGCCTCCGTGCGAGCAGTGCCATGGGCAGATGAGGCTGAGCAACAGCTTTCCAAGCTAAATATTTCTTCAGCGAGCTATCTGCAGATATTCGCATTGTCGGAGCACGGCTGTCGGAGGCGCCGGGCATGGACCACCTAAGCTACGTTTGAAGTTTGAGGTGGTAAGACAAGAAAGCAACCCCAGTCTCTGTGCCTCTGTGCGAGCAGTGCCATGGGCAGATGAGGCTGAGCAACAGCTTTAAAGGCTAGCTCTTTCTGGCTGCGAGCTATATGCAGATGTTCGCATTTTCAGAGCAGGGCTGCCGCAGACCATCGTCACGAACCACCTCAGATACTTTTGAAGTTAGGTGGCAAGACAAGCAAGCAGTCCCAGTCTCTGTGCCTCTGTGCGAGCAGTGCCATGGGCAGATGAGGCTGAGCAACAGCTTTCCAATCTAAATGTTTCTGCCTGCGAGCTATCTGCAGACGTTCGCATTGTCGGACTAGGCCTGCCGGAGGCGCCGGGTACGGACCACCTAAGCTATGTTTGAAGTTTGAGGTGGTAAGACAAGCAAGCAGCCCCATTCTCTGTGCCTCTGTGCGAGCAGTGCCATGGGCACATGAGGCTGAGCAATAGCTTTCCCGGCTAACTCTTTCTGCCTGCGAGCTATGTGCAGACATTCCCATTTTCAGAGCGGGTTTGCTGGAGGCGCCAGGCACGAAATACCTAAGATACTTTTGAAGTTTGAGGTGGCAAGAGAAGCAAGCAGCCCAAGTCTCTGTGCCTTTTTGCGAGCAGTGCCATGGGCAGATGAGGCTGAGCAACAGCTTTCCAGGCTAGCTCTTTCTGGCTGTGAGCTATCCGCAGACGTTCGCATTTTCGGAGCAGGGCTGCCTGAGGCCCCATCCACAGACCCCAAAACTACTTTTGAAGTTTGAGGTGGCAAGACAAGCAAGCAGCCCGTCTCTGTGCCTCTGTGCGAGCAGTGCCATGGGCAGATAAGGCTGAGCAACAGCTTTCCAGGCTAGCTCTTTCTGCCTGCGAGCTATCTGCAGACGTTCGCATTTTCGGAGCAGGGCTGTTGGAGGCCCCATGCACAGACCGCAAAACTACGGTTGAAGTTAGAGGTGGCAAGACAAGCAAGCAGCCCCAGTCTCTGTGCCTTATTGCTAGCAGTGCCCTGGGCAGATGAGGCTGACCAACAGCTTTCCAGGCTAGCTCTTTCTGGCTGCGAGCTATCTGCAGACGTTCGCATTTTAAGAGCAGAACTGGCGGAGGAGCCCGGCACCAAACACCAAAGATACGTTTGAAGATTGAGGGGGCAAGACAAGCAAGCAGCCCCAGTCTCTGTGCCTCTGTGCAAGCAGTGGCATGGGCAGATGAGGCTGAGGAACAGCTTTCCAGGCTAGCTCTTTCTGCCTGTGAGCTATCTTCAGACGTTTGCATTTTCGGAGCAAAGCTGTTGGAGGCCCCATGCACAGACCGCAAAACTACGTTTGAAGTTTGAGGTGGCAAGACAAGCAAGCAGCCCCAGTCTCTGTGCCTTTTTGCGAGCAGTGCCATGGGCAGATGTGGGTGAGCAACAGCATTCCAGGCTAGCTCTTTCTGTCTCCGATCTGTCTGCAGACGTTCGCGTTTTTGGAGCAGGGCTGCTGGAGGCCCCATGCACAGACCCCAAAAACTACGTTTGAAGTTTGAGGTGCGAAGACAAGTAAGCAGCCCCAGTCTCTGTGCCTCCGTGCGAGCAGTGCCATGGGCAGATGAGGCTGAGCAACAGCTTTCCAAGCTAAATATTTCTTCCTGCGAGCTATCTGCAGATATTCGCATTGTCGGAGCAGCGCTGCCAGAGGCCCCCGTCATGGACCACCAATTTTACGTTTGAAGTTTGAGGTGGCAAGACAAGCAAGCAGCCCCAGTCTCTGTGCCTCTGTGCGAGCAGTGCCATGGGCAGATGAGGCTGAGCAACAGCTTTCCAGGCTAGCTCTTTCTGCCTGCGAGCTATCTGCAGACGTTCACATTTTCGGAGCAGGGCTGTTGGAGGCCCCATGCACAGACCGCCAAACTACGGTTGAAGTTTGAGGGGTCAAGACAAGCAAGCAGCCCCAGTCTCTGTGCCTTTTTGCGAGCAGTGCCATGGGCAGATGAGACTGAGCAACAGCTTTCCAATCTAAATGTTTCTGCCTGCGAGCTATCTGCAGACGTTCGCATTGTCGGAGCAGGGCTGTTGGAGGCCCCATGCACAGACCGCCAAAATACGGTTGAAGTTTCAGGTGGTAAGACAAGCAAGCAGTCCCAGTCTCTGTGCCTCTGTGTGAGCAGTGCCATGGGCAGATGAGGCTGAGCAACAGCTTTAAGGGCTAGCTCTTTCTGGCTGCGAGCTATATGCAGATGTTCGCATTTTCAGAGCAGGGCTGCCGCAGACCATCGTCACGAACCACCTCAGATACTTTTGAAGTTAGGTGGCAAGACAAGCAAGCAGTCCCAGTCTCTATGCCTCTGTGCGAGCAGTGGCATGGGCAGATGAAGCTGAGCAACAGCTTTCCAGGCTAGCTCTTTCTTCCTGCGAGCTATCTGCAGATATTCGCATTGTCGGAGCAGGGCTGTCGGAGGCCCCCAGCACGGACACCCAAATCTACGTTTGAAGTTTGAGGTGGCAAGACAAGCAAGCAGTCCCAGTCTCTGTGCCTCTGTGCGAGCAGTGCCATGGGCAGATGAGGCTGAGCAACAGCTTTCCAGGCTAGCTCTTTCTGGCTGCGAGCTATCTGCAGACGTTCGCATTTTAAGAGCAGGACTGGCGGAGGAGCCCGGCACCAAACACCAAAGCTACGTTTGAAGATTGAGGGGGCAAGACAAGCAAGCAGCCCCAGTCTCTGTGCCTCTGTGCAAGCAGTGGCATGGGCAGATGAGGCTGAGGAACAGCTTTCCAGGCTAGCTCTTTCTGCCTGCGAGCTATCTTCAGACGTTTGCATTTTCGGAGCAAAGCTGTTGGAGGCCCCATGCACAGACCGCAAAACTACGTTTGAAGTTTGAGGTGGCAAGACAAGCAAGCAGCCCCAGTCTCTGTGCCTTTTTGCGAGCAGTGCCATGGGCAGATGTGGGTGAGCAACAGCATTCCAGGCTAGCTCTTTCTGTCTCCGATCTGTCTGCAGACGTTCGCGTTTTTGGAGCAGGGCTGCTGGAGGCCCCATGCACAGACCCCAAAAACTACGTTTGAAGTTTGAGGTGCGAAGACAAGTAAGCAGCCCCAGTCTCTGTGCCTCCGTGCGAGCAGTGCCATGGGCAGATGAGGCTGAGCAACAGCTTTCCAAGCTAAATATTTCTTCCTGCGAGCTATCTGCAGATATTCGCATTGTCGGAGCAGCGCTGCCAGAGGCCCCCGTCATGGACCACCAATTTTACGTTTGAAGTTTGAGGTGGCAAGACAAGCAAGCAGCCCCAGTCTCTGTGCCTCTGTGCGAGCAGTGCCATGGGCAGATGAGGCTGAGCAACAGCTTTCCAGGCTAGCTCTTTCTGCCTGCGAGCTATCTACAGACGTTCGCATTTTCGGAGCAGGGCTGTTGGAGGCCCCATGCACAGACCGCCAAACTACGGTTGAAGTTTGAGGGGTCAAGACAAGCAAGCAGCCCCAGTCTCTGTGCCTTTTTGCGAGCAGTGCCATGGGCAGATGAGACTGAGCAACAGCTTTCCAATCTAAATGTTTCTGCCTGCGAGCTATCTGCAGACGTTCGCATTGTCGGAGCAGGGCTGTTGGAGGCCCCATGCACAGACCGCCAAACTACGGTTGAAGTTTCAGGTGGTAAGACAAGCAAGCAGTCCCAGTCTCTGTGCCTCTGTGCGAGCAGTGCCATGGGCAGATGAGGCTGAGCAACAGCTTTAAGGGCTAGCTCTTTCTGGCTGCGAGCTATATGCAGATGTTCGCATTTTCAGAGCAGGGCTGCCGCAGACCATCGTCACGAACCACCTCAGATACTTTTGAAGTTAGGTGGCAAGACAAGCAAGCAGTCCCAGTCTCTGTGCCTCTGTGCGAGCAGTGGCATGGGCAGATGAAGCTGAGCAACAGCTTTCCAGGCTAGCTCTTTCTTCCTGCGAGCTATCTGCAGATATTCGCATTGTCGGAGCAGGGCTGTCGGAGGCCCCCAGCACGGACACCCAAATCTACGTTTGAAGTTTGAGGTGGCAAGACAAGCAAGCAGTCCCAGTCTCTGTGCCTCTGTGCGAGCAGTGCCATGGGCAGATGAGGCTGAGCAACAGCTTTCCAGGCTAGCTCTTTCTGGCTGCGAGCTATCTGCAGACGTTCGCATTTTAAGAGCAGGACTGGCGGAGGAGCCCGGCACCAAACACCAAAGCTACGTTTGAAGATTGAGGGGGCAAGACAAGCAAGCAGCCCCAGTCTCTGTGCCTCTGTGCAAGCAGTGGCATGGGCAGATGAGGCTGAGGAACAGCTTTCCAGGCTAGCTCTTTCTGCCTGCGAGCTATCTTCAGACGTTTGCATTTTCGGAGCAAAGCTGTTGGAGGCCCCATGCACAGACCGCAAAACTACGTTTGAAGTTTGAGGTGGCAAGACAAGCAAGCAGCCCCAGTCTCTGTGCCTTTTTGCGAGCAGTGCCATGGGCAGATGTGGGTGAGCAACAGCATTCCAGGCTAGCTCTTTCTGTCTCCGATCTGTCTGCAGACGTTCGCGTTTTTGGAGCAGGGCTGCTGGAGGCCCCATGCACAGACCCCAAAAACTACGTTTGAAGTTTGAGGTGCCAAGACAAGTAAGCAGCCCCAGTCTCTGTGCCTCCGTGCGAGCAGTGCCATGGGCAGATGAGGCTGAGCAACAGCTTTCCAAGCTAAATATTTCTTCCTGCGAGCTATCTGCAGATATTCGCATTGTCGGAGCAGCGCTGCCAGAGGCCCCCGTCATGGACCACCAATTTTACGTTTGAAGTTTGAGGTGGCAAGACAAGCAAGCAGCCCCAGTCTCTGTGCCTCTGTGCGAGCAGTGCCATGGGCAGATGAGGCCGAGCAACAGCTTTCCAGGCTAGCTCTTTCTGCCTGCGAGCTATATGCAGACGTTCGCATTTTCGGAGCAGGGCTGTTGGAGGCCCCATGCACAGACCGCCAAACTACGGTTGAAGTTTGAGGGGTCAAGACAAGCAAGCAGCCCCAGTCTCTGTGCCTTTTTGCGAGCAGTGCCATGGGCAGATGAGACTGAGCAACAGCTTTCCAATCTAAATGTTTCTGCCTGCGAGCTATCTGCAGACGTTCGCATTGTCGGAGCAGTGCTGTTGGAGGTCCCATGCACAGACCGCCAAACTACGGTTGAAGTTTCAGGTGGTAAGACAAGCAAGCAGTCCCAGTCTCTGTGCCTCTGTGCGAGCAGTGCCATGGGCAGATGAGGCTGAGAAACAGCTTTAAGGGCTAGCTCTTTCTGGCTGCGAGCTATATGCAGATGTTCGCATTTTCAGAGCAGGGCTGCCGCAGACCATCGTCACGAACCACCTCAGATACTTTTGAAGTTAGGTGGCAAGACAAGCAAGCAGTCCCAGTCTCTGTGCCTCTGTGCGAGCAGTGGCATGGGCAGATGAAGCTGAGCAACAGCTTTCCAGGCTAGCTCTTTCTTCCTGCGAGCTATCTGCAGATATTCGCATTGTCGGAGCAGGGCTGTCGGAGGCCCCCAGCACGGACACCCAAATCTACGTTTGAAGTTTGAGGTGGCAAGACAAGCAAGCAGTCCCAGTCTCTGTGCCTCTGTGCGAGCAGTGCCATGGGCAGATGAGGCTGAGCAACAGCTTTCCAGGCTAGCTCTTTCTGGCTGCGAGCTATCTGCAGACGTTCGCATTTTAAGAGCAGGACTGGCGGAGGAGCCCGGCACCAAACACCAAAGCTACGTTTGAAGATTGAGGGGGCAAGACAAGCAAGCAGCCCCAGTCTCTGTGCCTCTGTGCAAGCAGTGGCATGGGCAGATGAGGCTGAGGAACAGCTTTCCAGGCTAGCTCTTTCTGCCTGCGAGCTATCTTCAGACGTTTGCATTTTCGGAGCAAAGCTGTTGGAGGCCCCATGCACAGACCGCAAAACTACGTTTGAAGTTTGAGGTGGCAAGACAAGCAAGCAGCCCCAGTCTCTGTGCCTTTTTGCGAGCAGTGCCATGGGCAGATGTGGGTGAGCAACAGCATTCCAGGCTAGCTCTTTCTGTCTCCGATCTGTCTGCAGACGTTCGCGTTTTTGGAGCAGGGCTGCTGGAGGCCCCATGCACAGACCCCAAAAACTACGTTTGAAGTTTGAGGTGCGAAGACAAGTAAGCAGCCCCAGTCTCTGTGCCTCCGTGCGAGCAGTGCCATGGGCAGATGAGGCTGAGCAACAGCTTTCCAAGCTAAATATTTCTTCCTGCGAGCTATCTGCAGATATTCGCATTGTCGGAGCAGCGCTGCCAGAGGCCCCCGTCATGGACCACCAATTTTACGTTTGAAGTTTGAGGTGGCAAGACAAGCAAGCAGCCCCAGTCTCTGTGCCTCTGTGCGAGCAGTGCCATGGGCAGATGAGGCCGAGCAACAGCTTTCCAGGCTAGCTCTTTCTGCCTGCGAGCTATATGCAGACGTTCGCATTTTCGGAGCATAGCTGTTGGAGGCCCCATGCACAGACCGCCAAACTACGGTTGAAGTTTGAGGGGTCAAGACAAGCAAGCAGCCCCAGTCTCTGTGCCTTTTTGCGAGCAGTGCCATGGGCAGATGTGGGTGAGGAACAGCTTTCCAGGCTAGCTCTTTCTGTCTGCGATCTATCTGCAGACGTTCGCGTTTTTGGAGTAGGGCTGCTGGAGGCCCCATGCACAGACCCCAAAAACTACGTTTGAAGTTTGAGGTGCCAAGACAAGTAAGCAGCCCCAGTCTCTGTGCCTCCGTGCGAGCAGTGCCATGGGCAGATGAGGCTGAGCAACAGCATTCCAAGCTAAATATTTCTTCCTGCGAGCTATCTGCAGATATTCGCATTGTCGTAGCAGCGCTGCCAGAGGCCCCCGTCATGGACCACCTATTTTACTTTTGAAGTTTGAGGTGGCAAGACAAGCAAGCAGCCTCAGTCTCTTTGCCTCTGTGCGAGCAGTGCCATGGGCAGATGAGGCTGAGCAACAGCTTTCCAAGCTATGTATTTCTTCCTGCGAGCTATCTGCAGACGTTCGCATTGTCGGAGCATGTCTGCCAGAGGCGCCAGTCACGAACCACCTAAGCTACGTTTGAAGTCTGAGGTGCTAAGACAAGCAAGCAACCCCAGTCTCTGTGCCTCTGTGCGAGCAGTGCCATGGGCAGATGAGGCTGAGCAACAGCTTCCAGGCTAGCTCGTTCTGGCTGCGAGCTATCTGCAGACGTTCGCATTTTGGGAGCAGGACTGGCGGAGGAGCCCGGCACCAAACACCAAAGCTACGTTTGAAGATTGAGGGGGCAAGACAAGCAAGCAGCCCCAGTCTCTGTGCCTCTGTGCGAGCAGTGTCATGGGCAGATGAGGCTGAGCAACAGCTTTCCAGGCTAGCTCTTTCTGCCTGCGAGCTATCTGCAGACGTTCCCATTTTCGAAGCAGGGCTGTTAGAGGCCCCATGCACAGACCGCAAAACTACGGTTGAAGTTTGAGGTGGCAAGACAAGCAAGCAGCCCCAGTCTCGGTGCCTTTTTGCGAGCAGTGCCATGGGCAGATGAGACTGAGCAACAGCTTTCCAATCTAAATATTTCTGCCTGCGAGCTATCTGCAGACGTTCGCATTGTCGTACCAGGCCTGCCGGAGGCGTCGGGTACGGACCACCTAAGCTATGTTTGAAGTTTGAGGTGGTAAGACAAGCAAGCAGCACCAGTCTCTGTGACTCCGTGCGAGCAGTGCCATGGGCAGATGAGGCTGAGCAATAGCTTTCCCGGCTAACTCTTTCTGCCTGCGAGCTATGTGCAGACATTCCCATTTTCAGAGCGGGTTTGCTGGAGGCGCCAGGCACGAAATACCTAAGATACTTTTGAATTTTGAGGTGGCAAGACAAGCAAGCAGCCCGTCTCTGTGCCTCTGTGCGAGCAGTGCCATGGGCACATGAGGCTGAACAACAGCTTTCCAGGCTAGCTCTTTCTGCCTGCGAGCTATCTTCAGACGTTTGCATTTTCGGAGCAAAGCTGTTGGAGGCCCCATGCACAGACCGCAAAACTACGTTTGAAGTTTGAGGTGGCAAGACAAGCAAGCAGCCCCAGTCTCTGTGCCTTTTTGCGAGCAGTGCCATGGGCAGATGTGGGTGAGCAACAGCATTCCAGGCTAGCTCTTTCTGTCTCCGATCTGTCTGCAGACGTTCGCGTTTTTGGAGCAGGGCTGCTGGAGGCCCCATGCACAGACCCCAAAAACTACGTTTGAAGTTTGAGGTGCGAAGACAAGTAAGCAGCCCCAGTCTCTGTGCCTCCGTGCGAGCAGTGCCATGGGCAGATGAGGCTGAGCAACAGCTTTCCAAGCTAAATATTTCTTCCTGCGAGCTATCTGCAGATATTCGCATTGTCGGAGCAGCGCTGCCAGAGGCCCCCGTCATGGACCACCAATTTTACGTTTGAAGTTTGAGGTGGCAAGACAAGCAAGCAGCCCCAGTCTCTGTGCCTCTGTGCGAGCAGTGCCATGGGCAGATGAGGCCGAGCAACAGCTTTCCAGGCTAGCTCTTTCTGCCTGCGAGCTATATGCAGACGTTCGCATTTTCGGAGCAGGGCTGTTGGAGGCCCCATGCACAGACCGCCAAACTACGGTTGAAGTTTGAGGGGTCAAGACAAGCAAGCAGCCCCAGTCTCTGTGCCTTTTTGCGAGCAGTGCCATGGGCAGATGAGACTGAGCAACAGCTTTCCAATCTAAATGTTTCTGCCTGCGAGCTATCTGCAGACGTTCGCATTGTCGGAGCAGGGCTGTTGGAGGCCCCATGCACAGACCGCCAAACTACGGTTGAAGTTTCAGGTGGTAAGACAAGCAAGCAGTCCCAGTCTCTGTGCCTCTGTGCGAGCAGTGCCATGGGCAGATGAGGCTGAGCAACAGCTTTAAGGGCTAGCTCTTTCTGGCTGCGAGCTATATGCAGATGTTCGCATTTTCAGAGCAGGGCTGCCGCAGACCATCGTCACGAACCACCTCAGATACTTTTGAAGTTAGGTGGCAAGACAAGCAAGCAGTCCCAGTCTCTGTGCCTCTGTGCGAGCAGTGGCATGGGCAGATGAAGCTGAGCAACAGCTTTCCATGCTAGCTCTTTCTTCCTGCGAGCTATCTGCAGATATTCGCATTGTCGGAGCAGGGCTGTCGGAGGCCCCCAGCACGGACACCCAAATCTACGTTTGAAGTTTGAGGTGGCAAGACAAGCAAGCAGTCCCAGTCTCTGTGCCTCTGTGCGAGCAGTGCCATGGGCAGATGAGGCTGAGCAACAGCTTTCCAGGCTAGCTCTTTCTGGCTGCGAGCTATCTGCAGACGTTCGCATTTTAAGAGCAGGACTGGCGGAGGAGCCCGGCACCAAACACCAAAGCTACGTTTGAAGATTGAGGGGGCAAGACAAGCAAGCAGCCCCAGTCTCTGTGCCTCTGTGCAAGCAGTGGCATGGGCAGATGAGGCTGAGGAACAGCTTTCCAGGCTAGCTCTTTCTGCCTGCGAGCTATCTTCAGACGTTTGCATTTTCGGAGCAAAGCTGTTGGAGGCCCCATGCACAGACCGCAAAACTACGTTTGAAGTTTGAGGTGGCAAGACAAGCAAGCAGCCCCAGTCTCTGTGCCTTTTTGCGAGCAGTGCCATGGGCAGATATGGGTGAGCAACAGCATTCCAGGCTAGCTCTTTCTGTCTCCGATCTGTCTGCAGACGTTCGCGTTTTTGGAGCAGGGCTGCTGGAGGCCCCATGCACAGACCCCAAAAACTACGTTTGAAGTTTGAGGTGCGAAGACAAGTAAGCAGCCCCAGTCTCTGTGCCTCCGTGCGAGCAGTGCCATGGGCAGATGAGGCTGAGCAACAGCTTTCCAAGCTAAATATTTCTTCCTGCGAGCTATCTGCAGATATTCGCATTGTCGGAGCAGCGCTGCCAGAGGCCCCCGTCATGGACCACCAATTTTACGTTTGAAGTTTGAGGTGGCAAGACAAGCAAGCAGCCCCAGTCTCTGTGCCTCTGTGCGAGCAGTGCCATGGGCAGATGAGGCCGAGCAACAGCTTTCCAGGCTAGCTCTTTCTGCCTGCGAGCTATATGCAGACGTTCGCATTTTCGGAGCAGGGCTGTTGGAGGCCCCATGCACAGACCGCCAAACTACGGTTGAAGTTTGAGGGGTCAAGACAAGCAAGCAGCCCCAGTCTCTGTGCCTTTTTGCGAGCAGTGCCATGGGCAGATGAGACTGAGCAACAGCTTTCCAATCTAAATGTTTCTGCCTGCGAGCTATCTGCAGACGTTCGCATTGTCGGAGCAGGGCTGTTGGAGGCCCCATGCACAGACCGCCAAACTACGGTTGAAGTTTCAGGTGGTAAGACAAGCAAGCAGTCCCAGTCTCTGTGCCTCTGTGCGAGCAGTGCCATGGGCAGATGAGGCTGAGCAACAGCTTTAAGGGCTAGCTCTTTCTGGCTGCGAGCTATATGCAGATGTTCGCATTTTCAGAGCAGGGCTGCCGCAGACCATCGTCACGAACCACCTCAGATACTTTTGAAGTTAGGTGGCAAGACAAGCAAGCAGTCCCAGTCTCTGTGCCTCTGTGCGAGCAGTGGCATGGGCAGATGAAGCTGAGCAACAGCTTTCCAGGCTAGCTCTTTCTTCCTGCGAGCTATCTGCAGATATTCGCATTGTCGGAGCAGGGCTGTCGGAGGCCCCCAGCACGGACACCCAAATCTACGTTTGAAGTTTGAGGTGGCAAGACAAGCAAGCAGTCCCAGTCTCTGTGCCTCTGTGCGAGCAGTGCCATGGGCAGATGAGGCTGAGCAACAGCTTTCCAGGCTAGCTCTTTCTGGCTGCGAGCTATCTGCAGACGTTCGCATTTTAAGAGCAGGACTGGCGGAGGAGCCCGGCACCAAACACCAAAGCTACGTTTGAAGATTGAGGGGGCAAGACAAGCAAGCAGCCCCAGTCTCTGTGCCTCTGTGCAAGCAGTGGCATGGGCAGATGAGGCTGAGGAACAGCTTTCCAGGCTAGCTCTTTCTGCCTGCGAGCTATCTTCAGACGTTTGCATTTTCGGAGCAAAGCTGTTGGAGGCCCCATGCACAGACCGCAAAACTACGTTTGAAGTTTGAGGTGGCAAGACAAGCAAGCAGCCCCAGTCTCTGTGCCTTTTTGCGAGCAGTGCCATGGGCAGATGTGGGTGAGCAACAGCATTCCAGGCTAGCTCTTTCTGTCTCCGATCTGTCTGCAGACGTTCGCGTTTTTGGAGCAGGGCTGCTGGAGGCCCCATGCACAGACCCCAAAAACTACGTTTGAAGTTTGAGGTGCGAAGACAAGTAAGCAGCCCCAGTCTCTGTGCCTCCGTGCGAGCAGTGCCATGGGCAGATGAGGCTGAGCAACAGCTTTCCAAGCTAAATATTTCTTCCTGCGAGCTATCTGCAGATATTCGCATTGTCGTAGCAGCGCTGCCAGAGGCCCCCGTCATGGACCACCAATTTTACGTTTGAAGTTTGAGGTGGCAAGACAAGCAAGCAGCCCCAGTCTCTGTGCCTCTGTGCGAGCAGTGCCATGGGCAGATGAGGCTGAGCAACAGCTTTCCAGGCTAGCTCTTTCTGCCTGCGAGCTATCTGCAGACGTTCGCATTTTCGGAGCAGGGCTGTTGGAGGCCCCATGCACAGACCGCCAAACTACGTTTGAAGTTTGAGGTGGCAAGACAAGCAAGCAGCCCCAGTCTCTGTGCCTCTGTGCGAGCAGTGCCATGGGCAGATGAGGCTGAGCAACAGCTTTAAAGGCTAGCTCTTTCTGGCTGCGAGCTATATGCAGATGTTCGCATTTTCAGAGCAGGGCTGCCGCAGACCATCGTCACGAACCACCTCAGATACTTTTGAAGTTAGGTGGCAAGACAAGCAAGCAGTCCCAGTCTCTGTGCCTCTGTGCGAGCAGTGCCATGGGCAGATGAGGCTGAGCAACAGCTTTCCAGTCTAGCTATTTCTGGCTGCGATCTATCTGCAGACGTTCGCATTTTAAGAGCATAACTGGCGGAGGAGCCCGGCACCAAACACCAAAGCTACGTTTGAAGATTGAGGGGGCAAGACAAGCAAGCAGCCCCAGTCTCTGTGCCTCTGTGCAAGCAGTGGCATGGGCAGATGAGGCTGAGCAACAGCTTTCCAGGCTAGCTCTTTCTGCCTGCGAGCTATCTGCAGACGTTCGCATTTTCGGAGCAGGGCTGTTGGAGGCCCCATGCACAGACCGCAAAACTACGTTTGAAGTTTGAGGTGGCAAGACAAGCAAGCAGCCCCAGTCTCTGTGCCTTTTTGCGAGCAGTGCCATGGGCAGATGTGGGTGAGGAACAGCTTTCCAGGCTAGCTCTTTCTGTCTGCGATCTATCTGCAGACGTTCGCGTTTTTGGAGTAGGGCTGCTGGAGGCCCCATGCACAGACCCCAAAAACTACGTTTGAAGTTTGAGGTGCCAAGACAAGTAAGCAGCCCCAGTCTCTGTGCCTCCGTGCGAGCAGTGCCATGGGCAGATGAGGCTGAGCAACAGCATTCCAAGCTAAATATTTCTTCCTGCGAGCTATCTGCAGATATTCGCATTGTCGTAGCAGCGCTGCCAGAGGCCCCCGTCATGGACCACCTATTTTACTTTTGAAGTTTGAGGTGGCAAGACAAGCAAGCAGCCTCAGTCTCTTTGCCTCTGTGCGAGCAGTGCCATGGGCAGATGAGGCTGAGCAACAGCTTTCCAAGCTATGTATTTCTTCCTGCGAGCTATCTGCAGACGTTCGCATTGTCGGAGCATGTCTGCCAGAGGCGCCAGTCACGAACCACCTAAGCTACGTTTGAAGTTTGAGGTGCTAAGACAAGCAAGCAACCCCAGTCTCTGTGCCTCTGTGCGAGCAGTGCCATGGGCAGATGAGGCTGAGCAACAGCTTCCAGGCTAGCTCGTTCTGGCTGCGAGCTATCTGCAGACGTTCGCATTTTGGGAGCAGGACTGGCGGAGGAGCCCGGCACCAAACACCAAAGCTACGTTTGAAGATTGAGGGGGCAAGACAAGCAAGCAGCCCCAGTCTCTGTGCCTCTGTGCGAGCAGTGTCATGGGCAGATGAGGCTGAGCAACAGCTTTCCAGGCTAGCTCTTTCTGCCTGCGAGCTATCTGCAGACGTTCCCATTTTCGAAGCAGGGCTGTTAGAGGCCCCATGCACAGACCGCAAAACTACGGTTGAAGTTTGAGGTGGCAAGACAAGCAAGCAGCCCCAGTCTCGGTGCCTTTTTGCGAGCAGTGCCATGGGCAGATGAGACTGAGCAACAGCTTTCCAATCTAAATATTTCTGCCTGCGAGCTATCTGCAGACGTTCGCATTGTCGTACCAGGCCTGCCGGAGGCGTCGGGTACGGACCACCTAAGCTATGTTTGAAGTTTGAGGTGGTAAGACAAGCAAGCAGCACCAGTCTCTGTGACTCCGTGCGAGCAGTGCCATGGGCAGATGAGGCTGAGCAATAGCTTTCCCGGCTAACTCTTTCTGCCTGCGAGCTATGTGCAGACATTCCCATTTTCAGAGCGGGTTTGCTGGAGGCGCCAGGCACGAAATACCTAAGATACTTTTGAATTTTGAGGTGGCAAGACAAGCAAGCAGCCCGTCTCTGTGCCTCTGTGCGAGCAGTGCCATGGGCACATGAGGCTGAACAACAGCTTTCCAGGCTAGCTCTTTCTGCCTGCGAGCTATCTGCAGACGTTCGCATTTTCGGAGCAGGGCTGTTGGAGGCCCCATGCACAGACCGCAAAACTACGGTTGAAGTTAGAGGTGGCAAGACAAGCAAGCAGCCCCAGTCTCTGTGCCTTTTTGCTAGCAGTGCCATGGGCAGATGTGGGTGAGCAACAGCTTTCCAGGCTAGCTCTTTCTGTCTCCGATCTATCTGCAGACGTTCGCGTTTTTGGAGCAGGGCTGCTGGAGGCCCCATGCACAGACCCCAAAAAAATACGTTTGAAGTTTGAGGTGCCAAGACAAGTAAGCAGCCCCAGTCTCTGTGCCTCCGTGCGAGCAGTGCCATGGGCAGATGAGGCTGAGCAACAGCTTTCCAAGCTATATATTTCTCCCTGCGAGCTATCTGCAGATATTCGCATTGTCGTACCAGGCCTGCCGGAGGCGCCTGGTACGGACCACCTAAGCTATGTTTGAAGTTTGAGGTGGTAGGACAAGCAAGCAGCCCCAGTCTCTGTGCCTCCGTGCGAGCAGTGCCATGGGCAGATGAGGCTGAGCAACAGCTTTCCAGGCTAGGTCTTTCTGGCTGTGAGCTCTCTGCAGACGTTCGCATTTTAAGAGCAGGTCTGGCAGAGGAGCCCGGCACCAAACACCTAAGCTACGTTTGAAGATTGAGGGGAGCAAGACAAGCAAGCAGCCCCAGTCTCTGTGCCTCTGTGCGAGCAGTGCCATGGGCAGATGAGGCTGAGCAACAGCTTTCCAGGCTAGCTATTTCTGGCTGTGAGCTATCTGCAGGTGTTTGCATTGTAGGAGCACCGCTGCCGGAGCCCCCCTGCACGGACTCCCTAAGCTACATTTTAAGTTTGGGTTGCCAAGACAGGCAAGCAGCCCCAGTCTCTGTGACTCTGTGCGAGCAGTGCCATGGGCAGATGAGGCTGAGCAACAGCTTTCCAGGCTAACTCTTGCTGCCTGCGAGCTATCTGCAGACGTTCGCATTTTCAGAGCAGGGCTGCCTGAGGCCCCATGCACAGACCCCAAAACTACTTTTGAAGTTTGAGGTGGCAAGACAAGCAAGCAGCCTCAGTCTCTTTGCCTCTGTGCGAGCAGTGCCATGGGCAGATGGGGCTGAGCAACAGCTTTCCAAGCTGTGTATTTCTTCCTGCGAGCTATCTGCAGACGTTCGCATTGTCGGAGCAGGTCTGCCAGAGGCGCCGGGCACGAACCACCTAAGCTACGTTTGAAGTTTGAGGTGCTAAGACAAGCAAGCAGCCCCAGTCTCTGTGCCTCTGTGCGAGCAGTGCCATGGGCAGATGAGGCTGAGCAACAGCTTTCCAGGCTAGCTCTTTCTGGCTGCGAGCTATCTTCAGACGTTTGCATTTTCGGAGCAGGGTTGTTGGAGGCCCCATGCACAGACCGCAAAACTACGTTTGAAGTTTGAGGTGGCAAGACAAGCAAGCAGCCCCAGTCTCTGTGCCTTTTTGCGAGCAGTGCCATGGGCAGATGTGGGTGAGCAACAGCATTCCAGGCTAGCTCTTTCTGTCTCCGATCTATCTGCAGACGTTTGCGTTTTTGGAGCAGGGCTGCTGGAGGCCCCATGCACAGACCCCAAAAACTACGTTTGAAGTTTGAGGTGCGAAGTCAAGTAAGCAGCCCCAGTCTCTGTGCCTCCGTGCGAGCAGTGCCATGGGCAGATGAGGCTGAGCAACAGCTTTCCAAGCTAAATATTTCTTCCTGCGAACTATCTGCAGATATTCGCATTGTCGGAGCAGCGCTGCCAGAGGCCCCCGTCATGGACCACCAATTTTACGTTTGAAGTTTGAGGTGGCAAGACAAGCAAGCAGCCCCAGTCTCTGTGCCTCTGTGCGAGCAGTGCCATGGGCAGATGAGGCCGAGCAACAGCTTTCCAGGCTAGCTCTTTCTGCCTGCGAGCTATATGCAGACGTTCGCATTTTCGGAGCAGGGCTGTTGGAGGCCCCATGCACAGACCGCCAAACTACGGTTGAAGTTTGAGGGGTCAAGACAAGCAAGCAGCCCCAGTCTCTGTGCCTTTTTGCGAGCAGTGCCATGGGCAGATGAGACTGAGCAACAGCTTTCCAATCTAAATGTTTCTGCCTGCGAGCTATCTGCAGACGTTCGCATTGTCGGAGCAGGGCTGTTGGAGGCCCCATGCACAGACCGCCAAACTACGGTTGAAGTTTCAGGTGGTAAGACAAGCAAGCAGTCCCAGTCTCTGTGCCTCTGTGCGAGCAGTGCCATGGGCAGATGAGGCTGAGCAACAGCTTTAAGGGCTAGCTCTTTCTGGCTGCGAGCTATATGCAGATGTTCGCATTTTCAGAGCAGGGCTGCCGCAGACCATCGTCACGAACCACCTCAGATACTTTTGAAGTTAGGTGGCAAGACAAGCAAGCAGTCCCAGTCTCTGTGCCTCTGTGCGAGCAGTGGCATGGGCAGATGAAGCTGAGCAACAGCTTTCCAGGCTAGCTCTTTCTTCCTGCGAGCTATCTGCAGATATTCGCATTGTCGGAGCAGGGCTGTCGGAGGCCCCCAGCACGGACACCCAAATCTACGTTTGAAGTTTGAGGTGGCAAGACAAGCAAGCAGTCCCAGTCTCTGTGCCTCTGTGCGAGCAGTGCCATGGGCAGATGAGGCTGAGCAACAGCTTTCCAGGCTAGCTCTTTCTGGCTGCGAGCTATCTGCAGACGTTCGCATTTTAAGAGCAGGACTGGCGGAGGAGCCCGGCACCAAACACCAAAGCTACGTTTGAAGATTGAGGGGGCAAGACAAGCAAGCAGCCCCAGTCTCTGTGCCTCTGTGCAAGCAGTGGCATGGGCAGATGAGGCTGAGGAACAGCTTTCCAGGCTAGCTCTTTCTGCCTGCGAGCTATCTTCAGACGTTTGCATTTTCGGAGCAAAGCTGTTGGAGGCCCCATGCACAGACCGCAAAACTACGTTTGAAGTTTGAGGTGGCAAGACAAGCAAGCAGCCCCAGTCTCTGTGCCTTTTTGCGAGCAGTGCCATGGGCAGATGTGGGTGAGCAACAGCATTCCAGGCTAGCTCTTTCTGTCTCCGATCTGTCTGCAGACGTTCGCGTTTTTGGAGCAGGGCTGCTGGAGGCCCCATGCACAGACCCCAAAAACTACGTTTGAAGTTTGAGGTGCGAAGACAAGTAAGCAGCCCCAGTCTCTGTGCCTCCGTGCGAGCAGTGCCATGGGCAGATGAGGCTGAGCAACAGCTTTCCAAGCTAAATATTTCTTCCTGCGAGCTATCTGCAGATATTCGCATTGTCGTAGCAGCGCTGCCAGAGGCCCCCGTCATGGACCACCAATTTTACGTTTGAAGTTTGAGGTGGCAAGACAAGCAAGCAGCCCCAGTCTCTGTGCCTCTGTGCGAGCAGTGCCATGGGCAGATGAGGCTGAGCAACAGCTTTCCAGGCTAGCTCTTTCTGCCTGCGAGCTATCTGCAGACGTTCGCATTTTCGGAGCAGGGCTGTTGGAGGCCCCATGCACAGACCGCCAAACTACGTTTGAAGTTTGAGGTGGCAAGACAAGCAAGCAGCCCCAGTCTCTGTGCCTCTGTGCGAGCAGTGCCATGGGCAGATGAGGCTGAGCAACAGCTTTAAAGGCTAGCTCTTTCTGGCTGCGAGCTATATGCAGATGTTCGCATTTTCAGAGCAGGGCTGCCGCAGACCATCGTCACGAACCACCTCAGATACTTTTGAAGTTAGGTGGCAAGACAAGCAAGCAGTCCCAGTCTCTGTGCCTCTGTGCGAGCAGTGCCATGGGCAGATGAGGCTGAGCAACAGCTTTCCAGTCTAGCTATTTCTGGCTGCGATCTATCTGCAGACGTTCGCATTTTAAGAGCATAACTGGCGGAGGAGCCCGGCACCAAACACCAAAGCTACGTTTGAAGATTGAGGGGGCAAGACAAGCAAGCAGCCCCAGTCTCTGTGCCTCTGTGCGAGCAGTGCCATGGGCAGATGAGGCTGAGCAACAGCATTCCAAGCTAAATATTTCTTCCTGCGAGCTATCTGCAGATATTCGCATTGTCGTAGCAGCGCTGCCAGAGGCCCCCGTCATGGACCACCTATTTTACTTTTGAAGTTTGAGGTGGCAAGACAAGCAAGCAGCCTCAGTCTCTTTGCCTCTGTGCGAGCAGTGCCATGGGCAGATGAGGCTGAGCAACAGCTTTCCAAGCTATGTATTTCTTCCTGCGAGCTATCTGCAGACGTTCGCATTGTCGGAGCATGTCTGCCAGAGGCGCCAGTCACGAACCACCTAAGCTACGTTTGAAGTTTGAGGTGCTAAGACAAGCAAGCAACCCCAGTCTCTGTGCCTCTGTGCGAGCAGTGCCATGGGCAGATGAGGCTGAGCAACAGCTTCCAGGCTAGCTCGTTCTGGCTGCGAGCTATCTGCAGACGTTCGCATTTTGGGAGCAGGACTGGCGGAGGAGCCCGGCACCAAACACCAAAGCTACGTTTGAAGATTGAGGGGGCAAGACAAGCAAGCAGCCCCAGTCTCTGTGCCTCTGTGCGAGCAGTGTCATGGGCAGATGAGGCTGAGCAACAGCTTTCCAGGCTAGCTCTTTCTGCCTGCGAGCTATCTGCAGACGTTCCCATTTTCGAAGCAGGGCTGTTAGAGGCCCCATGCACAGACCGCAAAACTACGGTTGAAGTTTGAGGTGGCAAGACAAGCAAGCAGCCCCAGTCTCGGTGCCTTTTTGCGAGCAGTGCCATGGGCAGATGAGACTGAGCAACAGCTTTCCAATCTAAATATTTCTGCCTGCGAGCTATCTGCAGACGTTCGCATTGTCGTACCAGGCCTGCCGGAGGCGTCGGGTACGGACCACCTAAGCTATGTTTGAAGTTTGAGGTGGTAAGACAAGCAAGCAGCACCAGTCTCTGTGACTCCGTGCGAGCAGTGCCATGGGCAGATGAGGCTGAGCAATAGCTTTCCCGGCTAACTCTTTCTGCCTGCGAGCTATGTGCAGACATTCCCATTTTCAGAGCGGGTTTGCTGGAGGCGCCAGGCACGAAATACCTAAGATACTTTTGAATTTTGAGGTGGCAAGACAAGCAAGCAGCCCGTCTCTGTGCCTCTGTGCGAGCAGTGCCATGGGCACATGAGGCTGAACAACAGCTTTCCAGGCTAGCTCTTTCTGCCTGCGAGCTATCTGCAGACGTTCGCATTTTCGGAGCAGGGCTGTTGGAGGCCCCATGCACAGACCGCAAAACTACGGTTGAAGTTAGAGGTGGCAAGACAAGCAAGCAGCCCCAGTCTCTGTGCCTTTTTGCTAGCAGTGCCATGGGCAGATGTGGGTGAGCAACAGCTTTCCAGGCTAGCTCTTTCTGTCTCCGATCTATCTGCAGACGTTCGCGTTTTTGGAGCAGGGCTGCTGGAGGCCCCATGCACAGACCCCAAAAAAATACGTTTGAAGTTTGAGGTGCCAAGACAAGTAAGCAGCCCCAGTCTCTGTGCCTCCGTGCGAGCAGTGCCATGGGCAGATGAGGCTGAGCAACAGCTTTCCAAGCTATATATTTCTCCCTGCGAGCTATCTGCAGATATTCGCATTGTCGTACCAGGCCTGCCGGAGGCGCCTGGTACGGACCACCTAAGCTATGTTTGAAGTTTGAGGTGGTAGGACAAGCAAGCAGCCCCAGTCTCTGTGCCTCCGTGCGAGCAGTGCCATGGGCAGATGAGGCTGAGCAACAGCTTTCCAGGCTAGGTCTTTCTGGCTGTGAGCTCTCTGCAGACGTTCGCATTTTAAGAGCAGGTCTGGCAGAGGAGCCCGGCACCAAACACCTAAGCTACGTTTGAAGATTGAGGGGAGCAAGACAAGCAAGCAGCCCCAGTCTCTGTGCCTCTGTGCGAGCAGTGCCATGGGCAGATGAGGCTGAGCAACAGCTTTCCAGGCTAGCTATTTCTGGCTGTGAGCTATCTGCAGGTGTTTGCATTGTAGGAGCACCGCTGCCGGAGCCCCCCTGCACGGACTCCCTAAGCTACATTTTAAGTTTGGGTTGCCAAGACAGGCAAGCAGCCCCAGTCTCTGTGACTCTGTGCGAGCAGTGCCATGGGCAGATGAGGCTGAGCAACAGCTTTCCAGGCTAACTCTTGCTGCCTGCGAGCTATCTGCAGACGTTCGCATTTTCAGAGCAGGGCTGCCTGAGGCCCCATGCACAGACCCCAAAACTACTTTTGAAGTTTGAGGTGGCAAGACAAGCAAGCAGCCTCAGTCTCTTTGCCTCTGTGCGAGCAGTGCCATGGGCAGATGGGGCTGAGCAACAGCTTTCCAAGCTGTGTATTTCTTCCTGCGAGCTATCTGCAGACGTTCGCATTGTCGGAGCAGGTCTGCCAGAGGCGCCGGGCACGAACCACCTAAGCTACGTTTGAAGTTTGAGGTGCTAAGACAAGCAAGCAGCCCCAGTCTCTGTGCCTCTGTGCGAGCAGTGCCATGGGCAGATGAGGCTGAGCAACAGCTTTCCAGGCTAGCTCTTTCTGGCTGCGAGCTATCTTCAGACGTTTGCATTTTCGGAGCAGGGTTGTTGGAGGCCCCATGCACAGACCGCAAAACTACGTTTGAAGTTTGAGGTGGCAAGACAAGCAAGCAGCCCCAGTCTCTGTGCCTTTTTGCGAGCAGTGCCATGGGCAGATGTGGGTGAGCAACAGCATTCCAGGCTAGCTCTTTCTGTCTCCGATCTATCTGCAGACGTTTGCGTTTTTGGAGCAGGGCTGCTGGAGGCCCCATGCACAGACCCCAAAAACTACGTTTGAAGTTTGAGGTGCGAAGTCAAGTAAGCAACCCCAGTCTCTGTGCCTCCGTGCGAGCAGTGCCATGGGCAGATGAGGCTGAGCAACAGCTTTCCAAGCTAAATATTTCTTCCTGCGAACTATCTGCAGATATTCGCATTGTCGGAGCAGCGCTGCCAGAGGCCCCCGTCATGGACCACCAATTTTACGTTTGAAGTTTGAGGTGGCAAGACAAGCAAGCAGCCCCAGTCTCTGTGCCTCTGTGCGAGCAGTGCCATGGGCAGATGAGGCCGAGCAACAGCTTTCCAGGCTAGCTCTTTCTGCCTGCGAGCTATATGCAGACGTTCGCATTTTCGGAGCAGGGCTGTTGGAGGCCCCATGCACAGACCGCCAAACTACGGTTGAAGTTTGAGGGGTCAAGACAAGCAAGCAGCCCCAGTCTCTGTGCCTTTTTGCGAGCAGTGCCATGGGCAGATGAGACTGAGCAACAGCTTTCCAATCTAAATGTTTCTGCCTGCGAGCTATCTGCAGACGTTCGCATTGTCGGAGCAGGGCTGTTGGAGGCCCCATGCACAGACCGCCAAACTACGGTTGAAGTTTCAGGTGGTAAGACAAGCAAGCAGTCCCAGTCTCTGTGCCTCTGTGCGAGCAGTGCCATGGGCAGATGAGGCTGAGCAACAGCTTTAAGGGCTAGCTCTTTCTGGCTGCGAGCTATATGCAGATGTTCGCATTTTCAGAGCAGGGCTGCCGCAGACCATCGTCACGAACCACCTCAGATACTTTTGAAGTTAGGTGGCAAGACAAGCAAGCAGTCCCAGTCTCTGTGCCTCTGTGCGAGCAGTGGCATGGGCAGATGAAGCTGAGCAACAGCTTTCCAGGCTAGCTCTTTCTTCCTGCGAGCTATCTGCAGATATTCGCATTGTCGGAGCAGGGCTGTCGGAGGCCCCCAGCACGGACACCCAAATCTACGTTTGAAGTTTGAGGTGGCAAGACAAGCAAGCAGTCCCAGTCTCTGTGCCTCTGTGCGAGCAGTGCCATGGGCAGATGAGGCTGAGCAACAGCTTTCCAGGCTAGCTCTTTCTGGCTGCGAGCTATCTGCAGACGTTCGCATTTTAAGAGCAGGACTGGCGGAGGAGCCCGGCACCAAACACCAAAGCTACGTTTGAAGATTGAGGGGGCAAGACAAGCAAGCAGCCCCAGTCTCTGTGCCTCTGTGCAAGCAGTGGCATGGGCAGATGAGGCTGAGGAACAGCTTTCCAGGCTAGCTCTTTCTGCCTGCGAGCTATCTTCAGACGTTTGCATTTTCGGAGCAAAGCTGTTGGAGGCCCCATGCACAGACCGCAAAACTACGTTTGAAGTTTGAGGTGGCAAGACAAGCAAGCAGCCCCAGTCTCTGTGCCTTTTTGCGAGCAGTGCCATGGGCAGATGTGGGTGAGCAACAGCATTCCAGGCTAGCTCTTTCTGTCTCCGATCTGTCTGCAGACGTTCGCGTTTTTGGAGCAGGGCTGCTGGAGGCCCCATGCACAGACCCCAAAAACTACGTTTGAAGTTTGAGGTGCGAAGACAAGTAAGCAGCCCCAGTCTCTGTGCCTCCGTGCGAGCAGTGCCATGGGCAGATGAGGCTGAGCAACAGCTTTCCAAGCTAAATATTTCTTCCTGCGAGCTATCTGCAGATATTCGCATTGTCGTAGCAGCGCTGCCAGAGGCCCCCGTCATGGACCACCAATTTTACGTTTGAAGTTTGAGGTGGCAAGACAAGCAAGCAGCCCCAGTCTCTGTGCCTCTGTGCGAGCAGTGCCATGGGCAGATGAGGCTGAGCAACAGCTTTCCAGGCTAGCTCTTTCTGCCTGCGAGCTATCTGCAGACGTTCGCATTTTCGGAGCAGGGCTGTTGGAGGCCCCATGCACAGACCGCCAAACTACGTTTGAAGTTTGAGGTGGCAAGACAAGCAAGCAGCCCCAGTCTCTGTGCCTCTGTGCGAGCAGTGCCATGGGCAGATGAGGCTGAGCAACAGCTTTAAAGGCTAGCTCTTTCTGGCTGCGAGCTATATGCAGATGTTCGCATTTTCAGAGCAGGGCTGCCGCAGACCATCGTCACGAACCACCTCAGATACTTTTGAAGTTAGGTGGCAAGACAAGCAAGCAGTCCCAGTCTCTGTGCCTCTGTGCGAGCAGTGCCATGGGCAGATGAGGCTGAGCAACAGCTTTCCAGTCTAGCTATTTCTGGCTGCGATCTATCTGCAGACGTTCGCATTTTAAGAGCATAACTGGCGGAGGAGCCCGGCACCAAACACCAAAGCTACGTTTGAAGATTGAGGGGGCAAGACAAGCAAGCAGCCCCAGTCTCTGTGCCTCTGTGCGAGCAGTGCCATGGGCAGATGAGGCTGAGCAACAGCATTCCAAGCTAAATATTTCTTCCTGCGAGCTATCTGCAGATATTCGCATTGTCGTAGCAGCGCTGCCAGAGGCCCCCGTCATGGACCACCTATTTTACTTTTGAAGTTTGAGGTGGCAAGACAAGCAAGCAGCCTCAGTCTCTTTGCCTCTGTGCGAGCAGTGCCATGGGCAGATGAGGCTGAGCAACAGCTTTCCAAGCTATGTATTTCTTCCTGCGAGCTATCTGCAGACGTTCGCATTGTCGGAGCATGTCTGCCAGAGGCGCCAGTCACGAACCACCTAAGCTACGTTTGAAGTTTGAGGTGCTAAGACAAGCAAGCAACCCCAGTCTCTGTGCCTCTGTGCGAGCAGTGCCATGGGCAGATGAGGCTGAGCAACAGCTTCCAGGCTAGCTCGTTCTGGCTGCGAGCTATCTGCAGACGTTCGCATTTTGGGAGCAGGACTGGCGGAGGAGCCCGGCACCAAACACCAAAGCTACGTTTGAAGATTGAGGGGGCAAGACAAGCAAGCAGCCCCAGTCTCTGTGCCTCTGTGCGAGCAGTGTCATGGGCAGATGAGGCTGAGCAACAGCTTTCCAGGCTAGCTCTTTCTGCCTGCGAGCTATCTGCAGACGTTCCCATTTTCGAAGCAGGGCTGTTAGAGGCCCCATGCACAGACCGCAAAACTACGGTTGAAGTTTGAGGTGGCAAGACAAGCAAGCAGCCCCAGTCTCGGTGCCTTTTTGCGAGCAGTGCCATGGGCAGATGAGACTGAGCAACAGCTTTCCAATCTAAATATTTCTGCCTGCGAGCTATCTGCAGACGTTCGCATTGTCGTACCAGGCCTGCCGGAGGCGTCGGGTACGGACCACCTAAGCTATGTTTGAAGTTTGAGGTGGTAAGACAAGCAAGCAGCACCAGTCTCTGTGACTCCGTGCGAGCAGTGCCATGGGCAGATGAGGCTGAGCAATAGCTTTCCCGGCTAACTCTTTCTGCCTGCGAGCTATGTGCAGACATTCCCATTTTCAGAGCGGGTTTGCTGGAGGCGCCAGGCACGAAATACCTAAGATACTTTTGAATTTTGAGGTGGCAAGACAAGCAAGCAGCCCGTCTCTGTGCCTCTGTGCGAGCAGTGCCATGGGCACATGAGGCTGAACAACAGCTTTCCAGGCTAGCTCTTTCTGCCTGCGAGCTATCTGCAGACGTTCGCATTTTCGGAGCAGGGCTGTTGGAGGCCCCATGCACAGACCGCAAAACTACGGTTGAAGTTAGAGGTGGCAAGACAAGCAAGCAGCCCCAGTCTCTGTGCCTTTTTGCTAGCAGTGCCATGGGCAGATGTGGGTGAGCAACAGCTTTCCAGGCTAGCTCTTTCTGTCTCCGATCTATCTGCAGACGTTCGCGTTTTTGGAGCAGGGCTGCTGGAGGCCCCATGCACAGACCCCAAAAAAATACGTTTGAAGTTTGAGGTGCCAAGACAAGTAAGCAGCCCCAGTCTCTGTGCCTCCGTGCGAGCAGTGCCATGGGCAGATGAGGCTGAGCAACAGCTTTCCAAGCTATATATTTCTCCCTGCGAGCTATCTGCAGATATTCGCATTGTCGTACCAGGCCTGCCGGAGGCGCCTGGTACGGACCACCTAAGCTATGTTTGAAGTTTGAGGTGGTAGGACAAGCAAGCAGCCCCAGTCTCTGTGCCTCCGTGCGAGCAGTGCCATGGGCAGATGAGGCTGAGCAACAGCTTTCCAGGCTAGGTCTTTCTGGCTGTGAGCTCTCTGCAGACGTTCGCATTTTAAGAGCAGGTCTGGCAGAGGAGCCCGGCACCAAACACCTAAGCTACGTTTGAAGATTGAGGGGAGCAAGACAAGCAAGCAGCCCCAGTCTCTGTGCCTCTGTGCGAGCAGTGCCATGGGCAGATGAGGCTGAGCAACAGCTTTCCAGGCTAGCTATTTCTGGCTGTGAGCTATCTGCAGGTGTTTGCATTGTAGGAGCACCGCTGCCGGAGCCCCCCTGCACGGACTCCCTAAGCTACATTTTAAGTTTGGGTTGCCAAGACAGGCAAGCAGCCCCAGTCTCTGTGACTCTGTGCGAGCAGTGCCATGGGCAGATGAGGCTGAGCAACAGCTTTCCAGGCTAACTCTTGCTGCCTGCGAGCTATCTGCAGACGTTCGCATTTTTGGAGCAGGGCTGCCTGAGGCCCCATGCACAGACCCCAAAACTACTTTTGAAGTTTGAGGTGGCAAGACAAGCAAGCAGCCTCAGTCTCTTTGCCTCTGTGCGAGCAGTGCCATGGGCAGATGGGGCTGAGCAACAGCTTTCCAAGCTGTGTATTTCTTCCTGCGAGCTATCTGCAGACGTTCGCATTGTCGGAGCAGGTCTGCCAGAGGCGCCGGGCACGAACCACCTAAGCTACGTTTGAAGTTTGAGGTGCTAAGACAAGCAAGCAGCCCCAGTCTCTGTGCCTCTGTGCGAGCAGTGCCATGGGCAGATGAGGCTGAGCAACAGCTTTCCAGGCTAGCTCTTTCTGGCTGCGAGCTATCTTCAGACGTTTGCATTTTCGGAGCAGGGTTGTTGGAGGCCCCATGCACAGACCGCAAAACTACGTTTGAAGTTTGAGGTGGCAAGACAAGCAAGCAGCCCCAGTCTCTGTGCCTTTTTGCGAGCAGTGCCATGGGCAGATGTGGGTGAGCAACAGCATTCCAGGCTAGCTCTTTCTGTCTCCGATCTATCTGCAGACGTTTGCGTTTTTGGAGCAGGGCTGCTGGAGGCCCCATGCACAGACCCCAAAAACTACGTTTGAAGTTTGAGGTGCGAAGTCAAGTAAGCAGCCCCAGTCTCTGTGCCTCCGTGCGAGCAGTGCCATGGGCAGATGAGGCTGAGCAACAGCTTTCCAAGCTAAATATTTCTTCCTGCGAACTATCTGCAGATATTCGCATTGTCGGAGCAGCGCTGCCAGAGGCCCCCGTCATGGACCACCAATTTTACGTTTGAAGTTTGAGGTGGCAAGACAAGCAAGCAGCCCCAGTCTCTGTGCCTCTGTGCGAGCAGTGCCATGGGCAGATGAGGCCGAGCAACAGCTTTGCAGGCTAGCTCTTTCTGCCTGCGAGCTATCTGCAGACGTTCGCATTTTCGGAGCAGGGCTGTTGGAGGCCCCATGCACAGACCGCCAAACTACGGTTGAAGTTTGAGGGGTCAAGACAAGCAAGCAGACCCAGTCTCTGTGCCTTTTTGCGAGCAGTGCCATGGGCAGATGAGGCTGAGCAACAGCTTTCCAATCTAAATGTTTCTGCCTGCGAGCTATCTGCAGACGTTCGCATTGTCGGAGCAGGGCTGTTGGAGGCCCCATGCACAGACCGCCAAACTACGGTTGAAGTTTGAGGTGGTAAGACAAGCAAGCAGTCCCAGTCTCTGTGCCTCTGTGCGAGCAGTGCCATGGGCAGATGATGCTGAGCAACAGCTTTAAGGGCTAGCTCTTTCTGGCTGCGAGCTATATGCAGATGTTCGCATTTTCAGAGCAGGTCTGCCACAGACCATCATCACGAACCACCTCAGATACTTTTGAAGTTAGGTGGCAAGACAAGCAAGCAGTCCCAGTCTCTGTGCCTCTGTGCGAGCAGTGCCATGGGCAGATGAGGCTGAGCAACAGCTTTCCAGTCTAGCTCTTTCTGGCTGCGAGCTATCTGCAGACGTTCGCATTTTGGGAGCAGGACTGGCGGTGGAGCCCGGCACCAAACACCAAAGCTACGTTTGAAGATTGAGGGGGCAAGACAAGCAAGCAGCCCCAGTCTCTGTGCCTCTGTGCGAGCAGTGGCATGGGCAGATGAAGCTGAGCAACAGCTTTCCAGGCTAGCTCTTTCTGCCTGCGAGCTATCTGCAGATATTCGCATTGTCGGAGGAGGGCTCTCGGAGGCCCCCAGCACGGACACCCAAATCTACGTTTGAAGTTTGAGGTGGCAAGACAAGCAAGCAGCCCCAGTCTCTGTGCCTCTGTGCGAGCAGTGCCATGGGCAGATGAGGCTGAGCAACAGCTTTCCAGGCTAGCTCTTTCTGCCTGCGAGCTATCTGCAGACGTTCGCATTTTAAGAGCAGGACTGGCGGAGGAGCCCGGCACCAAACACCAAAGCTACGTTTAAAGATTGAGGGGGCAAGACAAGCAAGCAGCCCCAGTCTCTGTGCCTCTGTGTAAGCAGTGGCATGGGCAGATGAGGCTGAGCAACAGCTTTCCAAGCTAAATATTTCTTCCTGCGAGCTATCTGCAGATATTCGCATTGTCGGAGCAGGGCTGTCGGAGGCGCCGGGCATGGACCACCTAAGCTACGTTTGAAGTTTGAGGTGGTAAGACAAGAAAGCAACCCCAGTCTCTGTGCCTCTGTGCGAGCAGTGCCATGGGCAGATGAGGCTGAGCAACAGCTTTAAAGGCTAGCTCTTACTGGCTGCGAACTATATGCAGATGTTCGCATTTTCAGAGCAGGGCTGCCGCAGACCATCGTCACGAACCACCTCAGATACTTTTGAAGTTAGTTGGCAAGACAAGCAAGCAGTCCCAGTCTCTGTGCCTCTGTGCGAGCAGTGACATGGGCAGATGAGGCTGAGCAACAGCTTTCCAGTCTAGCTCTTTCTGCCTGCGAGCTATCTGCAGACGTTCGCATTTTGGGAGCAGGACTGGCGGAGGAGCCCGGCACCAAACACCAAAAATACGTTTGAAGATTGAGGGGGCAAGACAAGCAAGCAGCCCCAGTCTCTGTGCCTCTGTGCGAGCAGTGGCATGGGCAGATGAGGCTGAGCAACAGCTTTCCAGGCTAGCTCTTTCTGCCTGCGAGCTATCTGCAGACGTTCGCATTTTCGGAGCAGGGCTGTTGGAGGCCCCATGCACAGACCGCCAAACTACGGTTGAAGTTTGAGGGGTCAAGACAAGCAAGCAGCCCCAGTCTCTGTGCCTTTTTGCGAGCAGTGCCATGGGCAGATGAGGCTGAGCAACAGCTTTCCAATCTAAATGTTTCTGCCTGCGAGCTATCTGCAGACGTTCGCATTGTTGTACCAGGCCTGCCGGAGGCGCCGGGTACGGACCACCTAAGCTATGTTTGAAGTTTGAGGTGGTAAGACAAGCGAGCAGCCCCAGTCTCTGTGCCTCTGTGCGAGCAGTGCCATGGGCACATGAGGCTGAGCAACAGCTTTCCCGGCTAACTCTTTCTGCCTGAGAGCTATGTGCAGACATTCCCATTTTCAGAGCGGGTTTGCTGGAGGCGCCAGGCACGAAATACCTAGGATACTTTTGAAGTTTGAGGTGGCAAGAGAAGCAAGCAGCCCCAGTCTCTGTGCCTCTGTGCGAGCAGTGCCATGGGCAGATGAGGCCAAGCAATAGCTTTCCAGGCTAGCTCTTTCTGCCTGCGAGCTATCTGCAGATATTCGCATTTTCTAAGCAGGCCTGCCGGAGGCCCCCTTCACTTACCACCAAATCTACTTTTGAAGTTGAAGGTGGCAAGACAAGCAAGCAGCCCCAGTCTCTGTGCCTCTGTGTGAGCAGTGCCATGGGCACATGAGGCTGTGCAACACCTTTCCAGGCTAGCTCTTACTGGCTGCGAGCTATCTGCAGACGTTCACATTTTCGAAGCAGGGCTGATGGAAGAGCCCGGCACGGACTACCTAAGCTACGTTTGAAGATTGAGTTGGCAAGACAAGCAAGCAGCCCCAGTCTCTGTGCCTCTGTGCAAGCAGTGCCCTGGGCAGATGAGGCTGTGCAACAGCTTTCCCGGCTAGCTCTTTCTGGCTGCGAGCTATCTGCAGACGTTCCCTTTTTCAGAGCAGGGCTGCCGGAGGCATCCTGCATGGACACCCAAACCTACGTTTGAAGTTTGAAGGGGCAAGACAAGCAAGCAGCCCCAGTCTCTGTGCCTCTGTGCGAGCGGTGTTTTGGTGTCCTTGGTTTGGCCAGGGCAGGGGTAATTTTCACCAGACTCCAGGAAAGGGGCACAGCTGGGGGGTGGGGGCTGACCCCTCCTGGCCGAACAGAGGCTGGTATTCCATACCATGTGACGTCACGCTGGTTTCCGGTGGGGGGGGCGGCACGTCGGGAGCTCACTCGCAGCTTGGGGGAACGCGGCGCCGGTGCTGTCTGCGTCATGCGGTTCGTTGTTGTGTTTTTTTTTCTCCTTATTTGTATCGTTGTTGTTTCTGTTTCCCTCTTTTTGCTGTTCTGTTAAACTGCCCTTATCCCAACCCACCAGTTTCTGCCTCTTTCTTTTCATTCTCCTCCGCACGCCGGCGAGGGGTGGGGCGGTCACGTGGCGCTTTTGTTGCCGGCTTCAGCCGAAACCAAGACATTTGAAATTGGCACCCAGACGTGGGGCACGAATAACGGCAGGGCTGAGCAGCGGCTGTTAAAACTGCTTTCTTACATTTTGTTAAATTTTCTTATACGCATTTTTCTGTGTTAAACAGTCGCCGGTAAAATTGTTTCTGTCTTTGATCACATGGTTGTGGTTTTTGAATCCGTATTTGCTGTACTTGTTTCCTGTTGTGATGTTCATTACCTCCGGGAAAAGGATCAGGATTATGATTTTACTGTATTGTACGATGTTGACTTATGACATGATAACATCACTGTGCATGAAATTAGGCTTGTATTTGCATGCGGCACTGCGGTCATTTCCGTACCTCGGATCCTATGTCTTAGAATTTGTTAATAATCGAACCCAGCCTGTAGGGAAAACTGGAGGGGATACCTTCCCCCACTCTTTCGCCCCCCCTCTCTCCCTCAGGCTGGTCCTAACTGCTTTTGAGAATTTTGAGTACCCGTGGGATGCTCAGGGCAGCACTCTCCTTTTGTTATGTCTCCTGAATGTGTTGCAGGTTTTGTTTAGGGTTAAGCAAGCCGTTAAGAACAGACACCTGCAGAGACCTGCCCCAGGGCTGGATAGCTGTGAGTGGCTGGGTGTGTGGGACAGCATGGGCAGGTGTCTAGAGCAGTGGGCACCACCGGTGTTTTTTAAACTCACCCCTGAACAAATACAGAATCCAGACAATCTGGTAAAATATCTGCAAAAAGTGTGCTGCCACCCTGGCAACTCGAGAGAGACACAGATCACCGCAATGTGCTGGGGTCTGGCCCACGCCTACCGAGCCCTGTTCAACCTGATTCAGTGGCCTAAAAGGGAAAGGGGGGGAAATGAAGCAGCAGGCACTGCGACTGGCGCTGCCCCCCCAGCCGGCCCTGCAGCCCCTCCAGCCCAGCAGGCAGTCACAGCCCCCCGGACCGGCACCACAGCTGCTGCAGCCACTGGCGTTATCCCGGCTCCCCCGGTGGGCACAGCAGCTGCTGCAGCTCCAGCCACAGGCACAGTGACTGAGCCCAATGACCAACCTATGCCAGTAGCAGTCGCCCCCGTAAAACTAAAGAAAGACGCAAAGAGAGCAGATCGCTCCGGGAGGGATGACAATGAGCCAGGGTCATCACGGGAGATAGAGACAGAGATCATCACCCGGTCCCTGTCCCTGGGCGAGCTGCGAGACATGCGGAAAGATTTCAGCCACCACCCAGGCAAGCACATTGTCACCTGGCTGCTGCGGTGCTGGGATAACGGGGCCAGCAGCTTTGAGTTAGAGGGCAAGGAAGCCAAGCAGCTGGGATCCCTTGCCAGGGACGGGGGCATTGACAAGGCCATTGGGAAGAAGGAACAAGTCCTCAGCCTCTGGAGGAGACTTCTGCCAGGCGTGAGGGAGAGGTACCCCTTCAGTGACGATTTTGTGTGCTACCCTGGCAAGTGGACCAATATGGAGAGGGGTATTCAGTACATGAGGGAATTAGCTGTGCGGGAGCTGGTTTATAATGAACCAGATGATGACCAGTTACCCACAGACCCAGATGAAGTCCAGTGCACACCATCTATGTGGAGAAAGTTTGTGCGGAGCGCACCCTCCTCATATGCCAACTCACTGGCAGTAGTAAACTGGAAAGGTAAAGAGGCACCAACAGTGGATGAGGTGGCTGTCAGACTCCAGCAATATGAGGAAAGTCTCTCTTCCTCCCTTGTCTCAGCTGTCAATAAATTCTTCCAGAAGGTCCAGCGACTCGAACAGAGTATGTCCTACTCCCCACCTGTACGGTCCTGTGCAGCCTGCTGTAGGTGACCCGGCTTCAGCAGGAGGGTTGGACTAGATGACCCAAAGAGGTCCATTCCAACCCGGACCATTCTGTGATTCTGTGACTCTGTGATTCTATGATTCTGTGTTCTGTTGTGTTCTGACGTGTTCTCATGTGTAGTGTTCTGTTGTGTTCTGATGTGTTCTCTTGTGTTCTCATTTGTAGTGTTATGCTGTGTTCTGTTGTGTTCTGTTGTTTTCTTCTGATGTGTTCTGCTGTGTTCTGTTGTGTTCTGATGTGTAGTGATCTTTTGTGTTCTGTTGTGTTCTGATGTGTTCTCATGTGTACTGTTCTGTTGTGTTCTGGTGTGTTCGGTTGTGTTCTGTTGTTTTCTGTTGTGTTCTGTTGTGTTCTGTTGTGTTCTCATGTGTAGTGTTCTGCTGTGTTCTGTTGTGTTTTGTTGTGTTCTGTTGTGTTCAAGTGTAGCATTCTCTTGCGTTCTGTACTATTGTGTTGTGTGCTGCTGTGTTCTGCTTTGTTCTGACGTGTTCTGATGTTTTCTCATGTGTAGTGTTTAGTTGTGTTCTGTTGTGTTCTCATGTGTAGTGTTCTGTTGTTTTCTCTTGTGTTCTCTTGTTTTCTGTTGTGTTCTGATGTGTTCTGATGTGTTCTGTTGTGTTCTCATGTGTTGTGTTCTGCTGTGTTCTGATGTGTTCCGATGTGTTCTCATGTGTTCTCATGCTTAGTGTTCTGTTGTTTTTTGTTGTGTTCTGTGGTGTTCTGATGTATTCTTTTGTGTTCTTTTGTGTTCTGCTGTGTTCTGTTGTGTTCTAATGTGTTGTGTTCTGCTGTGTTCTGATGTGTTCTGTTGTGTTCTGTTGTGTTCTCATGTGTAGTGTTCTGTTGTGTTCAGTGGTGTTCTGTTGTGCTCTTTTGTGTTCTCTTCTGTTCACATGTAGTGTTCTGTTTTGTTCTGTTGTGTTTTGTTGCGTTCTGTTGTGTTCTCTTGTGTTCTGTTGTGTTCTCATATTTAGTGTTCTGGGTTTTTTTATTGTGTTCTATTGTTTTCTCATGTATTCTGTTGTGTTCTGCTGTGTTCTGATGTGTTCTGGTGTGTTCTGGTGTGTAGTGATCTTTTGTGTTCTGTTGTTTTGTGATGTGTTCTCATGTGTACTGTTCTGTTTTGTCCTGTTTTTTTCGGTTTTGTTCTGTTGTGTTCTCATGTGTAGTATTCTGTTCTGTTGTGTACTTTTGTGTTCTGTTGTGGTCTTTTGTGTTCTGTAGTGTTCTCTTGTGTTCTCATGTGTAGTGTTCTGCTGTGTTCTCTTGTGTTCTGTTGTGTTCTGATGTGTTCTGGTGTTTTCTCATGTGTAGTGTTCTGTTGAGTTCTGTTTTGTTCTGACGTGTTCTCATGTGTTGTGTTCTGTTGTGTTGACTTGACTTCAGCAAGGCTTTCGACACTGTCTCCCATAATATCCTCCTAGGGATGCTCAGGAAGTGTGGGCTGCATGAGTGGTCGGTGAAGTGGATTGAGAACTGGCTGAATGGCAGAACTCAGAGGGTTGTCATCAGTGGCGCTGAGTCTAGTTGGAGGCTGGTAACTAGTGGTGTCCCTCAGGGGTCAGTGCTGGGCCCAGTCTTGTTTAGCTTCTTCATCAACGACCTGGATGAAGAGTTAGAATGTACCCTCAGCAACTTTGCTGATGACACCAAACTGGGAGGTGTGGTGGACACAGCGGAAGGCTGTGCTGCCATTCAGCGTGACCTGGATAGGCTGGAAATTTGGGCAGAGAGGAACCTGATGAGGTTTAACAAAGGCAAATGCAGGGTCCTGCACCTGGGGAGGAACAACCCCATGCATCATTACAGGCTTGGGGTGGACCTGCTGGAGAGCAGCTCTGCGGAGAGGGACCTGGGTGTTTCTGCCTGTTTCTTTTCATTCTCCTCCGCTTGCCGGCGGGGGGAGGGGCTGCCGTGTGGCGCTTTTGTTGCCGGCGAGCAGCCGCACCAAACTATAACATTTAATTGGCGCCCAGCGTGGGGCGGGGATAACGGCAGGGCTGAGCAGCAGGTGTTAAAACAGCTTTCTTAGATTTTGTTAAATTTTGTTATAGGCATTTTTCTGTGTTAGTTAAATAGTCGCCGGTAAATCATGTTTATGTCTGTGATCAGATGGCTGTGGTTTTTGAATCCTTACTTGCACTATGTTTTCCCTGTGGTGCTGTTCATCATCGCAGGGAAAAAGATCAGGATGATGATTTTTTTGTACTGTAAGATGTCGACTTATGACATGATAACGTCAATGTGCATGAAATTAGGCTTGTATTTGCATGCGACACTGCGATCATTTTCATACCTCGGATACTATGTCTTAGAATTTGTGAATAATCAAACCCAGTCTGTGGGGAAAACCGAAGGGGATACCTTCCCCCACTCTTTTACCCCCCCTCTCTCCCTCAGGCTGGTCCTAACTGCTTTTGAGAATTTCCAGTACCCGTGGGATGCTCAGGGCAGCACTCTCCTTTTGTTATGCCTCCTGAATGGGTTGCAGGTTTTGTTTAGGGCTAAACAAGTCATTAAGAACATCGTGCAGAGACCTGCCCCGGGGCTGGATAGCTGTGAGTGGCTGGGTGTGTGGGACAGCATGGGCAGGTGTCTAGAGCAGTGGGCACCACCGGTGTTTTTTAAACTCACCCCTGAACAAATACAGAATCCAGACAATCTGGTAAAATATCTGCAAAAAGTGTGCTGCCACCCTGGGAACTCGAGAGAGACACAGCTCACTGCAATGTGCTGGGGTCTGGCCCACGCCTACCAAGCCCTGTTCAACCTGATTCAGTGCCCTGAAGGGGAAAGTGTGGGGGAACGAAGCAGCAGGCACTGCGGCTGGTGCTGCCCCCCCAGCCGGCCCTGCAGCCCCTCCAGCCCCAGCTCCAGCCGCAGGCATCGCGGCTGAGCCCAGTGACCAACCTGTGCAGGTAGCAGTCGCCCCTGTAAAACTAAAGAAAGATGCAAAGAGAGCAGATCGCTCCAGGAGGGATGACGATGAGCCAGGGTCATCACAGGAGATAGAGACAGAGATCATCACCCGGTCCCTGTCCCTGGGCGAGCTGCGAGACATGCGGAAAGATTTCAGCCGCCACCCAGGCGAGCACATTGTCACCTGGCTGCTGCGGTGCTGGGATAACGGGGCCAGCAGCTTTGAGTTAGAGCGCAAGGAAGCCAAGCAGCTGGGATCCCTGGCCAGTTACAGGGGCATTGACAAGGCCATTGGGAAAAAGGAACAAATCCTCAGCCTTTGGAGGAGACTTCTGTCAGGCATGAGGGAGAGGTACCCCTTCAGTGACGATTTTGTATGCTATCCTGGCAAGTGGACCAATATGGAAAGGGGTATTCAGTACTTGAGGGAATTAGCTGTGCGGGAGCTGGTTTACTGTGACACAGACGATGAGCAGGTACCCACAGACCCAGATGAACTCCAGTGCTCACAATCCATGTGGAGGAAGTTTGTGCGGAGCGCACCCTCCTCGCATGCCAACTCACTGGCAGTTGTAAGCTGGAAAGGTAAAGACACACCAACAGTGGACGAGGTGGCTGTCAGACTCCGCCAATATGAGGAAAGTCTCTCTTCCTCCCTTGTCTCAGCCGTGGAGAAACTGGTCAAGCGCCTAGACAGGAATATGTCCTACTCCCCACCTGTACGGGCCAGTGTCTCAGCTGTTAGGGGCAGGCGTTTCTCTGCTCAGGAGAGGGAATACAGAGGCTATACACCCCGGGGCACCCTGTGGTTCTACTTGCGTGACCACGGAGAGGACATGAGGAAGTGGGATGGAAAACCCACCTCAAGTCTAGAGGCCCGAGTACGTGAGTTGCGAGGTAAAACAATCACCAAAGGGGATTCTGTTAGGAAAAGTGCCGCTCCAGTTTCCAAAAGCCAGCTCTCCAGACCAGGTAGAAAGTTTGACCTTGATTCTGATCCTCTGGAGGGGACCTCCAAGTCATTTTTACAGCAGGTGAGCAGCAAATTCTCTGACGAGGATTAGAGGGGCCCTGCCTCCAGCCAGGTGGAGGAAAGGGACAACCGTGTCTATTGGACGGTGTGGATTCGGTGGCCTGGCACGTCAGATCCACAAGAGTATAAAGCTCTAGTGGACACTGGTGCACAGTGTACTTTAATGCCATCAGAGTTCAAAGGGTCAGAGTCCATTTGCATTTCGGGAGTGACAGGGGGGTCCCAAGAGCTGAGTCTACTGGAGGCTGAAGTGAGCCTCACTGGGCAGGACTGGCAGAAGCACCCCATTGTAACTGGCCCCGAGGCTCCGTGCATCCTTGGGATAGACTATCTTAGGAGAGGCTATTTCAAGGACCCAAAGGGGTATCGGTGGGCTTTTGGCATAGCTGCTGTGGAGACGGAAGAAATTAAACAGCTGTCCATTTTGCCTGGTCTCTCGGAGGATCCTTCCGTTGTGGGGTTGCTGAGGGTTGAAGAACAACAGGTACCCATCGCAACCACAACGGTGCACCGGCGACAGTATCGTACCAACCGAGACTGCCTTCTCCCCATTCATCAGCTGATCCGCCAGCTGGAGAGTCAAGGAGTGATCACCAAAACTCGCTCACCCTTTAATAGTCCCATATGGCCAGTGAGAAAATCTACTGGAGAGTGGAGACTGACAATAGACTACCGTGGCCTGAATGAAGTCACACCACCGCTGAGTGCTGCCGTGCCAGACATGCTAGAACTTCAATATCAGCTGGAGTCAAAGGCAGCCAAGTGGTACGCTACAATTGACATCGCTAATGCATTCTTCTCCATCCCTTTGGCAGCAGAGTGCAGGCCACAGTTTGCTTTCACCTGGAGGGGCATCCAGTACACCTGGAATCGACTGCCCCAGGGGTGGAAACACAGTCCCACCATTTGCCATGGACTAATCCAGACTGCACTGGAAAAGGGTGAAGCTCCAGAACATCTGCAGTACATCGACGACATCATTATATGGGGCGACACAGCGGAGGAAGTTTTTGAGAAAGGGGAGAAAATAGTTCAGATCCTTCTGAAAGCTGGTTTCGCCATTAAGCGAAGTAAAGTCAAGGGACCTGCGCAAGAGATCCAGTTTTTGGGAATAAAATGTCAGGATGGGCGCCGTCAAATCCCAATGGATGTCATCAACAAAATAGCAGCTATGTCTCCACCAACCAGCAAAAAGGAAGCACAGGCCTTCCTGGGTGTTGTGGGTTTTTGGAGGATGCATATCCCAAATTACAGCCAGATTGTAAGTCCTCTGTACCACGTGACCCGGAAGAAGAATGATTTTGAATGGGGCCCTGAGCAACGACAGGCATTTGAACAGATTAAACGGGAGATAGTTCATGCCGTAGCCCTTGGTCCAGTCCGGTCAGGGCAAGATGTTAAAAACGTGCTCTACACCGCAGCCGGGGAGAATGGCCCAACCTGGCGTCTCTGGCAGAAAGCACCAGGGGAGACTCGAGGTCGACCCCTGGGGTTCTGGAGCCGGGGATACAAAGGATCCGAGGCCCACTATACTCCCACTGAAAAAGAGATTCTGGCAGCATATGAAGGCGTTCGAGCTGCTTCAGAAGTGGTCGGCACTGAAGCACAGCTCCTCCTAGCTCCACGATTGCCGGTCCTGGGCTGGATGTTCAAAGAGAGGGTCCCCTCTACGCATCATGCCACCGATGCTACGTGGAGTAAGTGGGTCGCTCTGGTCACCCAGCGCGCCCGAATGGGAAACCCCAGTCGCCCAGGAATTCTGGAGGTCATCATGGACTGGCCAGAAGGCAAAGATTTTGGAGCATCACCAGAGGAGGAGGTGACACGTGCTGAAGAGGCGCCACTGTATAACCAGCTGCCAGAAGATAAGAAACAGTATGCCCTGTTCACGGATGGGTCCTGTCGCATTGTGGGGAAGCAGCGGAGGTGGGAGGCTGCTGTATGGAGCCCTACACGACAAGTCGCGGAAACTGCCGAGGGAGAAGGTGAGTCCAGCCAGTTTGCAGAGGTGAAAGCCATCCAGCTGGCTTTAGACATTGCCAGTCGAGAGAAGTGGCCAGTGCTCTGTCTTTACACCGACTCTTGGATGGTGGCCAATGCCTTGTGGGGGTGGCTGCAGCAATGGAAGAAGAACAACTGGCAGCGCAGAGGCAAACCTATCTGGGCTGCCCCATTGTGGCAAGATATTGCTGCCCAGCTGGAGCAGTTGGTTGTAAAAGTCCGTCACGTGGACGCCCACGTCCCTAAGAGTCGGGCCACTGAAGAACATCAAAACAACCACCAGGTAGATCAGGCTGCTAAGATTGAAGTGGCTCAGGTGGATCTGGACTGGCAACATAAGGGTGAACTGTTTATAGCTCGGTGGGCCCATGACACCTCGTGCCACCAAGGAAGAGACGCGACATACCGATGGGCTCGTGACCGAGGGGTGGACTTGACCACGGACACTATCGCACAGGTTATCCATGAATGTGAGACATGCGCTGCAATCAAGCAAGCCAAGCGGGTAAAGCCTCAGTGGTATGGAGGGCGATGGCTAAAATATAAATACGGGGAGGCTTGGCAGATTGACTACATCACACTGCCACAAACCCGCCAAGGCAAGCGCTATGTGCTCACAATGGTGGAGGCCACCACCGGATGGCTGGAAACCTACCCTGTGCCCCATGCCACCGCCCGGAATACCATCCTGGGCCTGGAAAAACAAGTCCTGTGGCGACATGGCACTCCCGAAAGAATCGAGTCAGACAACGGGACTCACTTTCGCAACAGCCTCATAGACACCTGGGCCAAAGAACACGGTATTGAGTGGGTGTATCACATCCCCTACCATGCACCAGCCTCTGGAAAGATTGAACGTTACAATGGGCTGCTAAAAACCACTTTGAGGGCAATGGGGGGTGGGACTTTCAAAAATTGGGATACCCATTTAGCAAAGGCCACCTGGTTGGTTAACACCAGAGGGTCCACCAACCGGGCTGGTCCTGCCCAGTCAAAACCTCAGCGCCCAGTAGAAGGGGATAAAGTCCCTGTAGTGCACATGCGGAACATGTTAGGGAAGACGGTTTGGGTTAGTCCTGCCTTGGGCAAAGGCAAGCCCGTCCGCGGGACTGCCTTTGCTCAAGGACCTGGGTGTACCTGGTGGGTAATGCGGAAGGATGGGGAAGTCCGATGTGTACCTCATGGGGATTTAATTTTGGGCGAGAATAGTCCATAAATAAATTGTATAAAGTTAATTGTTAAATAACCCTGTCACTGTCTGTTATCACTGTTATAATTGTTATATTTTGTACCAGTAGTAGCATAGTAAGAATTCTCCAGATTAAAGAAGGATGGACTTTTTCGATGAAAACCTAGCAGAGCACAGCAATGATGGAACTGGACCTGATTTTCAACAACTGGCATCCAGCAACTTCATCAAGATCAACATCTCCTGCAGACTGTGGGCACGGGCCGCACCAGATACATCAGCCGTGAGCTCCGGATGCAGCAAGTGACCGCCCATCACCACACATCACCTCCCCTGCCACGGAAGACCATTACGACAGATGGAGCCCGAAGTCATGGATTAAATGAACTCAATGGACACTTCAGAGTGATGATCCATAGACTAAGGGAATGATATCTGGAGACAGGAGAAGTGGTGGTGATCAACTGGACAATGGGGGACCTGGGCATGACGTAGATGGTATGGAATAAAGGGTGGATAATGTCCTGGGTTTGGCCAGAACAGGGTTAATTTTCACCGGGCTCCAGGAAGGGGCACAGCCGGGGGGTGAGGGCTGACCCCACCTGGCCGAACAGAGCCCGGTATTCCATACCCTGTGACGTCACGCTGGGTTCCGGTGGGGGGGCGGGGCGGCGGGAAGGCACTCGCGGCTTGGTGGGACGCAGCGCCGGTCCTGTTTCGGGAGAGCGGCTGTCTGGGTTGTACGGTTCGTTGTTGTGTTTTCTCCTTATTTGTATCGTTGTTGTTCCTGTTTTCCCTCTGTTTGCTGTTCTGTTAAACTGCCCTTATCCCGACCCACCTGTTTCTGCCTCTTTCTTTTCATTCTCCTCCGCATGCCGGCGGGGGGAGGGGCGGCTGCGTGGCGCTTCTGTTGCCGGCGGCAGCCGAAACCGAAACAGTTTTTCAGCAATTTAAGTCACAGATACGATCTGTAATGGGACAGATGACACTAACTGCATCTGACCATCCTAATATACTCCAGATGTTTATCTTTGGAAATATTGTTAGCTTGCAGTAGACTTTGTGCAAAGGTAGCAAGAGGAAGAGAAGTCTGTCTTTGAATTTTAAAGCTTTCTTTGCATGTGTCATTTTGTGTCCTTCTGTCTACGTGACTCGCAGCACTACACGGCACGTTCTGCAGAGCCCCTGATCTGCTAGTGACATTAACGGCTAGCTGGGTGGTGGTGGAAGGGTGCCAGTTCTCGCAGTGCGATTTCAGTAAGGATTTTCAAACTAGTTAGACTTCCCTAAAATCCAGAAACTCATTTACCAGTTCAGGAAGAGGTGGTGGTGTTGCCTTGTCCTGCCAGTGCTGAGTGCTGTATGTCCTGGGTTCGGCCAGAACAGGGTTAATTTTCACCGGGCTCCAGGAAGGGGCACAGCCGGGGGGTGGGGGCTGACCCCACCTGGCCGAACAGAGCCCGGTGTTCCCTACCCTGTGACGTCACGCTGGGTTCCGGTGGGGGGGGCGGGGCGGCAGGAAGGCACTCACGGCTTGGTGGGGCGCAGCGCCGGTCCTGTTTCGGGAGAGCGGCTGTCTGGGTTGTACGGTTCGTTGTTGTGTTTTCTCCTTATTTGTATCGTTGTTGTTCCTGTTTTCCCTCTGTTTGCTGTTCTGTTAAACTGCCCTTATCCCGACCCACCGGTTTCTGCCTCTTTCTTTTCATTCTCCTCCGCATGCCGGCGGGGGGAGGGGCGGCTGCGTGGCGCTTTTGTTGCCGGCGGCAGCCGAAACCGAAACAGTTTTTCAGCAATTTAAGTCACAGATACGATCTGTAATGGGACAGATGACACTAACTGCATCTGACCATCCTAATATACTCCAGATGTTTATCTTTGGAAATATTGTTAGCTTGCAGTAGACTTTGTGCAAAGGTAGCAAGAGGAAGAGAAGTCTGTCTTTGAATTTTAAAGCTTTCTTTGCATGTGTCATTTTGTGTCCTTCTGTCTACGTGACTCGCAGCACTACACGGCACGTTCTGCGGAGCCCCTGATCTGCTAGTGACATTAACGGCTAGCTGGGTGGTGGTGGAAGGGTGCCAGTTCTCGCAGTGCGATTTCAGTAAGGAATTTCAAACTAGTTAGACTTCCCTAAAATCCAGAAACTTATTTACCAGTTCAGGAAGAGGTGGTGGTGTTGCCTTGTCCTGCCAGTGCTGAGTGCTGTATGTCCTGGGTTCGGCCAGGACAGGGTTAATTTTCACCGGACTCCAGGAAGGGGCACAGCCGGGGGGTGGGGGCTGACCCCACCTGGCCGAACAGAGCCCAGTATTCCATACCCTGTGACGTCACGCTGGGTTCCGGTGGGGGGGGCGGGGCGGCGAGAACCCTCTCGCGGCTCGGGAGCGTGCGGTGCCGGTGTGGTCAGAGAGAGCGGGTCTGTTTTTTGTCGTGTTTTCTCCTTATCTGTATCGTTGTTGTTCCTGTTTTCCCTCTGTTTGCTGTTCTGTTAAACTGCCCTTATCCCGACCCACCGGTTTCTGCCTCTTTCTTTTCATTCTCCTCCGCATGCCGGCGGGGGGAGGGGCGGCTGCGTGGCGCTTTTGTTGCCGGCGGCAGCCGAAACCGAAACAGTTTTTCAGCAATTTAAGTCACAGATACGATCTGTAATGGGACAGATGACACTAACTGCATCTGACCATCCTAATATACTCCAGATGTTTATCTTTGGAAATATTGTTAGCTTGCAGTAGACTTTGTGCAAAGGTAGCAAGAGGAAGAGAAGTCTGTCTTTGAATTTTAAAGCTTTCTTTGCATGTGTCATTTTGTGTCCTTCTGTCTACGTGACTCGCAGCACTACACGGCACGTTCTGCGGAGCCCCTGATCTGCTAGTGACATTAACGGCTAGCTGGGTGGTGGTGGAAGGGTGCCAGTTCTCGCAGTGCGATTTCAGTAAGGATTTTCAAACTAGTTAGACTTCCCTAAAATCCAGAAACTCATTTACCAGTTCAGGAAGAGGTGGTGGTGTTGCCTTGTCCTGCCAGTGCTGAGTGCTGTATGTCCTGGGTTCGGCCAGAACAGGGTTAATTTTCACCGGGCTCCAGGAAGGGGCACAGCCGGGGGGTGGGGGCTGACCCCACCTGGCCGAACAGAGCCCGGTGTTCCCTACCCTGTGACGTCACGCTGGGTTCCGGTGGGGGGGGCGGGGCGGCAGGAAGGCACTCACGGCTTGGTGGGGCGCAGCGCCGGTCCTGTTTCGGGAGAGCGGCTGTCTGGGTTGTACGGTTCGTTGTTGTGTTTTCTCCTTATTTGTATCGTTGTTGTTCCTGTTTTCCCTCTGTTTGCTGTTCTGTTAAACTGCCCTTATCCCGACCCACCGGTTTCTGCCTCTTTCTTTTCATTCTCCTCCGCATGCCGGCGGGGGGAGGGGCGGCTGCGTGGCGCTTTTGTTGCCGGCGGCAGCCGAAACCGAAACAGTTTTTCAGCAATTTAAGTCACAGATACGATCTGTAATGGGACAGATGACACTAACTGCATCTGACCATCCTAATATACTCCAGATGTTTATCTTTGGAAATATTGTTAGCTTGCAGTAGACTTTGTGCAAAGGTAGCAAGAGGAAGAGAAGTCTGTCTTTGAATTTTAAAGCTTTCTTTGCATGTGTCATTTTGTGTCCTTCTGTCTACGTGACTCGCAGCACTACACGGCACGTTCTGCGGAGCCCCTGATCTGCTAGTGACATTAACGGCTAGCTGGGTGGTGGTGGAAGGGTGCCAGTTCTCGCAGTGCGATTTCAGTAAGGAATTTCAAACTAGTTAGACTTCCCTAAAATCCAGAAACTTATTTACCAGTTCAGGAAGAGGTGGTGGTGTTGCCTTGTCCTGCCAGTGCTGAGTGCTGTATGTCCTGGGTTCGGCCAGGACAGGGTTAATTTTCACCGGACTCCAGGAAGGGGCACAGCCGGGGGGTGGGGGCTGACCCCACCTGGCCGAACAGAGCCCAGTATTCCATACCCTGTGACGTCACGCTGGGTTCCGGTGGGGGGGGCGGGGCGGCGAGAACCCTCTCGCGGCTCGGGAGCGTGCGGTGCCGGTGTGGTCAGAGAGAGCGGGTCTGTTTTTTGTCGTGTTTTCTCCTTATCTGTATCGTTGTTGTTCCTGTTCCATCTGTTTGTTGTTCTGTTAAACTGCCCTTATCCCGACCCACCGGTTTTCTGCCTGTTTTCTTTCCATTCTCCTCCGCACCGTGGTGGGGGGAGGGGCGGCCGTGTAGCGCTTTTGTAGCTGGCAGCAGCCGAAACCAAAACACTGTAGCTGTCACAAGAAGATGTGCAGATATTGCAAACCTGCCTAACAATAAGAAAAGCAACTGTTTTGCTACCGTTTTCCTTTAGAACAGCGTCTTTCCCAGGCAGACGTTTGACCTGTTCATGGAATAACAACTGCCATTAGAAGTGGGCCGCATGGGAAGAGCATGCTGTTCTCCTGGAAGTCAGAAGACTGTCTTCCATTCCTGCGTGTTGCTGATTTGCTTTATGACCTGCGAGTCCTCTCCCGCTATGTTTGCTTTACTTGTTTTCTCGATGGCGATCTGTTCAGCAGAGGAAATGCCTTTTACTTCTGTGCAAGATCTGGGCTCAAGTTGCTTGGGGGGGAAATTGCAGCTGGTTGAGAAGTCAGTCACTAATTTTTGCTAACCAAATTGTAGCTGAGATAAATTTGCCTGAAAATTGCTTTCCTTTATTGGAAAGGACTCTATAGCTTTACACGCAATGAATTTAAAACCATGTAGAAACTTCAAAGTGCTTATGCCAGCTGAGCTTTTTGTATTTTAAATGTGTTTGAAGCTGCTTCAGAGCAGAAGCTTTTGCTGCTCTAGGGAAAAAAGCTTTAATTCTAGATACTGCATCAATTTACCAGCAACTGTCAGACTTTCCTTGACCTGTCTCTGTAACGTAGTTTGTAATGGAGAGATCCTTCAGTTAATTGATGCAATAACCTTGTACCTCCAGCTTGAGGCTATTGCTAAGGACGGTTTGCTTGCTTGGATGCGCTGTTTGCCGTAGCCCCTGGCTGGAGTTGATACAGCATTTGAATTCGGGCTGGTAAGGTTTTGTTTCTACTGGTAGTGGAATTGAGACTGAAATAAAGCAGATGAAATTACGACCTTACTGAAGTCATTAGCAAAGCTGCCATTGACTGAAGTAAGGCTAGGATCTCAGCCAAGGGTTTTGGTTGTTTAATTTATGGTAACATATTAATTGAGTTATATTAAAACAAGGTTTTGAAAAAGTTAATCTTTAGCTTCGTGATACAATCTCCATTCCATAAATATTGTACATAGTGTTACTAAAAGTTTACCTTTTTTGGGCAGGTTGATAGAGGTAGATTTTAATTTATTTTTATAATCTGTGTGTTTGCACTCCTAGGAAAGAACTAAAGTATGCAGATGTCATTATTTCTGTAAATGAAAAGGACTTAATCCTAAATCTTCTAATTCTTTTATAGTATATGGCAGCAGAGCTATCTAACACTCTGTCCTGCAGGAAATACTTGGCATACTTGGAAGCTCCAGGGAGAGGAGAACTAGGATGATAACATTCATTAGCGTTGCTTTTGAATGAGAACTTGCATAAAGACTTTCTCGAGGAAAAAAAAAAAAAACACTATTAGATTTAAAGGCTTTTTAGCAAAAGGAATGTATTGCAAGCTTTCGACCTTCCTGTGCTGTATGAAGCTTTACTGGTGCGTATGCCAGAAAATCCTGTTGATTACTGGACTCTTCCAATGTGTGCTGCCCTTCTAGAAAGTCGACATCTGGACTGTATTTATTCTACTATTTTCTCGTCACTGGATGTGTCAGAGTAGATTTTCCTCCTTTAAATTTTGATAAACTTTGTTTCTATGATTTGGCAGAAAAGATTTTGTGCAATTTTAAAGGCACAACTAATAATGCGTTCCCAAGCTCTGATGACAGTTAGAACAAACGGTATTGTTTTAAAACGTAAAAGTATATTTTGCTGTACTACTCTTCTTGCTTCTCTTATCTGCTAGAATAGTTTTAGCATTAAGCATATTTTAATACACATCTAGAAACAAGCAAGACTGCTTTTATTATATTATTATATTGCTTGAAGTCATGAATTATGTTAATGTAAACACTGTAGTAAAAGGGAGACTGTATTGGCACCAGAGGTCTTTTATTCCTGCTTGTCAGTCTGCACATTTGTCTTGTATGTGGAGACTCTGGCCTGGGTAGAAATGGGATTGTTCATTAAGAGTCAAAGTGTGTTCTTCCACTTGTAGCGGTCCCAAAGTACACCCAGTTTGTGTTGCACATCGATGGTAACTTGGCAAAAAGGAAACCGAGTTATCCATTAGCTAATTCTCAGAGTAATCTTCTTTGTAACCAGCTCTTCAAGTAATACCTTCCAAGTTTTCCCATGCAATGAGTAAAGCTAGCATAGTCAACAAGTTTCAAGGAACTACTCTCTCAATCACTGGAAAGTTTTGACTAATTGAGCACAGTGATTTTTAATCTCTGGTATTCTGTATTATTTTTCAGTGATGTTTGTCTTATGAGGAACAATGGAACAAAATGGTTTTGGACAGGTTGATGTAGTTGCTTCTGAGAATTCGGGAGCGTGCGGCGCCCATGCGGTCCGAGAGAGCGGGTCTGTTTTATTGATGTATGCCATCAATAAAATCAGGTGCCTTGATTAACCCTCTAGTATTGCAGGCCACAACTTGGTAACTGAGGCTGTGATAAATATCCCATAGCTTGTCTGCAGAATCAACTTTTTTTTTTAGTGTTTTCAGTTAAACGTTTTCTCCTGCAAAACCTAGGGACTGATACTGTTCTGTCAGGTCAAACAGATAAGCTGTTTCACCTGAAGTTTGTACCTAGCTCTTGTAGGCTACTTTTCCGTGATGGGTTTGCTAAACTGCTGTGAGTGCACTTCCTCAGTCTCCATTGCTGCTTGCTCATGGGTGGAGGAGTGCACATATGGCCACCTCATAGCGAGAGGTCACCTCTGCTAGCGCAGCTGTCCCGTGGGCTTTCCGTCATTTGAGAGGGTTGGAAGGTAAGAAGAAATGAGATTGTTTTAGAGTCCATTCTCTTTGAACATCTGGGGTGATATCCTTTCTGGGGTGATATCCTTTCTGTATATGCAAAGTTAAAATTTCAAGTGCTATATTGTCTCATTTTTGCGGAGGTTAAGGGTAATGTGAGGATAGGGATGCTTCTAAGCTGCCTATCTGATCAAGAAGTGCAGGTCTGAAGGTACTAAATACCCAAGTGAATGCAGACTAGCTGCAAAACTGACGTATGCAGCATGGTGGAGGAAGGTGAAGACTGTAAGAATGTGCTTAAACTCCCCCTGCTAAATTAACATTGCTGTTCTGAGTATCTTAGCTGAGAAATATGCAAGCATGCAAAATGTACACTTGTCATTCTTAAAGTAGTTGGTTTCCAACCTTTAATTTCTGAAGGACTGTTGAATGACGGAACTACTTTGACTTTTTCCACACAAATCCCTCTAATGAAATGCGTTTCTGCTTCACACCCGTCAGAGTTGCTAGTGGCAGTCACTGTCTCGCTTGAAATGGGATCTTTCTCCAGTAATTTACTGCCAGTTAATCATGGCTAAGCGAGACCTGGTAATCCCATTGATGTGCCTGGACTTATCTGAGGACAAGACCTAATTTTTATTTTTTTAAAAAGAGCTGTAGTAACATCATTTGTAATTATAGTGATATGAACTTGGTCACGCTTCCTGCCTACAATATCATGTATGTAAACACTACAATAAATTCTGTCTAAACACGTTCTGCTTTAACTCTACCTCTGTCTTAAGAAGTAAATGTGCATTTGCTGTCTTTATTTATCTCTGTACTGTACCACTCTGCACTAATAAATTCATTTCTTAATGAATTCATGTAGCCGTATGGCCAGAAATATATTTTTTAACTACTTAAGAGTCTGTGATAAGCAGTGCAAAGAACCTGTTTCTTTAAAATATGTTTTACTGTACTTTGAAACTGGCTTCTAAAGATACTGAATGTTTCCATCAACTTGGTAATACTCATAACCAGCTCCTGGTATATACAATATATTAAAATGATGCTAAATATAAAAGTGTGTGTGTATAATGATTTTAAGAAAACTAATATATATGTCTCTGCACTCTGAATAAATCTGTCTCTGGACTTGTGATCAAGGCAGAGGACAGGGCTGTTTCTTGTTACTTAAGGTAACACAGGAATTCAGGCACATAGCAAAAAGCTTTTAATCACACTAATGTGATGCATTGTATCAACATCTTAATGCTAAGATGATCTTTAGGATGAAGAAAGTATTTTAAACAAACACCATGTAGTTCCCTGCAACATCGGTGCTTTTTGTTCTAGACAGTGAAGGTCTGTTGTGTAGTCAAAGCCGTAAATGGAATGAAATGAGGTTGCTTTAAACAAAGGTTTCATAAGTTGTTGAAAATCAGTTTTGAGGAAAATGTCTGAAAAGTTTTGCAGAGGTGAATCTGGTGCTGGGAAGACTGAAAACACAAAGAAGGTTATTCAATACCTTGCTCATATTGCTTCCTCCCATAAAGGAAGAAAGGACCATAATATTCCCGTAAGTTGGGATATTTTATCATTTGTTTATTGTTCTTTTTGAAAACCACCATCTTTGCATTTAAAAAAAACCATAACTTTTTTATTAAAGATAAGATGTAATGTAATCCACATAATTTTCTCAACCGTTATTTTCTCTTTAGTAGGGGCTGAAATGAGCAGTTACATTAAAATTTCCAGTTGATGTTAGCTGTTTAACTTCTCTTCTGAAATTAAAGGCTTTATGCAACCATTGTAACTACGAACGGTATCAAAGCTTTCTGATGCAGTGTATGCCAGTTTTCCAAAAATTTAATTAACTTGGGCAAGTCTTAGTAAATTTAGTTCCCTCAGATGCAGTTTTCAGTACTATATTCGTGAACAAGCTTTCTGTTCTTTCAAAAATTATCTTGTAGATAAGAAAAATCATCAAGCTTCAAAACTACTGTAGACTTGATATGTCTACAAGCGAGCAGCTAATAAAAAGCTCTAGTTTTAGTACATTACAGACAAAAGCATATGCACTTATGTCAGAGTCTTGGGTTTTTTGGTAACTTGTCACTAACTGATTTATGTAGAACTTTCTTCAGATTTACTGCTAGACTTCAAAATTCACAATGAGTTTTTATCAATATTTTGCTTTACAAGATATGAATGGGTTTGAATATCTGTTGCTATGAACACTTGGATCTCTTTGCAGTGGAATATTAATTCAACTTGCTAGAAGCAAGTGGCTTGCTATATTCGACACTGGCGTATGTGGTTGGAAGTTTTCAAACTATATCAGACTCAGAAGCATCAGCTTCTGTAATTTCTAGTGTACAACACTTAATATTAAGATATTCTGGAATGTGTCAAGACTCAAACTCCTAGAAAACCAGGAGAGGACTTTTGACCAGTCTGTGAAGGAAAAAAAGCAATAATTTGAAGTTGGAGAGAGGGAATGATTGCTCTGCAGATAGATTTGGAGGCCTTAGGAGGATGCTGTGACTGGAGTGTCGGCAGCATTAGCATTGTCATGTGCTAGGGGAATACATGGCTCTGCAGAATGCTATTTAGAAAGTCATCCTTCAGAACTTGTTTTCTGTGTGGGTTTTGATTTATAAATATTCTTGGATTTATGGCTGTGCAGCCTTGAACAAAACTAGTGTTTCTAAAATTTCTACAGGAGTATAATTGCCTACAACTTTTTGGAGGGGAAGGGAATTATGCAGAGAATGGAACTGCACAGAGTTTGTATACCAAGTACTTCTAAACACACTATTGACAGCTTGGAATGCACCAGGTTGAAGAGACTTCTGTGAGCCTCTTGTCGAGCCTCCTTTCAAAATATGCTTCCCTTTAAAGCTGAGTTTTGAAAACATTGTGTGATGAAGATTATACAACCTTTCTGCAAAACTTTTCCTGTGCTTAACCACTTAAACAGTCAAAAATAGGGGTTTAAAAAGTACTCCTTGTTTGTTTGGCTGTGTTTCCATAAGCACTTTGTGCCAGTACCTGTGCTAAAAGTAGTCCTCTTTTTGAGTTTTGCCATCGTAACAATTCCTGTGGCCACTCACTGGGCTTGGAGACTGCAGGCTCAAACTACTGTTCTGAAAGTCATAGAATCATCGAATGGTTTGGGTTGGAAAGGACCTTAAAGATCATCTGGTTCCAACCCCCCTGCCATCAGCAGGGACATCTTCCACCAGACCAGGTTGCTCACAGCTCCATCCAACCTGGCCTTGAACCCTGCCAGGGAGGGGGCAGCCACAGCTTCTCTGGGCAACCTGGACCAGTGTTTCATCACCCTCGTGGGGAAGAAATGAAGTCCATCTGGCTTTAGATGAAACAAGTTTCCTCTGTTTGTTGCGTGGCTGCATAACTGATATGAAGTGAAGGCACAGAAAAAAGCTGGGGTGGAAGATGTTGGTGAAGGGAAGGATGAGTTGCTCAGTCTAATGCAGTGCTGGCTAATTCTGTTTAAGTTGCTGGTTGAACTGGAATCTAATTCTGTACTTAGCAGCGTGATCAAATGCGACAGGAGTTTAAGATGGTGGGTGTAATCAGCTGCTTCGTGAGCCATCGAAGACTGTCACGATGAAGACTGGAAAAGTTTTTGTTCTTTGTAAAACATAGTTCAGACACAGTAAAAAGAATAGGGTAGTGTCCTGAATAGAAGTTTGATACTTTGATTGTGCACTTCATTCAATGCACTGCCATAGTAAGCACTGAATTAAGTATATGTTTATGAAAAATGCAAAATGTTCACGTAACCTAAACCGTTTTGAAAATACAAATGAGTCTCGCTTCTGTAACAATTAATTTTTATTTATATACTGCAGATGAAGAATGTCTAATCTACACACCTAACACTCAAAAGTTAGGAAGTGTCAGAATTGGTTATATTTAAGCAGCCCTAACTTGTTCCTGTTCACATATACATTAGAAAACTGTAGAGGGCCGGTGGTGATCCGTGGTATCCATCTGTACAGCCTTTGCACTGACCTGTGCACAAAGATGATGCTAAACAGGCTTGTTAAATAGACAGCAAGTCATGGATTTACTTTTATCCATCCTGTAACGAATAATTATCAGTGCTATGCATATTACTTAGACTTCTGAAAGTTGCATGGATTTTTTTTCATGAACAATTTGTATGCTGATGAATGAATAATTATCTTCCCGACACCATTCTGAAGTGTAGGGTTAACTTTGTCTCTTTTGCCTGACAGGCAAACCTTTACAGGGTGCCGTAGAAGTATTACAAACAAACGCAGCCCCCAGTTTGACACCTCAGGCCATGGCCAGAGTAACAGTAATGGTCTGCCATGCCACAAATGCTCACCATGTACGTTCTCCAGCGGCACTGGCTGTGAAATGTTTGGCTTACGCAAGGAGCATCACATAGGAACTTTACTCATCCCTTCAACAGCCTTCTTGTGTCTGGCATTCAGCTGTTTGTCTGTGACACTTTTCTTTCCCAGCCGCCCTGTTTCATCACAGCTGGTGGCTGTGTGCCTGCAGAGGAGTCCTGCGTAGCCCTTGGCACGTCATCCCCAGGCAGGGGTCCTGTGGGGAACAGAGCCAGTAACACAGTGTAACCACGGAGGGTGGAATTACAGCGCCGAACAGCCTGAATACTAACGTTTCCTAGTTTTTGAGTGTTTGAATCTGTAGCCACACTGTCTCTTTTCTGTTTAATCACAAAGAATGTTAAAGGTATTGTCTTGGGCACAGTGCTAGGAAGCGTGGGTGGGTGGTGGTGGTAAAAAGGTAGAAGAGAAGCTTTAGTGCTTGTGGGACTTGGCATAGCTAGGTGAGACTAGGGTAGTCCCTTAAATTAGGAGTTGAGTCTGGGCTTTCTAGAGCCAGGTGATGGAGAGCAGGGAGAAGCGCATGGCAGTGAGTTATGAACAGGCTCATCTATAGATTGAAGGTGGAATGAAAGTGAGCCTGAATCCTTGTCTGCAGTGTGCTTGGTTGAGCATCAGAACTAACACGTGTACAGTTCTAGTTGATGCGTAGCAAGGGAGAAAAGATGGAAGATATCTGTTGTAAATAACTGGAAGCTTTAGCTTCACATCCAACACATCTGCGCTCTAATGAATTTGGGGGGAGTGGGGTGGTAGTGTTAAGAACTTTACCAGTAAATCTGAATATTTTATCTGCACCAGGCATATTGTGGTTTGTTCGGTTGTTAACCAGGTCATACATGGACCAGCTTTCTAAAGGCAACCATTGTGCTTTAGCCTGGGCATCTCAGACCAAAGGTGACCCACACTGGTGTCTGTTGGTCTGGTCAGCTATCCCATGCTCCTAGGCCAACATAGGAGCCTCTCTTGCCTTTGCTCTCAATTATTCCTCTGTAGACTCAGGTGGTGTGGAGAAAAGGTTATTTAGAATGAAAGGGTGAGGAAGAGAACAAGGACAGGTAACTGGTGAGTGGAGGGGGGGTTCATGTGTCCAGAGAGGGTTTTTGACAGATTAAGCAAGGAGGGTAGGGAGTAAACAGAGTCTTCTAAACTACTTGGCTTTGTGGCTCATCAATCCTGTGTGCACTAAGTGGCATGGGAAAGAGAGAAAAGAATGAAATCGTGTTAATGCATGTGTTAGAGCTGCTTTAATATGGTTAAGTAATGAGTCCTAATTCTGACTCTTGGGCTCTGCTTTAGTTTAGAAACTTTGTGTTTTTGAATGGGGAGGGAAGTCAGTGCAAAATGTAGAAATAACTAAAAAAAAGTTTGCATACACAGCTTTCCAAAAGAAGGAAAAGTGCTGGTTGTCACTCACTGCCTGGGGGCTGCCATGAACTTGCAGGTTCTCCAGGCTGCGTGAGGTTAAGGGGGTACTCTAAGCTGGACTGTGGACATAGCTGGACCCTATTCATGGTCAGATACCTGAAATGGGCAGGTGTGTTCCATCGTGGTAGTGTGTGAAGTAAAGTTCTATAAATAACTGCATCCATCTACCACCGCTGTATCCAGTTCTAGGCATTCTGGTACTGTGTACCTCTGGTTCAGGTGAATGGAATTAGACTTTTGTTCACTTCCCTGCTCCTCAAAGCCTTCACATCCCAAACCCACTCTTATTGTCACAAAAATTCAGGTTTCTAGGTGGTGCCGTTTTAAGCTTCAGAAATAGAAGCATAGAATCACTTAAGCTGGAAAAGACCTTTAAGGTCATCGAGTTCAACCGTAACATAATTACTGGTACTTGCAGGTTAATGATGGCTTTCAGTGACTGCATTTGCCTTTGTAGCTGAAATACTAAATTGTTTAATCTGTTTTATGAATTTCAGAAGAAATATAATTGGCTTTGAAGTACAGGATCATGGGTAGGCTCATTCAGACTGAAGCTCCCCTTGGTGAGGATTTCCCAGATGAGCTTTAACTGCCCTAATTGAAACACAGAAGTTAAGTGTGTGTCTGATTATGTTCCGTTCTGTTTCTAAGTGAGGACAGAAATGGACACCCTGAGGAAGCAGTCTATCCTGTCTGAAGATAAGCAAAAGAAATGCCTCTTAAGTTCCCAGGTGTACCTATCCTTCTCCAGTGATTTTGGAAGGAGCGGTAGCTTCATACTGAAACATCTAACCTTATTTTTAGATCCTGAGTTGTTTTCTGAGCAGGTATGATGCAGCTTTGCAAAATTCACATCACTTAGCTGAGTAAACTAAACCTTTGCTAGCTGCTTTACAGAACTCTGTCAAAACCTGTTATTCTTCACTAAAACAGTGCTAGTTGCTAGTTATTTAAATTAGTAGACATAAACGGAAGAAGTGTGCGTCTGTCTTGGTGTGAAAATTTCTTGTGGTCTGAGTTTCACCACCGCGTTTTCTCCCTAGGCTCTCTGGTGTGAAGCTCAAGATTGTTAAATTTGCTGACTGAGACAAGGGAATAGGGGAACTGAAAATTTCTGCGTTTCTGCAGAAACTGCAAATTTGGATTTTGGGGATTTTTTTGTTTTGCTTTATTACACTCATGTTCCATTTACCCTTTTTTCTGGCAAAAGTTAAAGGTATTCCAGTTTTTTAAGACTTTGCTTCTCATGTGGACGGTAATTCTTGAAAGAAAGCTTCTGTCTCGATTGTAGGATTGCCTTTCTTAAGTACTCGAAGTACAGGGCAAAAACAAAGCCACAGGCTCTGTAAGTATTGCTTTCCTCTTGGTTCTTTCATAACCTTTTTGATTTTTGAAAAATAGTGATGATCTTATCCATACAAAAACACCTTGCAGTGACTAAGGCTGTCGAGACAGTTACTTGGTGTTGTGGGTTTATTTTTGTTGTTGTTTGTCAAAACTGTGGAAAGCAGGGCTGCCGGAGGCCCGGCCAGTCTGACTAATTGAAGTCTTGCTTGTCTTGCAAGCCCCCCTTTCTGTTTGTTGGAGGACCAAAATTCCAAATTTCTGAAGGTGAGACCAGTATGCGTGGTGGAGATTCTGCTCTTAAGTGATGGTAGTACCAAGTGATAGCTCTCAAAGCATTTCAGGCTGCTGTTGCGTTATCTATAGAGTTTGCGCCTGAAGACTTGTGGGGTTTGACCAAGGGGAAGCTGAGACACTGAGAGCTTTAAAAGGGAGATATTTGCCATGCATTCTTTCCAATTCCATGGGTCTTCCAAACCTAAGAGCTGGAAACAGTGTTTATCATAGCTACTGTTGTTCATTGCAAACAGAGTTCCAAAAGTGTAAAACAAATGCTGTGCTAAAACCAGACCTCCTGTGTGTTCAATTCCAAGTCTCGCTTTCTTGGAAAACAAGTGTTCATGCCTCTGTACGGTTCCAGTTGATCCGTAGTATTGACAGG